>NW_028258321.1:4057857-4370000 GCF_053883595.1 Heterocephalus glaber
TGAGTTAGCAAGACCCAATTTCAAAATGAAAGGTCAGAAGGGCTGGGGATGTAGCTCAGTACAAAGACCCTGGGTTCGATTCCTAGTACTGCAAAAAAGCAAACCCCACTGGGAGTTGGGAGCCCAGAGGTGGGAGGTAAGGAAGGGAGATTAGGGAACCAAGCAATCGTTTGTGCAGTGTGTGCTTTACAGGAAGGCACGCATGTCACCTTCTTCCAGAAGGGATGAGAGGGGTGCATGCAATTAAACACACGGAGACTCTCGCACTCCATAGGGCAAAACTGGAAACTACACACAAAAGCAATTCAAAAGGAACAGAGAACAGGTATTATTTCCACTTCTTGAGGACCCTCAGGTGACTGAGTGACACAGTAAAGCCGCCACCTCCCCGCCCCGAGGCTCCCCGGGTGATAAGAGTCCCGGTGAAAAGCTTCTCACGTTCCCGTGCCCATGTCTGCAAATCTGACAGATGAGGAGCTGAGCAGCTCCACTTGGCCAGCCTCCTCTCTGCACAGTATCAGTGGCGGTGCTGCGCTGGGGAAAGTTTAAGCACCGGTTCACCAAAAGGAGAGCCAGAAGAGCTCAGACTTACACACACACTCACCCGTTTCCACGGTGCCCATGTTCTGGCCGTGGCAGATTTCTACCAGCTGATGTGCATTAAGGGCTCGAAACACTCTTGAAACTTTACCAGCCAGCCCTTAGAGCACTAGGCACCAGCTGCTGCAGAGCACTGGAGGTTTCCCAGTTCAGCGTCCACCTGAGAGGACCTCACTGCCTATCTAGCAGGGCGAGAACAGCATAATACGGCCACGCAAGCCAAGTGCAGGTGGGATTTGCCTTCAGTCCCCTCTCAAGCCAGCCAAGCACCCCCTGCTTCCTCCAGACTCCTTCAGGGCTCTTGGGGAAGCCTTCTCTGTGATGGTGTCTCCTTGGGAGACACTGACCAGGACCCAAATCTCCTTCTAAGGCCTACATTTGCAACTCCTTGGCTATTTATCAGCAATGGTTTCCTGAAAGCACACCTTCCTCCCAGATTGTAGGGGAGAGGCCAGGCCTGCCTGGTCAGTTGCGTGTCCTTGGTGTCTCTGCAATGTCCTCAGTGTCTCTGGTATGAAGAAGATGGGACGGGCCTGGGATGACTGGAAAAGGCTTCCAGGAGGAGGAGAGCACAGCACTAGGCCTTCAAGGCCAGAAAGGACTTGGGGGATGGAAGGAGGAGGGCTTCCCCAGCAGAGGACAAGGGCATAGCGATGGACAGAGCATGGCATCTGCTGAGGACCAGGAGAGGGTGGGTCGGAGGGAGCAGAGGCTGAGTCAAGGGAATAAGGACAGAGCTGGGGGAAAGGAAGGTGAAAGGCAAACCTTGGTGGAGGCTGAAGAAGCCCCACAGGTCCCGACAGGCCCAGTGAGACAATGGCTGAGCTGGGGCTTCCTCACAGGACTCAGCCCCAGATGCACTGGAGAAGCAAGAAGGAAGCGCACTGGGACTACGGCCCCAACTAGGGCACCGCGTGGGAAGACAACTGCCACGTAAGGACGAGCTGCCCATGCGGGCTGGGGAGGACAGAGGCCGACAGGGGAGGGAGAGAAAGACCTTCACAGGCGCACAGCATGGCCCACCTGCCCAGCTGCCAGATGAGACTCACAGCAGCGCTTCCTGTCCCGGGCACGGGCCTCTCCTCTGCCCAGGGATGTATTCCTAGTCCAGGGAACGACTGCGCACGCTGGAAACACAACGGCAGAAGGGTGACGCCGGGAATGGGGACCCTGGAGGGAACGGCTGCAGGTGGGTCTCCCGGAGAGTCGGGGAGCCGGGCCCCAGTCATCTCACTGTCCCTGTGGCACAGCGACCTGCCATCTGCTCAGGAAGGGGTCAGCCACCACCTGTGATGTGTCTGAGGGACTGTCCACCCCCAGGGTCCTGTCCCAGGCCTCTGCCTCTCAGTGGGCCGGCACCTGCACCCAGCCTCTGGCCCCTCCATCTTGGAAGGGTCACAGGCTCTTCCTTAGGGCACAGCTAGCAGTAAGACAGCGGAGGTCACAGGGTGTCGACAGGCAGCACCCAGGGTCAAGGTCCTCCCTCTGTCCACCCTGGCTCTGTCTCAGTAACAGCAGCAACCCTGTCATCGTCCACAGTCAGGACCTGGGGACCAACCCTGGCTCAGATTCACACTGCAGTGCGATGTGCACATCCTCCACCTGGGGATCCCAAGGCCCCTTCACAAGAGTCAACGCCAGGCATCGATTCTGTGAGCCAAAGGCTTCAGCTCTGGCACATGGCCCTGGCTCCTCCCACCTGCAGAACTCATTGGTGAACTGCATCCACACATGAGGAACAGGAAATCTTGCACTGGAGGAAAGATACAGCCCCAGACATTCCAGGGCTGCCTTTTCAGCCAGCATCTCCAAACCTCTCCAAACTTCCCACAGCCAATTCCAAAGGCTCCTGACCACATGGTCAGATATACTCACAGCAACAACTCCGCCTCTCTGGTACCAAACTCTCTCTCTTACTTTTTCTCAATGCTCAGACAAAATACTCAACACACACAAGTTAAGGGAGGATGGGTTTATTTAGCTCAGTTTGTAGAGGTTTCAGTTCCTAGTCGGCTGGCTCCAGGGCAGCGTGGCACATAGCAGAGGAGAAACAGTCCATGGTGGGCAGAAGGCAGCAAGAGCAAGCAAGCATCCTAGCAGCTTCTTTCTGCCCCTTCTATATTCTATCCAGGCTATCCAGCTTAGGGCGGTGCCAAACCAATCAGTGGACTGATTTAGCAATCACACACTCTTAATCCCTGTATCCTTAATGCTAGCACTGCACCATGAATCAATCACACACTCTAGATCCAGCCGCCTCTGAAAAAGCCCCACCTATGACCACATGAGGCTTTGCGGGGACATCGAGACACAAGCCATAACACTAAGGTAGGATAAAAGAAATAAAGGTAGGTAGAAAACAAAAGAGAAAGCCACAATTTTAAAATATACATTGAAGAAAAACTGCAACATCAGGACACAAAAGTTACTCAGGAAAGTTACTCACTCCAAAAAAAACAATTCTTAAAAGACACAATAAGCCCGGATCCATACTCAGCACCTTAAATTACACTTCCTCACACAGAAAGGTGATCATGTCTCAGTGTCAAACACATGAAAATGGTTCACATTCTAATTCAGCCACCAGATGCAGGACCAAGTCAGACTGTAGGAAGACACATCCTCAATCACACATCTTAAAGACGTCCCCAAGTCCACATAAAACCCTCAACACCAGCCATTCTCTCTCTCCCCACCCTCTCCTTCCCACCCTCTCTCCCTCCCTCTTTCTCTTGTAAATCCAGCCTAATAAACCTTTTTATGCCTCTCACTGAGGCATTTTAAAAATTCTTTTCCCTGTGACAGTCATGAGCAAACCTACAGCTGCCTCCATAAGTAGGGTGAGTCACACCTCCCCATGTCCGCTTGGGGAACCTCCTCAGACCCTTCCAGTACAAGGCTCCTGGTCAGTGCTTGCCCGGCAGTCCTGCCACAGAGCCTAGCAGCTCAATGCCCCTTGGTTCTAATAAGACTTCCATGGGTTCCCTGGCACCAGCTCTTCAATTCTTAGTGCACATCCCCTTGCTCCAATAAGTCAAATTGAAGACCCCTCCCCATAGGTATCACAGTGGGACCCTGTAACACCTGAAGACCTCTTCCATGTCCAATGCTGCCTCACACTTGGGCCCCCGCTCCTCCTCAGCAGGCGCCTTCCCACGCCCGAACACCCTCCACATGCCAGGACCACACCAGCCCTGCTCCCGGGCAGGTCTGCCACAGCACTCCAGATAGCTCCTCAGACACTTGGTGCTCAAACCACTGCCAGAAACAGAAAGAACTGGCAGCACCATGGGGACACAGCACCTGGGAGGGACTTCCAGGGATGGCCCAGCTTTGGCCATGCACCATGGGCTGGCAGGGACCCAGCAGGCATCGTATCAGTGGAGAGCCCTGGGTGTGTCAGGCCCCTTCTGCTGTCCCTGCAGAGCCCAGAGTCAGGGCACTCCCTCATCCCTGGAGAAGCCACACTTCTCACATGAAGACACATTCACTTCCTAGGTGCAAATTAATAGGTTCTCTGACCCAAACATTTGGGAACCCCAATCATTCAGGAAAACAGCTGGGAAGCTTGAGATGGCAGTGGAAGAGGGACAAGGGGAAGCAAGTCAAGGACAAAGGAAAACCAGGTGTGCTGCAGAGAGGGTGCAGCAGGAGCAGCTGTGCCCCCAGAGCCCCAGGCTTTGGTGTGCATCTGCGCCACCGCCCTCCCAGGGTCCAGGCCTCTGCACCATGTCCAGAGAGGGCCTGAGTCCTCTTCCCAGCCTCTGCACCAGGTCACCCCAGTGTCAGATGGGAGGCAAAGCACCTCCAATTAGCAGAGCAAGCAGATGCTCTGGCATAGGATATTGGATTGGTGGGAGCAAGGGGTGAGCCTGACTGTGAAGCTTCTGAATAGCAAATAAGCCATCAGCAGAAGCACGGAGTGAGGAGTAAGCTCGGTGAGAGCACAAAATTCCACCATCTCCTCCTCCCAAGCCCAGTGACCGACTAAGGCGTTCTGTGCATCTGCCAAAAAAATTAGCCAAGAAAAATCATTTCTTTTTTCCTCTCTCCTCTCTGTCAGAAGTTCCTTCTCCCATTTTCCCTGGACCCATTTCAACCAGGCTTTTCTTTAAATATGTCTTGCACTTAAAATACAATTTGTAGATAGAAAAAATAGTGAACTGTTTTTTAATATAACAGATTTCTCATAATATTCCTGTTGTACACCTCCTCGTGATGGAAACTCCCATCAGATGTGCCTCCCGTTTACCCCAGAAGTAGGACGAGGGCCCACCCGAAATGATTCTGACTTTAAAACACATAAAACCGCCCTGGGACCCCATGACACAGTGCAGATTCACTGTGCCTTCCCAGTAGATTGCGGTTCTGGGTATGGATCTCGGGGCCAGGAAACCATCATTTCAGCAAGGAAGGTAGGTGAGCCTGCGGCACTTGTCCCCAGAACCACGCCCAAGGATACTCTGCTCACACTAAGCCCAGCCAGGCCAAGAACACGTTTACAGGGCTCTTTTCAGAAAAGCATTTGACTCAAATGGGAACTCTGGTTAGCCACTCAAATCCCGGGGTTCTAGGTCCCCATGGCTGTCCTGTCCTCCAGTGCAGTGAGCTATGCTAGTAAAACAATTCAGGTAGCGACACCTACTGGCCATCTCTTGTATGACAGGCAAGCTCTAATAGACCAGAAATTTTAGGCAGAGCAGGAAGAAAGAGGACCTTAATTCTAAAAAGAAGTGTTCACCACCACCTTTCAGAGTGGGGCCTTTGAGTCTGCCACAATCGAGTCCTCAGGAGTGGGCTTCACAAAAGGCTTCTGCTTCTGTGGGCCTGGAAGGTAGGGTTCCACCTCTATCTTAAAGAGGAACTTCATTGGATGTGTAGACAAGAAACCCCAAGGCTCCTGGGAGCTCTTCATTTATGCTGTAATTCGGAAGGGAACTCCTCCTCGGCCACTCCAGCAAGGATTAAACATATAAACACTGCCTACTAACTCAACAAGTATTCAGGGATCATTTTCTCTATATAAACCCTGGGTGCCCTTTCAGTATTTAGACTCTAGAACATCTGACCAATAATGAAGAAGACTGGACCACTAGAGAAAACCCATTCACCAGCCCTTCTCTTCCCAAGCTGTCAAAAAGAGTTCAAGAAGCCCCCAGACTTCAAAGGGTAGGAAATTTACTGAGAGAAATGATTCATAGCAGAGGACACAGGTAACAGGTGAGAAACATATTCCTAGAACCTGTTGGATGAATCTTAATTAAGCATTCTGAAAAACATGCCCCTGGACAATGGCCTAAGCAATGCAGAACAATTAAGTGCCCTTTGAGAAGCTAACAATGTATCACTATGTTCAGTGAAGTATACAGTACTCTATAACCTACAGGTACCATGACACTCAAACAATACCTCATCAGGGGCCAGCTGCCTTGTAATGAGTAAAGCATAAAACTCTTATTTATTTTTAGTTGTTTGTAAATTTTTTCTGTGATCACATTTGCAAACAATTTCCTTTGCAACACTCACCCTCTTTTCATTTTTCCTACATGACCACATCAGCTACACCCCAAGAGCCTCTCTACTGAGTAGGTGTCTGTGACCTACAGCACAGGCATCACCTGCAATCAGCCTGAAAATCAGAATTCCGGGTCCCTCTTCAGGCATTCTCATTGGAATCTGTATTTTGACAAGATCCTTGTGTGATTCATATGCAAGCTACACTACTACCTCCCTAAAAAATACAAGTATGAAAGGCTATCAACGTGTTTTCAATTTTTTTTTGTTCTCAGTGTAATGAAAATGTGTCTCATTTCCATCATTATTTATGAGTTTATTATAAGTTTCTGACTGATGTTCTGTGTCAGGTTGAAGCAGGAAACTCTATGTAAATATTAATCACAATGAAAAAATTAGAGTCTAAAGAAGCATCTACCACCAGATCTCACAGCTTGTAAGTCACAGATCAAGCACAAAAGTCCATGCCTGTTCTGCCTGGAGGCTGAGTTAGCACATGAGTGAAGACAGGATGATATCTGATTATTTCCAGCCATCATATGCCTCTATTGAACAAATGAATGAATGAACAAATGAGTTCCACTCTACATTTTAATGTAAAAAGTATTTCTGCATAGCTAAATGAACATTAAAATGTTAGATCCTTGGATATATGTAAACCACTTGATTCAATATGCAAGAAGAAATCTCTATTTTAAGGTACGCTGTACTAAATTCTCTCACAAAGAGGAAAAAATAGCTTGCTTCATAAAAATATACTCCCCGGGAGATTTTAATCAACAAGTGTTGATTGGGCACAGCTGTGTGCCTATAACTGTCTTTAGTTTTAATAAGGATTCAGAAGATGTAAAATAGTGTTCCTCAAATTTAGCATATACAAGAATCACCTGGCGGACTTACTAAACTACAAATTGCTGGTCTAACCTATTCCCCCGAGTTGCTCATCCAGCAGATCTGGAAGGCCAAAATGAGCACTTCTACCAACTCCCAGGGTGATGCTGACATTGCTGGTCCAAGGACCACACTACATAAAACACCCTGTCTGTGTCGAAGACAGGCTTCTCTCCCTTGCCTGTGCTTTGTTAAACCCACCTGGGAAGCTTCCGAAAAACACTGATGCCCTGGCCCCTCCCACAGCCCACTAAGTCAGACCCTCTGGGGGTAGACACTGAGCACTGATGTTTCAGACTCCCGGGAGAAAATGTGAAGCCAGAGCTGAGCACTGCTAAGGTTTGGGTTGTAGCTGGGGAGGTGAGATAGATGTGGCAAGAAGAGTTGCAGGGCAGTGAAGACCGGTGCGTGACAGCCAGCTGGTGCGAACTGCAGAAAACTCGTTGTACGTGTCACTTCCCAGCTCTGCAATCAGTGACGACACATTGCTAGCCTGAAATCAACCACAGTAGGAGTATTCATACCACAGAAACCAGTAAATTCTGCAAATCAGGGGCACTCTCTGCTGCGCTTAGAGAACAATTAAACATTTATCCACACAGCACTGGATAGAAGGCAGGTACGATAAGTACCAAATGAATGGTCATACATCAAGCGCAAGGGAGGATGAGGAGGCACGGAAACCCCACTGGGCCAGCAATGGACCAAGAAGATGGATGGGATCTGCATGGGATGAAGCACCCAGACATGGGGGCGGTGAGACAGGGCACACACCGAGGAGACCAAACCCTCTCAAGGGAAGGATTCTTGTTGTGAGGATTCTTATTCTATGCAAATTTGGTTTCAGAAATTTAGATATCACCGGAAAGGTCCCCACAGAAAATTACATACAGAAGCATAGGCCATATATGTGCCAAATATACCCATAAGGATCATTAACAGACAAAAGCAGGCCACCAAGACACAACTGCAGCTTGCTGCTAAGATGCCAGCCGACGCCACGCATGCTTCTGATGTTCTCACTGTGAGACAACAGCTCACAGAGAGCAGCTGCGCAGCCCCCTGGACCAGCCCCCATTTTCTCTCTCATGTCAGTGATGCAGATCTGTTTAAGCCCATTCACCTTCTCTCGAAAGCCTTTAGGGGGGAACTGGCATCTTCAAAATCGCCCCCTAACTCCAAAGGGGAGGTAGGACTCTCAGCAGCCACTGAGATCCTGGATCCTCTGTGAGGAGCAAATAAGCCTCCAGTCTGGAAAAAACAGAATTCCAGGAAAAGAAAAGAGGTTGGAATTCAGGCAGGGCTTGGACAGAAGAGCTGTGCCTGTCCAACCCCTAAAGGCCAAACAGCAGCCTGTAAGAGCCATTTTACATGCACCCTCATCAGAGCTTCTGGCCTGATGCTTTCCCTCTCATATCTGGGAGAGAGGAGGCAAGAAAAAGAAAAATATCCATGAATATTTCATGCAGTGTCTCTGCTGACTTCTTCATTCCCTGAACACCCATTAAAATGCCACTGTAAGAGTGTCATTGTTTGCTCGTCATTTCCTACCTGGATCTTAGGGAGAAAAAAAACAGAAATATTAATTCCTTGCTCTGATTGGGAGGTCACAGGAAATCATCTAACACTTGTACGAAGGCTTCTGGAGATCAAGGGCTAAACAATCACATTTTCATTTATTTGGCATCATTCAGGGAGGTAGAATGCAACAGGAGTACATTTTCCAGATAAGTGAAGCTTATCCTGAAGCACTGAATTTGTTTTTGAATTTTAACCACTGCAAATGGAAATTATTCTAGAATGGTATCCACTTCCCCGTTTTCTTAGACAAAATAAATGGAGCACAACGTAATCTTTCTCATGGTATTTCAGAAACTTCAATCTAAAGAGCCTGGAGTTGTATCATGGTATCATATGCAATGTCTCTAGTTTACTGTGATGTTCAACACTGCTTATGTCTGAACTAATAGCCTCACATGGATGAGCTTGCTGAATTCTCAGCTGTTTTATTTTATGTATTTTTTCCCTCTCCAGTCTTCTCTCCTGTCAGTCTTTCTGCCAACAAGTCAGGGTCCAATCACAGAATTTCCCTCTAGTGTTGATTCTCTACCTCCACTTCCTTCCCAGTGATAATTCCTTGATCTAAATTTGCTAGGATCTGAGAAAATCCACAACTACAATTATTATAATAGTATGTACAGAAAGAGTTAATAGACTGAACAAAGATCAAAGGCAGTATTTCCAAGAAAAATATATAACATCTAGCACATTTAACCCTTGGCATCTTGTCTTAGCATCTCTGATTGTATCTGTTCACTTGTTTATTGCTTCTCGATACCTCCTAGATAGCACAGTTCTCCCCAGAAGCAATTCTTAGATAAATGGGTGTCATTGTTTAGTGATGT
Organism: Heterocephalus glaber; assembly: GCF_053883595.1. Lineage (NCBI taxonomy): Eukaryota > Metazoa > Chordata > Mammalia > Rodentia > Bathyergidae > Heterocephalus > Heterocephalus glaber. The sequence goes on from NW_028258321.1 coordinate 4,067,268, forward strand.
CTAATTAAGATGTACATGTGGGCCAAGGATTTAGCTCAGTGGTTTTGCCTCCTGCTGCACAAGCCCAAGGACCTGAGTTTGATCCCCAGTATTAAAAAAAAAAAGATGTACATGTGCATACAGGTGGTTATGGTTATTCATATATGTACATACGTGTACATAATAACATGTATGTGTTATTGTTCATATAAGTACATATATGTGTTTGTGTGTGTACTAAGTATGTGCTAGGTAACATAGTGGCAAAGGCTACAAAGTCCATTCTGCAGAAACCTCATCTGGCAGGAGTCAAGGCCTACAGTGACCCAACTCCTGCTAATTTCTTCAAACTCAGCCCCTTCTCTATTGCTCAGTCGCATTCTCCAACCTCTCCAGCTTAGATGTGCCAGGACAATTATCTCTCTGCACCTTTGTACCTTGCCCTTTCCTCTCCCTAAGATTCTCTTTCTGCAACTCTGCATGGCTGACTTTTTCTATCCCTTTAGGTCTCAGATCAGCTATTGCCCCTCTGAGAGCCCTCCCATACTGCTTGACCTCCAGCTCTCCACTGCCTCCTCGCTAGTACATGGCTTTGTTTTGTTTTCTTTACAGAACCTTCCCTGACCTGAAAAGTCTTCTACCCGCTAACAACAATATCATCTGCTTGTCTACCTCTGTCCAAGCTCCCGGAGCACAGGGGAGTCCTCTGTGGTAGCCCCAGGCCCTCTCTGGAGCATCTGCTGCTGCAACACATCAGCACAAGCAGCATAAACAAGGTCTGCTATGGCAAAGAAGAGCAGAAAACACCTACTATGCCCAGGAGCAGAAAAAAGGCCCTAAGAGGTGAGACTTGAGCTGGAGCTCAAACAATGACTCTAGCACACTGGGAAAAAAGGTCAAAGGGCATCCCAGACAAAGGCAAGATGTAGTAAATATCCCAAGAACATGTATTAAAGTAACCCCTCAACAAAATCTGAGCCCAATGATTTAAATACTGTCCAATTTTTTCTCTCTGTGAGATTTTTTGCATTGATTTCTTGAATACTGCACCATATGGTTTACAAATATCTAAGAATTTAAGACAGTGTTCATTCAGCTATGCAGAAACAAATCTTTCATGTTAAAAAAAAAAGTACAATGCATACGTTCACTCATTCATTCATTCATGTAGATCTTGCACTGTTGGAGTGCCAGTGAGAGAACAGCCCCTCTCCAGCCATCTCCCCACTCTAGGAGATGATTTTGCCCTCAGCAATGCTAGAGAACATTCTCAAGTGCTTCGCATTTGGAGTCTGTATCAGTTTACTAAGACTGCCATAACAGCACTGCAAACTGGGGCCTTAACCCCAGACATTTATTGTACCACAGTTCTGGAGGCTAGAAACCCAAGATCAAGGAGTGAACAGAGTTGTTCCTTCTGGGGGTGTAGTGGAGAATCTGTTTTCCAGTTTCTGGTGGTTGCTGGCAGTCTTTGTCATTCCTTGCCTGTAGAGGCATCACTTTGACCTCCACTGTCACATTCGGATGGCGTCCTCCCCACTTCGTCCATCTGTGTGCACATTTCCCCTTGATAAGGTCAGCAGTCACACTGCAGCAGAGCCCATTCTATTCCAGTATGACCTCAGCTTCACTGATCACATTTGTAATGAACCTATAATAAGGTCACATTCTAAGGTCCCGGGTTTATGATTTACCACATGAATTTTAGGAGACACAGTTCAAGCCCTAGCACCCAACCTTAGGTTTGAAACCAGTTTTCCCAGCACCATCGGCTTCCTCAGGATGAAGACATGTCTGGGGGAAACTTGTAACCACCAGAGGGGTAGATTAGTCCCTTCCAAGCCACTGAGCAGATAGGGGAGCCACAAAAGGAATAGCTGGGATGGAGAAGGACAGGAAGAGGGACAGGAGCCCATTCCTCTTCAGAGAGGGGCACAATACTCAGAGCCTCTGCGAGATCACAGGGCATCCAGGAAGAAAGTTACCCCAAAGCCAGAACATTCAAGAGACCTGGGCAGAAAAGCTGAGCTGGTCTCAACACCGGGAAGGAAGCTTCCCCGCCACCATCCCAAGCTCCTAGGGCAGAGAAGGGCAGAGAAGCTGAGCCGGTCCCAGCACTCGGAAGGAAGATCCCCCCGCCACCATCCCAAGCTCCTAGAGCAGAGAAGGTGAGCCACACACAGATGCCAGAAGCACAACCCCCCCCGCCATGAAAATGAGAAGACATGTAAACATGCCTCAAAAACAGACTTCTGAATCACCTACAGCAACCCCAAATGGAAACAAGATGGAACAATATGATACTCAACTACCTGGACTCTCTGAACGGCCAACAAAAGAGGATCTGGGAAAAATGAAATCAGAAATAATTACTCAGATAACAGCAAAGATTGTGCCCATGGTGCAAGACATGATTAATAAATCTAGAGGGGACACAGATAAAAAAATAGAGGATCTGAGGAACATGATGGAATCCCAACATAGGAAACAAATGGAATCCATAAAACAGATACAAACAGATTTCCAGGAGATTAAAAACTCCATCAAAAGTCTGCGCAGCAGAATGAACCAATGTGAGAATAGAATTTCAGATATAGAAGAAAAGATTGCAATTAGTGACCAGGAAAAGAAAAATTGCTTTAAAATTGTAAAGGAGCACAAGAAATCAATCCAGCAGCTGCTAGACGATGCAAAGAAGAATAACATAAGACTGGTTGGAGTCAATGAAGGAACAGGAGAGAATGCAGATGACATAAAAAAACTGTTCACAGAAGTGATGGAAGAAAACTTCCCAAGGAGGGGAAAAGAACTTGACAGACAGATAAGTGAGGCATATAGGACTCCAGCTAGCCTTGAAGAAAAAAAATCTACACACAGGCATATAATAATTAGGATTCCAGAAATCCAACAGAAGAACAAAATTCTACAAGCAGTGAGAGAAAAGCAACAAAGCACATACAAGGGAAAGCCCATCAGAATCACAGCAGATTTCTCAATGCAAACCCTCAAGGCAAGAAGAGCTTAGAGTGATGTATTTCAAGCCCTAAAGGAAAACAGCCCCCAACCCAGATTGATGTACTCTGCAAAACTATCTTTCAAAATTGATGGAGAAATAAGATACTTTCATGATAAAGAGCACCTCAGGAACTTCATGAATATCAAACCAGCACTCCAAAAAATTTTAGACAATACCTTAGGAAAAGACAATGAGGATCACAACCCCAGGAAACCCAGCAGAATGAATTCATTGGGGGTGACAAATTAAACACAAAGGGGGACAATCTAACGAAAAGAAAAAGTCATGACAAGGCTTTTAAAACTTTTAACTTCATCTCCCAAATGAGTGTATAATTCAATCTTGTTATTGTACTGATTAGTATTTTTCGGATTCTAGAGTTGCACACCATCCCTTGTGCTATACTGGCTATTTATCATCTTCTTATATCTACTTTTTAATCGGGTTGTCTATTAATGAGCTCTAAGAATTCTTTATATATTCTGGTCATAGGTTATATGCATTGTAAATATGGTCTAAGGACTACTTTTCATTTTAATGATGTCATTTAAAGTTCTAAATTTTGATGGAATCTCATTTATCAATTTTTTTCTTTTATACATCATGTCTTTTGTATACTAGGTAGTTCTTGCCTACCCTGAATTCATAAACATTTTCCCTCATAATTCCTTCTTAAAGTTTTATACTTTTAAGCTTTTATATTTAGGTTCCTTGATCCCTTCAAGTTATTTTCATGTATGGAAAAAAAGGGTTGAGGTTAATTTTTTATATACGGATACCAAGTATTCTAGCGCTGTTTGCTGAAAACACTATCTCTTCCACAGCTCTTGAATTGAGTTTATATTCTATAAAATGCTAATGTTAAATAATCTTTCAAAACTCAGTGGACCATATATGTGTGGTTCTATTTCTAGATTCTCTGTTTTATTCCAATGATCTATATGTCCTTCCTTACATCAACACTGCCTTGATTACTGTAGCTTTAGAAGAAGTCTTAAAAATTAGGTACGAAACGTCTTCCAACACTGTTTTTTTGTGTGTTTTTTTAACTTTTCTAGGTCCTTTGTACTCCTACATAATTTTTAAATTTCAATATCCAATTCTTCATTTATAGCAAGTATACACAGACCTGAATTTTTATATATACCTTGTGTTTCCTAATCCTGCTAAATTCAAATCCAAGTTCTAGGGGCTCCTAGAGATTTCTTAGTATTTTCTCTGTAGATGATCATTTCATCTACATATAAAGGTTTTGCTTCTACCATGCCAATCCCATCCTAATTGTGTCATTTTCTTGCCAGACTATTTTGGTAGGGCCTAGGTTTCAAAGTTTAATGGACAGATAAAGAGTAAGCATATCTGCCCTTGTTCCCCACCTTAAGGAGAAAGCATTGTATCTTCTCCATTCTTATAAGGTGTTCTTGCTGGAAGTATGGAGTACATGTCTTTAATCTGTTAAGAAGGTTCTGTTCTACTTATAGTCTCCTGATAGCTTTTACCATGAACAGCTGTAGAATTTAGTCCAATACTTTTTCTCCAAGTAGTGACAGGATCATATGGCTTTTTCCTTTCCTCTGTTAAAATGATGACTTTTAGGGGTGGATCTTCCAATGCTGAACCAACACTGTCATCCCTATAACAAAACCACTTTCTACATACTGTCAAATCTGACTTCTAATAGTTTGTTTTGTTAAACAAATTTCTATCTATGTTCATACTTTTTTCTTCTATTATCTTTATCCAGTTTTAGGATTAGCACAATGTTGAGTTCCTAAAATGAGGGGAGAAGTGTTCCTTCTTTTTTCTGCTTTAATTGTTTGATATAACTTATCATTTAAAATGTATATGAGCCTGCTGTTGTCATATAGGTAGGTTTTCAAGCTAGGAATATACTTTCTTTAATAGGTGCTATTCAAATTTTATATTTCCTCCAGAGTTAGTTTCATTAATTTGTCTTCCAAGGTACGTCTTAGAAGTTGTCAAATTTATTTCAAAAACGATTTTTGTAATATGTTTTCTATATCCTTTTAAATTCTGTAAAATCTGTGGTAATGTCTCCTAGATCTTGATATTGTAATTTTAAAAATGTATAATTGATACTGTGTAACAGGAAGAAAAGATCTAAAGGAGCAGGGAAAGTGGGAGGGGTAGAGGAAAGGAAAGAAGGGAAAAGAAAAAATATGAGAAAAGGAGAAAAATGGAAACAAAGTCTTTGCAAATAGGGAAGGGTGGAGGATGTGAAGGGAGGGCAGGGGAATGGGGAAAAAATAAGAACCAAGATACTCATTTAAAGGTACAAGATGCCAATGATGAATGTAACTGTATTTTATACCTAAAATGTACCAATAAACTTAATGGGGAAAAAAAAGAGCCCTGAGCCTCAGAGAGGCGCTACAGAGATGAAGAAATGGAGTCTGAGTTTCCTTATCTGCAAGATGAGAGCTCAGCCAATGGCCCCGACAGATCCTTCTTGTCACCGCAATCCAAGATTCTGACCTGGGCCATTAAATAAACATGTATCAAATAACCAAATAAAGGAGTAGATACAGGGGACCACAGCCATAAGGGTAAGTGAAAGTGACCCTCACTACAGTTACCCACCCACCCCCATCAATTAAAAAAATGGCCAGAAACGAATCCAGGTTAAAGATCAACGCCCTCTGGAAGTAGTTAAAATCGAATAATATCACAGCCACTGCATCGGAGAGGCAGAAACACACCGAGGGCCTAATTAGATCTCTTATTACACATGCACACAGGTGCTGCCAGAGTTTTCCTTGCCTCTAAACACAGATCTCAGACCCTTTCTCCCCAACCAAGTCCTATCCATCACTGGGGCTCAGTCCAAAAGCATTCCTCGCACTGAGGCTCCCAAACAATCTACTCCGGGAAGCTATTATTTCTGGGGCTGAGAATTCTCCTGTTTCCACGCCCCAGGCTGATGTGAGTTCCTCCTGCAAAGGGCTGAGAAGCTGCAGCCAAGAATACAATCAAAGAGAAGGACAACCTATAACCCTAACTCTCGCTTTGTCCTCCAGACAGCCGCTACCAGGGTGAAGGCAGCAGGGAGGGACCTGTGTGAGGGCATCAGACACACCTGTGCAGTGAGGCTTCTCCCGGGGAAGGAGGACGCCTCCTTCCAGTGCCGAGCTTAAGAAAAGAAATAGCATCAGAAATAAGAACTCAGAAGGAAGAAAAGAGAAAGAAATGGAGAGAGAAGGTTCACACACACACCCCGCACCTGAATTTCAAACAGCCACCAACAAGCAGTATCCAGCCAAGAAAAAGCAAGGGGAAAACCTACTCCCCTGACAACAAAGCCTCGGCCCTCCACACAGACAGGAGCATAGACAGCGGCAGCGAAGTAATGTGGCCAAGTGCAAAGGAGAATGCGGAGCACACAGCTGCCCCAGAACGTGGCCCTTGGGAGGGAAGCCGCAGTGCCGTTGGCCCTGCCTTGGGTCTGAAGGACAAACATGCCCAGCTCTGCACAGAAACACTCTGCAAATGAGATAAAAACCAGCCCGTAGTGAGACTCATGATGCACTAAGGACGAGAGCTAATGGCAATTATTTAGTTTTAATAAGTGGCTAACTGCTGACCAGACCAACAGAGGCCAAAAGGCCAATGCCTTTGCTTTGCCAAGAAAACCAAGGGTTAGGTGTTAACTGCATAAAATTAAGTGGGCTGCTGCCCTGGTCACTTCTAATTGGGCTGTGTGGCCGTATGATGTGGGGACAGACCACCTCGGTCAGGGGGCCTCTGGCAGATCCACCTAGATGGAGAAAGCACAAACTCTTGTGAGTTGTAATTGGCTAAAATAACCTGCACAGCAGCTGCTGCTCAGTGCCGGCATGGGCCAGGTGTACCAGGATAACAGTCAATCTACATGGATATGGAGCTTCCAGCTTCAGGAGAAGCCAAGGGCCAGTCTCAGGGGGTCCTCAAAGCAGATGGAGCCATTAGAAGGCCAAGTGCTGAGCACTCAGTCCTAGAAAACACTGAGCTGAAAGTCAGGACAGTTTCCCCATGTGCCAATAGAGCATGAATCTCCAGATCCCTGCCGAGGTGCTGCCAGCTTGGAAGGAAGGTACTTAACTTCATAAAGGATCTGCCTGAAAGCAGCACCCTGACCACTGTCCACAGGCCAATGCCACGTGAGGCCTCACTGATTCCACAGGCAGCCTCGATGACACATGCACACTCCACCCTCCACAGCTTCGTGCTGACCTTCTCCACTCCAAGGATCCACATCCTGCTTGGCACCTTTCAAGGTCCACCTCATCACCACTCATCCCCTACAGAGAAATCCCATTCATAAGGAAGGTGCTGAGCAAGCACCACTCACAGTTATGGACCCCTGCTGACCTCCGAGCTTTTGTCCAATTTCAAGCTCAAAGGACACAGAGAGATCATCCAGTGCAACTTCACAGATAAGAAACCAAGGCCCAGGCAGCTTCCGTGGATTATTCAGATACTCTGTTTATTTCCACTGCACAAATGGGAATCTCAGCTGTTTAATATGCTGCACTGCACATCTGAAAGACAAAGTCTTACGATTCTATTTGCTACTCTTTTATGCACACAGAGTATTTAGCAGCAGTAGATCTTCAGTAAATATCTGCCCATTCGGTCTCCAGCCCTTGTTCCTTCCTCTGTGGTTCATCGATAATCTAACCCTAATAATAGTACTGTGGGGCTCAAAGTGACCTCGGCTTCCTCTAACCACACCGACGGTGAGCCACATAATAAGGCAATGATGTCACAGAAGGGCAAACACTCTGGCTGATGTCAGATATGTACCAGGCAGCGAGGAAAAGAACAGCGGTTGGCACCACACCCCTTGCTTCAGATGTATCACCGCTCAGTCAATACACACTAATTGTGCACTAGTTCACCAGCTTTGTGTAAGTAACTGTACTCATACAAGTAAAAGAAAGGCACAGTTCTTGCTCTTAAAGAGTTTCAACATAATGAAGAAGACAGGAATATAGATCATTAGGATTCCCTACGCCATGTATAATAATAACAGTAAAAAGAACCTGTCTCTGTCTCTGCTTGTCTCCCCCTCCCCCCTATCCTGTCACCAATAAGTGCCCATGATTGAAAATAAGTGGCCTGGTTATCTCCCAAAGCCCCCAGCATACTCGGCTTCTAGGTCCTTGTTCATACCACACCCCCACCACCACCATCAAGAAGTCCTTACTCTCCTGTAAATCTAACCACCTTGCACACCCTTCACATCCAAAACTGAAGCCTTTAGAATTATTCTTTTCATCCTTAACTACTCTACCACTTCCCTTCTGCCACACTTACTTGGTCTCTTACCATGGTTCTTATTCACCTCTCATGCAATTTCAACTCTCACAAAATCTTGCTGCTTATCTGAATTTTCAATTTCTTAATGATTAGTCCAAGTTTTCTTCCCTATAAAATTCAAACACAGACGATGCTCCATAAAAGAGATACTGTATGATAGAAAAGGTGAAGGTTTAAATTCTTTTTTTTTGGCACTGGGATCGAACTTGGGTCCTTGTGCTTGCAAGGCAGGCAATAGAACCACTGAGCTAAATCCCTGGCCCTTAAATTCTTAAAAATTACACTAAATACATGTAAAAACCATATATTTTGATCACACTGCCTATCTCCTTGAAGAATGAACATATAAAGGAGTGAATGAATGTACCACATAATTGATCAGGCTGTTAGTCAATAACTCCACATAAATATCCTCTGCCCATCTCCTCCTACCCATACTATACACAGGCACACACACAGGCACAGACACACAAACACCAACACCCACACCCACACACACCCAGAATGAGTTCATTTGGGGTGCATTCACCACAGATCCGTGCTAAGATTACTCAGGTTATTGCAACAGCACCTTTCCAAAGTTAATTCTGTCTTTGGCATGTGGCTCCAATTCACCCTGACTCCATCTGGATTATTTTAGTGTTTGCAGGGAGAAGAAAACAAGTAAATGAGCTGGCAGGAATGTGGTACACTTCCATGGTTCAGCCTGCCACCCTCTAATGAGTGGAATAAATCTTTATGGATGCCAATAAACAAGATGCCAGCACGTGGGCACCCCGGTCAGGCATCAGCTGGGCAGCTCCCCAGCAGGCACTGATTGCTGTAGTTAGTTTTTGTTTCTCTATGAATATTCCAAACTCCAACCAGGCTGGAGGAGAATAATTTCCGAAGTAAATTCTCCTGTCCTAGAACCAGAAGCAAGGCCTCGAGTCCAACACTGCTCTCTAGGGCAAAACCCAGGGAAGCTAAGCTATCTTTTGATGCCTCACTCAACTTCTAAAACCAGAAATGCCAGGCTGGTTGGGAGTCATTTCCTGAATAAATTCCCATGTCCTAGAAAAACAAACAAGGCCTTAGGTTCAACACTGCTCTCAACTGCAAACTCCAGGGAAGTTTAGTTATATTTCAATGTCTTCACTGACTTCTCCAATAATCAAAAATATCCAATATTTTGGACTTTGTCTCTGACATCTGCTGACATGTATTGGTGCACAAAGACACCTTACTCTGTAAGGCAGGCAAAACACACAAAGGATACCTTGATTCCCACACCTGGCCACACAATTGAACCACCTAAAGAGCCTGCTGACAGCAAGAGAAATGTGACTCAGCCTCGGTGGGGGCCGACACACTGATGTTCAGTGCAGGTCTCAGATGACTCTGATGTAGAAGACCCATGTGATGGGCTGGGGAACATCATGGAAACTGAATGAAATGGAACAGCATGTGCTTTTGAAACAGGAAGACCTGGGTTGAGATCCCAGGTCTGTTGTTATTGCAAAAAGAGTTACTTAACCTCTGGGTGAAAATAGCTTCTTCTGTGAAATGCTGTAGGGATTTAAGCACATAACACTCTCAAAACTGGAAGCGCAGCCAGGAGAATTTCAGTACACAGATACAGCCCTGAACTGCTACCATACAGACTGCCTGGCTCTCTCCAACCTCCACTAGATCTTACTATGTCAACTAAATTGAGACATTGTATCAGGATATAAGTATGATTTAAGCACTCAGTGCACATAACTTCTCAATTATACAAAAAGTGCTTTAAGGTTTCTGAGAATATGGTCACAGAATAAAGCAAGGATTCCACAGCTATAGGTCAGCCTTAGACACTCTGGTCACTGATTGCTGAAGAATGTCAGGATGTGGCTGCTCATTCAAAACATGGCACCACAGTAAAAACCTGCAGAAGAATGGCACACAGAAAACAGGATCATGGACAAAGAAGTCCCTTCAAAAGTCTCCTCCAGAGATCCCAGTCAGAAGGCAGTGTGGACCAGAGTGGCACAGGTGCAGGCAGGCCCCAGCCAAAGGCCCACCTGGAAAAGAACTGCACAGGAGCACAGGCAGCAGCCACAGGCCCACCCAGATACTGCTGGTGAGTGTGTGCACACCCCTGCCAGAAGCCCACTCAGACAACAGCAGCTGGAGTGCACAGCCCCCAGCCAAAGGCCCTCCCAGACAACAACTACATAGGGGGGCAGGCCCCAGCAAGAAGCATACCCAGATACCATCCAAAGTGTGCACAGGCCCCAGCCAGAACTCATCCCAAACAACAGGGCAGCAGAGGGACCCAGAAGGCCACCACTCTGAACCCAGGAATTGGCAGAGTAGTGAGCAGCAGAGAAAAAGTCGTTCCATGGCTTCCTGAGAATTAAAGACCACTGGGTGAGCAAAAAGTCACCTCAACAAAGGGGCAGTGGGCTGCATCTGTTGAAATGAGAAGACATTTAAACAAGTCTCAAAACCAGACTTCCAGATCACCTAAGGCAACTCCAAAGGACAATGAGATGGAACAATCTGATACTCAACCACCTGGACTCCCTGAAATGGCAACAAAAGAGGATCTGGAAAAAATGAAATCAGAAATAATTACTCAGATAACAAAAGAGATTGTGTCCATAGTGCAAGACATGATTAATAAATCTAGAGCAGACACAGATAAAAAAATAGAGGAGCTGAGGAAAATGATGGAATCCCAACATAGGAAACAAATGGAATCCATAAAACAGATGCAAACAGATTTCCAGGAGATTAAAAACTCCGTTGAAAGTTTATGCAGCAGAATGAGACAATGTGAGGACAGAATTTAAGATACAGAAGACAGGATTGCAATTAGTAACCAGGAAAAGAAAACTTTCTTAAAAATAGTAGGGGACCACAAGAAATCAATCCAGCAGCTGCCAGATGATTCAAAGAAGAATAACATAAGACTGATCGAAGTCAATGAAGAAATAGGAGAGAATGTAAACAACATTAAAAAACTTTTCACAGAAGTAATGGTAGAACACTTCCTAAGCAGGGAAAAAGAACTTGACATGCAGATAAGTGAGGCATATAGGACTCGAACTAGCTGTGATAAAAAAAAAATCTGCATCTAGGCATATTATAATTCAGATTCCAAAAACACAACAGAAGAACAAAATTCTACAAGCAGTTAGAAAAAAGAAACAAATCACATACAAAGGAAAGCCCATCAGAATCACAGCAGACTTCTCAACACAAACCCTCAAGGCAAGAAGAGCTTGGAGTGATGTATTTCAAGCCCTAAAGGAAAACAGCCTCCAACCCAGACTGATGTACCCTGCAAAACTATCTTCCAAAATTGATGCAGAGGGCCGGGGATTTAGCTGAGAGGTTCCAGCGCCTGCCTCACAAGTGCAAGGACCAGAGTTCGATCCCTGGTACAAAAGAAAAAAACTGATGGAGAAATAAGATATTTTCGTGACAAAGAACACCTGAGGAATGTCATGAATACCAAACCAGCACTCCAAAAAATTTTAGACAATATCCTCGGAAAAGACAACAAGGATCACAACCCCAGGAAGCCCAGCAGAATGAATCCATTGGGCATGACAAGAAATTAAATGCAAATGGGGAGAATCCAACAAAAAGACAAAGTCCTGACAAGGATAACTCAATACATATCAGTTATAACCATCAATGTTAATGGTCTCAACTCACCAATCAAAAAAAGTACACTGGCAGAATGGGTCAAAGAGCAAGATATAACAATATGCTGCATACAAGAAACACAATCCAAACACAAACTCATAGACTGAAGTTAAAGGGTGGAAAACTATACTCCATGTGACAGGAACCACCACCCCCCCGCAAAAAAAGCAGGAGTAGCTACCCTCTTTGCAGATCAAGTGGATTTCAAACCAACAATGATTACGAGAGACAAAGAAGGAAACCACATGCTTGTAAATGGAACAATTCAAGGGCAAGAGATGACAATCATAGACATATGTGCACCAAACACTAGTGCACCCAACTATATAAGACAAATACATGAAAAATCAAATACACACTAATACAATTGTTGTGGGGGACCTCAATACCCCACTGTCACAAACAGATAGATGAATTAGACAAAAATAAGCAACAAAATACTAGAACTCAATCAAACTCTTGAACAAATGAACTTAAAAGATGTTTACAAAGTGTTCCACTGCACAAAATCAGAATACATATTCGTTTCAGCTGCACATGGGTCATTCTCCAAAATAGACCAGATACTTGCTCATAGGACATGTTTAAGTAAGTGCAAAAGAACTGAAGCTATCCCCTGTATATTGTCAGAGCATAGTGTGATGAAATTGGAGATCCATAGCAAAAGAAACTCAAAACATTTCATAGACACGTGGAAATTGAACAACACACTTCTGAATAACCAATGGGTCACAGAGGAAATTAAAGAAGAAATCAGACAGTTCCTTCAATTACATGACAATGACAATACAACATATCGGAATCTATGGGACACAATGAAAGCAGTCTTACAAGGGAAATTCATAGCAGTGAATACTCATATTAGGAAAACAGAGCAAGCCCAATTAAACAACCTGATGCTGAACCTCAAGCTTCTAGAAAGAGAAGAGCAGGACAAACCCAAAGCTCATACAAGGGAGGAAATTATTATAAAGGTAAGAGGAGAAATCAATCCAATGGAGACTAAGAGAATGATACAAAAATTCAATGAAGCCAAGAGTTGGTTCTTCGAAAGAATAAAACTGACAAACCCTTGGCCAACCTTATCAGAAAAAGGAAAGAAATGGCCCAATTCCATTTAACTAGGAATGAAAAGGATGAAATTACAACAGACCCAGCAGAAATCCAAAGGATCATCAATACCTACTTCAAGAAACTATACACCAACAAGATGGAGAACACAGAAGAAATGGACAGATTCCTAGACATATATGAATTACCAAAGTGGAACGAAGAAAACCTAAAAATTCTAAACAAGACAATATCAATCAACAAAATTGGAAAGGTAATTCAAAATTTACCAGCTAAGAAAAGCCTGGGCACTAATCACTTCACTGCTGAATTCTATAAGACATTTAGAGAAGAACTATTGCCAATACTGTTTAAACTCTTCAATGAAATTGAAAGGGAGGCAATACTCCCAAAGTCATTCCTGGAAGCAAGCATCACCTTGATCCCCAAAGTAGAGAAAGACCCAACTGAAAAAGAGAACTATAGGCCAATCTCACTAATGAACATAGATGCAAAAATCCTTAATAAGATACTGGCAAATAGAATGCAGAAGATTATCGAGAAGATCATACACCCTGACCAAGTGGGATTCATCTCAAGGCTGCAGGGATGGTTCAAAATACACAAATCAATCAATGTAATACACGGTATCAATAGAGCCAAGGACAAAAAACGTATGATCATCTCAATACATGCAGGAAAAGCATTTGACAAAATCCAACATGCATTTATGATAAAAACCCTTCAAAAAATTGGAATAGATGGTCTCTACCTCAATCTGATAAAAGCCATCTATGAAAAACCAACAGCTTATACCATGCTAAATGGTCAAAAACTGAAATTCTTCACACTAAAATCAGGAACAAGACAAGGATGTCCACTATCACCACCCCTGTTCAATACAGTTTTGGAAACATTAGCCACAGCAATCAGACAAGAGAAGGAAATAAAAGGAATAAAGATAGGAAACCAAAAAAAGAAGGAAACAAAGAAGATAAATTCTCATTATTTGCAGATGACATGATACTCTATATAGAAGTCCCCAAGAACTCCACCAAAAGTCTTCTAGACTTAATAATCAAATTCAGTAGAGAAGCTCGATTCAAGGTCAACACACAAAAATCAATAGCTTTCCTGTACATGAACAACAGACGCGCTGAAAGAGGAACTGGAGAAACAACTCCCTTCACCACAGCATGCAAACAAATGAAATACCTAGGAATCAACCTAAAGAAAGAAATCAAAGACCTCTACTCTGAGAACTATAGCACTCTGAAAAGAGATCAAAGAGGATATCAGAAAATGGAAAGACATCCCTCGCTCCTGGGTAGGAAGAACCAATATAGTGAAAAAAGCCATACTTCCAAAACTGGTATGTAGATTCAAAGCAATCTCAATTAAAATTCCACCAGCATACTTCACGGACATTGAGAAAACAATCCAAAAATTCATTTGGAACAAGAAGAGACCTAGAATAGCAAAAGCAATTCTAAGCAACAAAGGCAAGGTAGGAGGTATCATAATTCCCAACTTGAAACTATATTACAAAGCTACTGTGATAAAAACAGCATGGTGCTGGCAAAAAAACAGACCTGAGGACCAGTGGAACAGATTAGAAGAGGCAGAAATAACACCAGACACAGTCAGCTACCTCATCTTCCACAAAGGAGCCAAACATCCTCACTGGAGGAAAGATAGCCAAACACCCTCACTGGAGGAAAGATAGCCAAACACCCTCACTGGAGGAAAGATAGCCATAAATGGTGCTGGAAAAATTGGGTTTCAACTTGCCAAAGATTAAAACTCGACCTACATCTCTCACTATTCACTAAACTAAGTCAGAATGGATTAAAGATCTAAATATTAAAACAGAAACACTAAACTAGCTGGAAGAGAGGTTAGGTAGAACTCTTGAAGACACTGGCCTAGGAAAAGAGTTCATGAACAAAACCTCAGTTGCCCGTGAACTAGCACAAACAATCAACAAATGGGATCTCTTCTTGTTAAAAAGCTTCTGCACAGCAGGAGAAACCACCAACAGTGTAAAGAGACAACCCACAATGTGGGAAAAAATTTTCACCTGCTGTCCCTCAGACAAAGTCTACTATCTTGAATCTATAAAGAAGTTAAAAAATCAGACCTCCCAAATTTAAAGACCCAATGCAAAAATGGGCATCTGAAATGAACAGGCATTTCTCAGACAAAGAAGTAGAAATAGCAAATAAACATATGAAAAAGTGTTCAACATCACTGGTCATTCGAGAAATGCAAATGAAAACAATGCTGAGCTTCCACGTCACCCCAGAAGGGTGATCAAGAAATCAACCAATAACAAACTCTGGCAGGGCTGTGGGGGAAAAGGAACACTTCTCCACTACTGATGGGAGTATAGACTGGTACAACCACTATGGAAATCAATAAGGAGATACCTCAAAGAACTAGGACTGGAAGTCCTATTTGACCCAGATATTCCCCTGCTGGGTATCTTCCCACCAAAATTAAAAGAATCACACCACAGAGATATATGTATGCTCATGTTCATAGCAGCACAGTTTATAATAGGTAAGGGCACCAGCCCAACTGCCCATCAGCTGGAGACTGGATAAAGAAAATGTGCTTTTTTTAATGAAATGGGGTAATAGCCATAAAGAATGAGAAATTAGAGACATAGCTAAATGGATGCACATTGAGGTGATACTCTTAAGTGAAATAAATAGGACACAGATGTGTAAATACTGAATAGTTTCTCTGGTGTGAGAAACTGAAAGTTTAAATAAGGATCCAAAGGTATAAAAGATAATGTGAAATAGGAAGAAAAGTTGCAAAAGAGGAAGTGGGGGGTAGGGGAAAGGAAAGAAGGGAATGGAATTAATATGAGAAAATGAAAAACTGGAAACAAAGTCTCTGTAGATAGGGAGGGGTGGAGGGGTTGAAGGGAGGGAAGGGGAATAGGGGAAAAATAAGAACGAAGATAGATTATGTAAAGATGCAAATTTCCAATAACGAATGTCATTATATTGTATACCTAAAATGTACCAATAAAATTAAATTTTTAAAAAAGTCTCCTCCAAAGTAGTGAAAGTCACTCGGTTATCTTTCAAGATCAGTTTTGGAGGAACAAAGGAAGAAAACAATCAATAATTCACATACAAGAATGTTTCTTGTGCTTCTCTTATTAAGGCAAATCATTCATATGATGTTAGGAAATGGGCTCTTTGTTGAAAAGCTAAGTTTTTCTAACAGCAAATACTTGCATTCCTTCTGTTCTTCCCCTTTTCACATTTCGTATTCAGTGCATCTTTCAGAAGCCAACCTTGATGGAAACTTTCGTGTGGGGCTTCAGAGCCTAAGTTCTCTTGACATAACCTGGCCTAACCACTCTATATGAATGCAGATCACTTCTCCTTTTATATTTCCTAGCAAGAAAAATGCTGGTAAATATCATTTAACCTTTCTCAAACAGTGAAGGTGGCCTTCGTTCCATCCATCAAATGGATTCCTCACTCTTAATTTAAAAAACTGGAAAATGCCCTAAACCTTTTTCTGTGGAAAAGACCCAAGCAAATCATATTTGGATAGATTTCCCATGGTTGTCCAAAGTCAATGCCAAACCCTTTAAAGATACCTAGCCAGGTAGATTTAATTAAAAGTTTTTCAATTATCAGACTGGACATAACTCCTACTTGAGCAGTTAAGTGCTAGAAAGAGTTCTATAAATTATGTTCGAAGCCAAAGTCTCAATGTCCGTAAGTATTTTTGTTGTTGTTGTATTGGGGCTTTTGATTCATTTTATTTTGTTTTCTGTTTTCAAAATCCTCAAATTCCACTGGCAGACTTTTCAGTGTTGCAGAACAACCCATGACAAATCGCTGTCCACACATATCTAGAATATACAGAAATTCTGTATTTCTGAATTCCACAGCAAATACTACAAACCCTAACAGTAATGTCAGTATTCTAAACTATGCCAGACTGCACTATGACCTTTTGTTTTTACCATGAAATATTCAAATTAAAGTAGCTGGTTCCATTTAAAGAAACTGAGTACTGAGTAGCAGAAGTTATATTTCAATCACTGCACAAATACAACAATCACAAGAGGAGACACCTAACATCTCTAAGATCTCATTCTCAAAGAAGTAGGAGAGGGATGCTAATAGAATCCACACTTAGCCCACAGCACAGGTGTGAAACAATTCAAATATGATCTCAAAGTTGTTCCACTTTGTTTTCTTCATTGATAATCTCTACATGCCAAGTTTGTCACTGGAAGCAACCTTGCTCAGCTATGCAATCCAAACACTACCCTACCCTCCAAAATTGATCTTCCTTTTCCTTAGTACCAAAAATTTCCTTAACACTCTGAGCTCAGCTGAGGATTTGGGAAGCAACTAAGAAGAAAACCCAATTCCTGTTAAACTGTGGTTCATATGTGCCCCTTCAATCAGCATATTCATTTCCTAGTGACAGCTGAGGACTTAACTATACTGAGTAAGTGGTGGAATCCCAGTCACTGGTGAAGCCATGGGAGTGAGTATGTGTGGGAGGAGCGACCTCATTGTCCTTCCTCCTCTCACACCATTTGGATGGGCAGACGCATGCTATAAATACACATTTCCTGAGATGATATGACAGTGTGTTTCATCACAGAATGTCATGAATGAAGGGAGGCCCAATCCCAGCCTTTCATTTCACAACTCAGGAAAGTAAAGACTACAGCCATCTAATAATCCACCTCACACAAAAAACGAACTCTAGCCAGCTCTCTATCTGAGCAAGTACTGGGCAGCAACTGACCCATCCAAGAGTCTTCTGCATCTCCTTAACTCTTAGATCCAACAGCTGCCAGGTTTTGTCTCACTTGGACAATAGCAATTGCCTCCCACCTACTCTCCCTGATTTCAGGCTGCCATATCTCACTGAAGATGGTGAGAATCCCAGACATCCCTTGGCTCACAATATTTAGAGCCTCCTCCATTGCAGCATACACCAGTAATTAACAGGGATGTCATTTTACTCTGACCCCAAATCTGTCTCCCTAAGGTTGCTACACATTAGTACCAGCTCTGTAATGTGTTCCTATATTAAGCAACCCTAATAGCTCTTGCACTTGGCAGCCCTTCCCATAGCTAAAGACTGTCAGCATGGCCTTTCATTGCCTTCTCTTTCTTGCCATAGAATTCTCTCTTAGATGTCTCCCAATTTATCCACATCCTACTATGTATCCACTAAAGCAGAAAAAATACTCCAAGTCGAAGTATTAGAAACACAATTTCAAACTAAAGAGTGTATACTACAGAGAAATTACTTCCTTTCTCATTCTAGAATATACATCTATTAACATAGATTAAGGTTTTGTAGTTTTGGCTTATATCATAGAGTTGAGTCATTGAAAACCTTGAGCTTACTGTTTCCCAGGCCTTTTAGTGATATTTTATTCACACTACTAATTCTCTGAAACATCTCCCTTATCCTAGTTTGTGCCGTTTGATTTTGAGATTTGTAGAACTTTACATTTATTCATGTTACATTTAGTTCTGTTAGACTTGGCTCAGATCTCATGTATAAATATCATTTTATATCCTGTTTCTATCTTAGTATTCAGTGTCTCTCCTATCTTTGTATCATTTGCACATTGGATGAATTCACCATCAATTTCTTCCCAACCCAAGGGAAGCAGTCCCTGCATCTCTCGGGCAGACCAGAGGGCAGGACCAAGGACAGCGCCGTTGAGCAGGCTGCTGGAGGCCTCTCAGCAGGTTCACTCTCAAACATGGGTTCTTTGAAGTGTGACTGTCTGGCCAGTTACTAATCCATCCAGTTTCCCTTAAGCATATTTTAACTGGCCACAAAGATACCTACAGGAAGCTACTCAGATGTGTTGTTGAGGTCCTTTCTGCTAATTTTTTTGCTCACAATAGATTAGTGATCCTTACAAAAGCAGCGAGCATTACGCTAGCATGAATTCTTGCACCAAGACCTCACTGCACCCCAATGGTCATCACTACCCCTGGTTGTTATTTGAATTCCCCTTCTAAAATCCTGCTCACTTATTTCCCAGCCCACCGTTTCAGGGCCAGGATCATCAGGCGTGTGTTTGTCTCACTCTTGGAGTTCCTCAGCCTTGACTCGTCTCTGAGGCCCCGCACACAGGAATTTCTTTCAATCAATACGGTATTCTAGCCAAATCCCTTCACACACCTTGTGTGGCTTATTCACGCTCCTTCACGCAAGCTCATCACAGCCTGCCTGGCCTGAGGACCATTTTCCTTGACACAGAAGGCAGAGGGAGAGTGGGAAGTCCGGGCCTCTGCCCGTCATCCACCATCCTAGTCACCTCCTTGATACCCCTGTTCCAAATATTTACAAAAACCTCATTTTGTCTTTGGAATTATTTTCTAAACTACAAAATATTCTAAAATGTTGTCTTTCAAGCTCTATCCTTTTATGTTATCGCCACACAGTAGCTTATGTTACATAAACCTTACTCTGGCACGTTTTCAAATACATTCCTTAAAAGTGCATCTGGGCAGATCAAGATAAAATGAAATTATATTATCATTCAATAATTTAGTGTTTATCACTGGTTCACTTTCAAAGAACAGTATTCATGTTTGTTGTTTTTCCAGGGATTTATAATTTTGCAGCACAGGCTCATAAAATACCAGTGAGATTATCACTTTAAAAAATGAAAATCTTTCCATAAGAAAATCAGGGAAGTAACATAAAAAACATCAGATATATGAAAAGGAGCAAAATAATTTGCTAAAACATATTAAAAGTAAAAGCTAGGATAGTATAGCAGTGAGGAGCCCTGGCTTTGCAGTTAGCAGAGTTTAAATTCATATTAACTTGTATTTCAAGTTTGATGTGTTCATACTAGTTGTGACCACTTTTGAAATAGTCATTTCCTCTTTCCAAGATCCACTTCCCTCTTTTGCGAGATGTAGATAATCCTAGTGCCTCCTTTAGGGGCCGAGAGGACTGAACAGGGAGATGATAAATTGGGCAGTTACTGACATAGGATAAGCACTCACTAAACTCAACAGTATTTCATATGCTTCTATTCAAAATACACCCATACTATTGAATACTTGAGCCCAGGGTGCCCAATTTTTATGCAGCATGAATTAAGAAGATAAAAACACTTTAAGAACAAAGGAGCCAGCAAAACAGCTGATGCAGAAGTCACAATCCTGCCAAATTGCTGAGGGATCCTTTCGTCTGGATCTGGCTTCTGCACCATAACCTCCTGAGGATAAGGTCCCTGGAGCACACTTCTTTGTGACCACTTTCACACACACATACACACACACGTGATGTACAGATGGATGGATGTGAGAAGTGCTCAACAGCCGTGCTTAACAGTGATGTCCTCAGAGTTGGAAACCAAAAAGTAAACCCACAGGCCTCCAGGCCACACAAAGCGTAGGTGCAGGAGATGTGTAGCAGACTGCACCATGTCACCTTCCCATCTTCACAGCCAGGTTGCTGGCTGATGACCCTGTTGCTGTGGCCACAGTCAAATGGATAAATGGTGGACCTCTGACCCCAGCTGGGAAAAACTGGCTTTCTCTTTGGGGAATCTGATCACACTATTCACGGAGATCTGAAAGGAGCATCCACAGACTCCTGCCCCTGAGGCCTGGACTTTCTCTGGCTGCTACCATTTTGAGACCCAGTTATTCCCTAAAATGCTGAATCTTTCCAATAAATTTCTTTTTCTTACTTAAGTGCACTCCAGCTAATTCCTATTATTTTTAATTCTATACGAGAAAGAAAAAAATAAAAGAACCTGAACTATACACTGACAAAAACAAAGAGAAAGAATTTTGATTTCATTGCCTGGCCTCGCCCATGGATACACATTCCTCGGCCAGTACAAAGCAAAACAAGGCCTAATAGTTAATTATTTGTTAGGAAAAAATGGGATAACATTCAGTAAGGTTCTTTAATTAAAAGATTATAGAATTGTTCATCAAAGTATATCATAAAGATCCATAAGAGAGAATGGACTTAAGAATCAAACTAGAGGGCCAGGGATTTAGCTCAGCAGTTTCACCGCCTGCTGCACAAGCGCAAGGACCTGAGTTTGATCCCCGGTACCAAAAAAAAAAAAAAGAATCAAACTAGAAATAGAGAAAAGCCATAATTTACCAAAAGAGAAATTCTTTTTGAAAAGATTAGTCAAGACTTTATGTAAACCAAGTGCTTAGTACATGCTGGCCATTTCTCTACAGGCCTGTACGAACATCAGCTCACTTCGTCTTTGTCATGTGATGTTGTGCTACTACCACTCATCTTTAAAGACCAGGAACTCGACGACGAGGAGATGAGGTTTCTCAGGAGCAAGTACCAGATCCAAGCTTCCAAGCGGTGCTCCTCGCAGTGCAAAGCTGGGCCTGCCCAAGAGCCGCACCCCAGGCTGGCATACATGGCATGGAAGTGCAAGGCCAGAGAGAAGAAGCTGTCTTCCAGGACTGTTCTGCATTTTCCATGTGTGCTTGTTCATTCCTTCAGCAGACATTCGAGGAAGCATCCACTCTACCAGGAAGTGCCTAGGCCAGTGGCGGTGAACCTATGGCACGTGTGCTGCAGCCTGCTGTTTGTTATCACTGCAAGCTCTAAAAGGTTCGCCACCACTGTCCTAGGCCCTAGGTACAAAGAACAGCCCCAACAGAGCCGCTCTTGCGGAACCCAGAGTCACAGAACACTGGCAGAGTATGGCACTATGTCTTGATCACAGTTTTCTCACCATGCTTTGAAAGCTTCTCTTTATCTCCTCTACAAATACAAGCTATCTGCGCATGTTCTGCTCATCTGTCTCACTTTGGCTGGGACACATCCCTGACAAAGAGAGATGCTCAAATAAGCATTTGCTGAATGGACTCTTCAGTACGGCCCGTTACCTCTCAGCAGCCCAGCCACTGAAAACAAGTCATAGCAGGACAAATACTTTCAGCAGCTGATCCACTGGCAGAGCTGGGCTGGTCCTAAACCAATCCTCTGTTTCCTTCTGCCTCTTTACTAAGAACTCTATTTTCAGAGAGAGCCAATCAGGTAAGGGTTTCACACTAACCCACAAGACAATCGGGTGAAATGCCCTGGAAATCACACCCAGAACTGTGGCTTCTTTAGTTTAGACCTTCAGCATCTTAGGAGGGAGTGCCCCACTCTTCACGGGCAAGAACAGATTTAAACTCACCCAGAATCTGAACAGAATCCCTGCTTTAAACTCAGTGGTTGTGTAACTTTGAACAAATAAACCTTTCTAAGCCAGAGTCTCATTATTTTACTACTTGCTTCAGAATCATTCTGAAGATTAAATGAGGATCATGTAGGTAAAGGTGTCAGAACATAGTAACTGTCAAAAAATTTGACGATACCCCTGAGCTGATGCAGCATGTCTTTTAAAAGAATATACTAATCCTTTTGGCCTGGATGCTACCAAAATGTTCATTACTGAATGCATCTGTAAAGTGTTATATGCATATACAATGCACTATTATTTAGTCGTTGAAAGAGAAGAATCATGCAATCTGCAATAGCATGGATGACCCTGAAGGACTTTAT
Organism: Heterocephalus glaber; assembly: GCF_053883595.1. Classification (NCBI taxonomy): domain Eukaryota; kingdom Metazoa; phylum Chordata; class Mammalia; order Rodentia; family Bathyergidae; genus Heterocephalus; species Heterocephalus glaber. Next base: position 4,089,883 of record NW_028258321.1, read on the forward strand.
GCTGAGTGAAATAAGCCAGACACAGAGGGACAAACACTATGTGATCTCACTTACATGCTGAATCTAAAACAGCCAAACTCACAGAGTGGAATGTCGGCGGTGAGGGGGTGGGGGGCTAGAGGGAGGAGGAGGGGCACAGAGGGAGAAGGAGGGGCCCAGAGGGAGGAGAAGGGGACCAGAAGGAGGAGGGTGTCAAGTTCAAAGGTACAAACTGCAATTACAGAAGCTCAGTAAGCCCTTCAGATCTCCTCCTCACTATGTGCCCGTGCTGAACAACACTGTACTGTATACTTAAAATTTGTTAAGGAAGTACACCTGCTGTGAAGTGTTCTTGTCATAAAGTAATAATATTAGTACATAAAGGGAGCAGGAAGAAACTTTGGAGGCAGCAGATGACCAGAGGCATAGATTGCAGTGATGATTCATGACTACAACCTTCTCAATATATGTCATTAAATATTTCACATACATGAAATGTGTGCAGCTTTTTGTATGTCAATCATGCCTCAAGCAGTGTCTTTAAAAGTGCTTACTGCCAGGAATTTAGCTCAGTGGTTTCATCGCCTGCTGGACAAGTGCAAGGACCCGAGTTCAATCCTCAGTACCAAAAAAAAAAAAAAAAAAGAGTGCTCACTGCTCCTTTTAGATCTTTTGGAATTTACTTTTCTATCCTTCTATTTTTATCTCCTGAGTTGGTAATTTTTTTTCCTTATCCAGAAACATTTTAATCTCTTAGAAAACAGAGCAAAACAAACACACACAAAAAAAATCCAAAACTACTTTACTCCTTTTCACAATAGTGCACATTTTAACCATAATTTAGTAATGGCTGTATAACATCAGAAGATTTTTTTCATGCATCTTTATGATATTTATAAAAAAAAATTTGTGCCCTTCTGGTCTTTAATTGCCTAAGTGAAGCTACTGTATTTAAGCCACATCACCCAAACAAACAAAGAAAACAAAAAAACAGAGCATAATACCCTTTTACTGATGTGTCTTCCTGATTGACACGACCAAAGGCATACGTTTCCATTTAATGTCCAATTCCTCTTTCACAATATGCACCAACTGAATATATGCTCAGTAGTTTTTCTTAATGTAAGTGTGATAGCAGAGAACAGCTGTGAAATACAAATAATTAATTGAGGATGGTAGTCTCATTAACTCAGTTTTCTGTAAAATCCTGTGTGGGAAACCTCCCTCAAAACTTCTCGACTCTGTAAGACCCAAGGCTTGCAGCCCCATTCACCATGAAATGGAATATCGCTCCTCAAACCTCAACTAATTTTGTGTTTAACTTTTTTAAACAAACCGTAACAAATAGTAAGTGTAGCTAATCATTCCCTGATTCCTTTGGTATTCATTGTAATGGCACTAATTACGATAAACACATTTGGAATTAATGTGCATGTCTTATGCATATATCAATTCTGTTGTAATTTGCCATTGATTAACGCCTGGGAAGTGAACAAGGAGCCTTGGGTTTTAACACACTGCTCACATCCTGCCCAGCGCAGCCTGAAGTGGGGCCCAGCATGCCACACACCAAAGCAGCCCCCAGCGAGGCCGAAAGCAGGAGGGAGTCTCGGGGCAGAAGCCTCAGCCTGTCCTTCACCTTTGTGTTCATGGTGTAGTCTGAGCACACACGGAGTCCGGATGCTGCAAACCCAGCATTTGTGTGGCAGAAAACAAAGTCTGGGGTGTAACCAGAAGGTAGTTTTGAATGAGCCAGACATGGGTTCAAATCCTGGCTCCACCTCTTTCTCACTATATTGTTTCAGGTATGTTACTTGACTCTTACCTTCAGATCCTGCATTTGAAACCATGGAACCAGTACCATGTTCTCATAGGACTGTTCTGAGGATTATGAGAGAGAAAGCAAATAATTCCTGACATACGGAGCATGCTTTAATCTTAAATATACATTATAATTAATAATAATCACCACTGTTGCAATAGAAAAATTACTATCATGAGCTGGAAATCGCACGCAGCTGGATGCCCTGCTGGAAGTGTCACCCAAGCAGGCCCAGCATGACAAAGGTGCAGAATGGGCAGGGGAAAGGCTCAACAAGGGGGTCTTCCAACAGTCGGCTCCCTGTCAGTCTTGGTCATGGTGGTGGTGACTATGCTTCCAATGCCCGCTTCGGAGGATCCAGTTTAGAGAGCAGAGTAACATGGGAAAGAAGAGCTCTGAATGAGAAGGTGGCTCCGTGACTCTCCTCCAGCCACGGTGGGCAGGCCCGCGGAGCTTTTCCAGCTGTTTTGTTCACTCATAATACAGACATTGTCTCCACCCTGCAGTGTTTTCTGGGTCGAGTGAGACGACGCACTGGGTAAGTGCAAAGCGTCCTGAGAGTTTATTTCCATTAGAACGTCATCATCACCACCGTTAATGAATGAAGGTTTAGAGAAGCTCATGCTGCAAGCTTTTTCTTGCAGCCCAAGCCTTTAAACAAATGACTCATGAAAGAGGTGCTTTTAATTTTCCTGTCCCTAACTTCATTTCCATAGCCGTGCACACCGGGCACTTCCTGTGCTCCCAACCCCAGCCTGGAACCGACCAGCAGCGTGCTCCAGTTCACAGGCGTGCTTAGGGGAGTAGGGGAGAAAGAAGAACTCAGCCCACAAGCTGATCTGAGGATAGGGCAGTGACTCCCACTGACAGCAGAGAACTTCTTTGCAACGTTAAAGGGCACCCAGCAACTTAGCTCCCTCACCTTCACAATTATCTATCTGGTCCAAGGACCCCTGACACAGGCAAATGCCTCTCACAGCCGCTCCCATCTCGCTTTCTACCTCACCATGGCAGCAGTAACCTGGCCTCCCGCACCAGACAATGAGACGCTGGCATGGAAAGTGGACCTGAGCAGACTCTTCCACTGCCCACATCAGTTACTAGCACACAGTGCAATGGAGCTTAACACATATCCCTGGATGGCCGGCAGCAGCTTACAGAAGCACCAGTGTTTCCTGAGATGTGAAGAACTAGGAAGTAACTTCATCCTCCAATGGCAGGGATGCTCAGCCAGCCCACAGTGGCTCAGTTTACAGATGCAGATGTTGAAGAAAGAATATCAGTGCTTACAGGAAGCTGCTGACACTCCGATACTCAGCAAATCTCTCTGAAGTTCTAGACTAAAGTCTGAAAACCCTGTTTCAATCCTAACTCTACTGTGTGCATCAGCTAACCTCTCTGCATTCCAGCTTCATACTCAATAAATCCAATAACAGTACAGGTTCTACCCACCTCACAGTGTTATTGTGAATTCTTAAAAGGAAATATGTGTATTTTGCTGCCTGCCCCACAAGCGCAAAGACCCGAGTTCAACCCCTGGTACCAAAAAAAAAGGGTAATACGTGTAAAAACTCTTTCCATTCTGTACATCCACCATCAAGTGGATTTAAAGTATTATTAACAACTACATTAATATGTATTACACACAAGGTATTCCTGGAACATGAAGTAAGAAAAAATAATAAGAGTCTTCCTCATCTCTTTGTGGCCAGTTTTCTGAAGTAGGAGCCCCATTCCATCCGGGAGACTCAGTGCCAAGCACCCTTGAGCCTGTAATACATCTCTCTGCACTTACTGAGCTACACTTCCTGTGTGTGCCTGGTTCAGTCATCAAGAGTGTTGTCTTATTCATAAAATGCAGGTGCTGGCTGGGTGGGTCCCAGGCCAGGCAGAAACACCAATATGTGAGGCCCCTGACTTTGCTACCCAAGGGCTCAATTCCCGGCTGCAGACACGAGCCCCTGATGTGGACATACATCCAACGATGGGTTTTCCATGGATCCTTGCACTCTCAAATTCATGGATATGGTCACAGTTCCCAGAAGCTCAGCTTCTGTACTGCCCATCTGGCTTCCACTAAGCATATCACTGTAGTTACAAGGTCATCCAGCACCACCACGTACATTACATATGCAAAATTGTGTGCATCCTTTCTGTTAAGGTGATCAGAAAACAATTTTCTGGCTAAACATAAGAGGATGGTTTCTGCCCTTCTGCTGCCCAGCACAGACAAAGGAGCCTCTCACATCTTAGAGTGTCAATCTGGGCTTCTACCCTCATCTGGCAGCAGTAAGGAGGCATCTTCTCTCTCCCATGCCCACTAGCATGAAGTCAGAGAAAGCCTACTAATATAGAAGACCTATATAAGAGTCAAAGTTGCACAACATAGTACCCATAATGACCAAGCTCAATTAAGCACACACATATAGTCATTAAAGTACAAGGAAAATCTCATCTTCAATGAGAAAATACACACATGCCCACACTGAGATGACACAGAGATTGGGATTACCTGACAAGGACTTTAAAGAAATCATCATAAACATACTTTGATGCATATGGATACACTTGAAACTCATGGGAAGAAAGAAAGTCTCAGCAAAGGAATAGAAAATATTAAAAAGTACCAGATGGAAATTGTAGAACTGACAAATACAACAACGGAAATTAAAAACTCTGAGGTTGTGTCACACACACACTGGAGAGAAAAGAGAAAGGAAGAATGAATTTGAAGACATAAAAACAAAGTATTTTTCTGAAAAACAGAGAGAAAAGAGACTTAAAAAACTGATTAGAGAATCAAAGACCTATGACAATACAAAAATATCTAACAATCATGTCCTACAGGACCTAAAGAGAGAAAAAAAAGAACATGTAGCTAAGAAATAATGACTGAAATAAAATTTTGCAAAAGATACAAACCTAAAATTCAGAAAGTCTGGCAAATCCCATACTGGATAAACCCTCTAAAATCCACACCAAGATATACCCAATCAAACTTCTGAATCCCAGTGATAAAATCTTTAAAGCTGTAAGAGGGAAACACTGCTTTACATATAGGTTAAAAAACTGAATGACAGAGAATTTCTCATCAGAAACCAGGGAGGCCAGAAAGAAGTACATTTTTTAAGTGCTGAAAGAAAAAAACCTGACAATTCAGAATTTTATACCCAGTAAAAATATCCTTTGGGAATGAAAGAGTAAAGCAAAACATTCTAAAGTGGGAAAAAATGTGTCACTAGAAGCTCTATCCTAAGAGAAAGATGAAAAGAAAGCTCTTGAAACAGAAAATGACAAAGAAGAAAACTTGATAAACCAGAATCCAGAACAGGGCACAGGAAAAAGGAGACTAAATAAAAGCTGCACAGCTAATAAATCAGAAATGCAGGAGAATTCAGAATACTAGGATCAATACAAGGGATCCTCTTATTTTTTCTACCCCTGGAAAGTGGCCCCATCTCTTCAGAAAGTTCTCTCCAAGTGCTCTGACTCCACCCACCTGGTCTCAGGAATGAAGTGAAATGAGAAGGATATACAGTCCATTGTTTCCTATCCTTAGATCCAGCAATGCTCCCTTCTACCGTGTACAGCACCCCAAACACAAGAGCAGTATCTAAGGCACAGGCTGCCCCTTCCTGGTCTCCACTTCTCTTTCTGCAGACTATGAGAAAAATGACACTTTCATCACCAAAAATCAAGAAAAACACTTGTGAGTTCAATGGGCACCCCCTCTACTTCCCATCAGCCTTCACTGTGCCATGGCTGAGAACTTGTCCTTTTGAAATCCCAGAGGCTAAGTTTATCTACATAAGGAAGGCTCCTATATTGTGACTGTGACTTCCTTCATCCCCCATTAGGGACAGAGGACAAGAGAGGCGACCAATACTAGAAATTCCTGGAGGTTTTAAGGTAACTCCATCTCTCTTGGCTCCAAGGTTCCCTCCCCTTCAGCGCATTTGCACCACATTGCTCTCTACACTCATGGTCACAAACAGGAATTATGGTTTAAACTGGGAGTGAACATCTTTAGGCACGGAGCTGCTGTCTTAGCTGATGTGTGTAGAAGGGAAAGTGAGAATGGGGCCAGTGGAAAAAGTGCCAGAAGGCCTCTGCTCTGGGTGACTACAGATGCCTCAGGAGGCAAAACCACGATTTCTGCTTCTCCGTGTCTCAGACATTTGCCAGCAGAGAATCAGAACGGTCTTTTCACTCATCAGGATCCTGACATCATCCAAACATAGAGAACCAGATCAGCGTGGCCCTTATAGCAGCTGGCAGCTCAGACTGTGCAATCACATGCCTTGGAGGTTGAATGTATGTGAGTCTGAATCCAATCAGAGTCCGTGTCTTTTCTAATGACTTGCACAGTTGTGGAGGCATGTATGACCAAAAGAGAACAGAAGAGAACCTTGAGACTTTCATCCCAGGGACTTGTGTCCTGGGTGTCCATGCTTCTCTTCTGGCTGAGAGGGAGAGGTAGAAGAGCCAGTAGGTGTCTGCAGAGACTTGCCTTCTACAGACCTTTGGATTCTGGGTGGTGAGTCTCAGGGAAAGTTTCAAAGCTTCTCTCAGTTCTAAATCAGGAACTCTAACTTGCAGAAAGTATTGCCCTAGGCTGTGATCTGAAGCCCTTTCATTTGTCTACACCTCTGATAGTTGCCCTCTGTATATACTCAGAAAATCCAGTGCCTCAGAGCCTTTTCACTCAGTTTTCTGCTCTTGGATCTGAGGAGAGAGTGAGGGTGTGGAACCCAGGAAGTTCGGACACAAAAAAAGCAACAGACACTACAATTCAGCCACAGTCCACACCAGAAATGTAACCTGTCTAAAAGGAAAGACTACAAAAGCACCAGCTTGTCTACCCCTGAGTTCTGGTATCACCAGGGGTTTCAAAGAGACTACAACCATGAAACTCAGCTTCAAATGGAATGGTGATCCTGTTTGAAGGCTGTCTGGGTAGGGTCAGGGTAAAATATCATGGATATGTGGGTGAGTTGTAAACAAAGAGACAGCCATACATTCAAAACCTGAGCGATGAAGCCAGAAAAATGACAAATAACTTGATCAAGTTTCCAACTGCAAAAAACAAAGGGCTCAGGAACTGAAACATTTTGAAAGGAAAAGGAAAAAGTCCACTTGCCAGGTGTGTAAGGGAAATAGACCTCAAAGGGACACACTCCTCCAAAAGAAAACTAATTGAATAAACTCCAGAATTATCAAAGTAATAAGAAATGACTGTGAAGCCACAGGTCTTTGGGGAGACTGACAATCATATCCAAAATCATGAATGTTAAATGCCTCAGTGTTGATTACTATGAATTTCTAAATCTTAACAGAATAATGATATGTCACTACACTTTCTAAAACCCAGGCCTCATGTGCAACCAAACTCATGAGTACAGTATGTGAGCCGGGCGGAGTGTATGCATGCCACGTGGGAGTTTATTTCCTCAGGGCTCCACTGGAACCACAAAGAGGAAACTTCCCTTCCACCTGAACAGAAACCACCTGGATTTTCCAGCTCATGCCTCTCCAGTGGCCTTCAGGGTGCCATCCAATCGGTTCACAGGAAGGTGTGGCCAGGGAAAACAACTAACTCCAGGACCACACTCACAGGCCTAAGGCCCAGGAAGCCAAGCACTCAAGAATCAGGATGACAAATTCAGTCTAGTCGCAGGAGGACAATTAAGAAGGCTGGCTGGTGTGTTTCCTAAGTGGATTCCTGGGCAGTCCAAGTGTGACAGCTGTTTAACATCGGCCCAAGGGGATGAGCAGAGATGAAAGAGAAAATGAGCTCATCTGAGCCTCATTCTGCTACTAAAAAGAAGAAGAAAAGAGATTCAGACGTCTGACTTCACCTTGGGCCATGACTGTATTGTATTTGGAGGGCTGGAATGTTCTTGGGGGAGGAGGTGGTCAGACTGAGAGAAAGAGGTCACATTCTGAAAGAAAAGCATACGGGTTATTAGTGAGCAAATCAGAACCAGTTCCAAGAGACCTGAGGGCTGGCTGGACCCCATGGCATGTGTAATAACTGTATCCTGAACACAAATCCTTATCGGAATGCTCATCCCCAAAGCCGACTTCAACTGCAGCCTTTTCATCTCAGCAGCCACCAATAGGCCAGAAGCTCGGCAGCAGCTTTCATTAATTTCCACTATCACTGTTGATCTCGAAGCTTCAACCAGGAAGGGAGCCAAGGGCTTTGTCTTTTTCATAGGTAATTTACAATTACAAGGGCCAGTTTCCTTGAACCCTACAGTGGGGCAGAGGAGAACAGGGAGCAAGCTTCTTTCTCTCCCAAAGAAACAAAAGGACTGGTCAAAAAAAAACCCAGACAGTGAGAGCTCATGAATACCCAGTTCTGGCTCCAGCCAGAAATAAACATGAAAAATAATGAAAGCCCTGAAGTGAGCAGCTGAGGACACGTCTCTGGTTGCATCTGGGGGCAGCTCTCAAAAGCCACCTGGAGTTTTCTGAATCTCAAGTAATAACTTTCAAACTATTTCCTAAGCCAATTTTTGGAGAGCCCTGAATGGCTGGCATAAGTGCCTAGAACAATGCAATGGCACTGCTTCCTCAGGAGCAGCCCGGCCCCCTGCCCGAAACAGTCACCAGGCAGGAGAACCAAGCGAAAGGGAATCTGCAGGGGACAGCCCTCTCCAACAGCAGCCTTCTCTTCCTTGATGTTCTTAACCAACTCTTGAATTTATATTCCACTCATTTAGGGGAAAGAATTTCCAAACCAAATACCTTAAAGAGCAGATTTTTAAAAATTAACGGCAAGAATAAATTTTTAAAGGAAGAGAAAACCAACTTGCCAGGGGTAAAGATGGTCAGAGGCCCTGCATACATATTGTCTCATTTAACAATCCTGTCACGCGGACCAGGCCACTGCTGTCTTCATCTCTGGTGATTACAGAGGTTAAATCACTTCACCAAGGTCACAAGGTTATCAAGCTCCTTCCCAGGTGTGGCCAGCTCCACCCATGGCCTGCAGACCTACATCTCCCTGCAGGGTGTGGCTTCCCCTCTCCAGGGACGGCAGCCTCGGTGGCACCTTGGAGAAGGGTTTCTTACCTGAGTCCCTCTGCCCACATGTGCACGCCCCTGGTGACCTGTTCTCCATGATGGTCCTACATGAGGCTGCGGCCCCAGAGTGAGCAAGCACAGTCCAGAAGCCCCTCCTGAGCTCTGTGCACAAGTCATGCGCACTCTTGTGCTCAGTAGGTGTTTCTGGGGAGAAATGCATACCACATCCCTGGGGCTCTTTCTGTCTGCTTTCTGTCTGCTCTCCGTCAATTACAAAAGAAAGAGCTTGTCCTCAATGCCTGAGCTGCTTCCGTCACTCCAACGGCCCTCTGCCCTCCTTAGTCCCCTCTTCACCTCTAGGAGCTCCCTGCTCTGGCACTCACTTCTCCCGCAGCTAAAAGAACAGTGCATTGACTAAATCACAGGGTGCATTAAAGTGTACAGAGCCTCAGGTGTTCATACTCAGGGTAAAAAAGTACATTTCTAATGATAAAAAATCCTAGGTTAATAGATCTTTCCAGCATTCTTAAAAATAAACTGCAAAAGTAGGCAAATTTTTGTTGACATTTTAGCTCAAGTCAATCTTACACACGTGCACACATAGAAACACAAACAACTCAAAGATAATATTTCAGCCAACTCAATCCAATTACAGCATGGTGAGTGCCCACAACTGTGTGAGGACAAGCTGAACACCAGGACTCCTAAGAAGACCACGAAGTATCCCAGAATAGAAGGCATTAAACCCGGCATCATTCAGGAACCTCACAGCCCTGGTCCTGGGGTTCCAAGATGCTGAAAAGAGCAGCCCCACATAAGTGGGGTGGCTCTGCAGGCTTGCTGAACAAGGGGCTCCCCCTCTCATTCCCCCACAAACAAGGACAGAGGAAACACAAGATGAAACCTCTGTGCATCACAGCAAAGCAGCAAGCCTGGTGCTTCCCAGAGGGGGAGAAAGGAAGAAGAGACATCTCAGAGCTGCATTATTTAAATACCACAGCTTTGGGGATTATTTCAAAGGCAAATCTCTGCTCCCTGCACTCTTAAACCCAACTCGATGCTTGGCACAAGTGAAAGCGCTCAGAGATTTGATGAATGAATGAACAAAGGAATAAATTGCAGCAATCAGGATGGGCATTAGGTCCAGCTCTCAGGGGCTAGCGCGGTGACCTTGGGTGGGCCCTGGGCCTTCAGCAGCTGTCCTCCCCACCCACCGCTGCTCTGGGTTCCCGGGAGCATCAGAGGAGCCCATGGATACAAAGCAGCTTCTGAGGGATAAAGCAGTCTGCAAGTTCAAGGGTTGCTGTCATTCTCTGGCTGGTGACCATGACAATCCACAGCAGTTCTTGGAGGGAAATTGAATCCATTCCCGATTAATCAGTCTGCTTACTGCAGGCTGACTGGAACCTGACTCGCTCCCATTCTGGCTCTGGGCTCCTCCTCTGCTGTTTGCTCACTGCCCAGATCTTGACCTTCAGAAACCCAAACCCAGGAAAGGGATTGAATACGGGGCTCTCTTCTCCCCGATGACTGCATTTGCCGGGGTCTAGGGAGCCCCTGGTCTCCTCCTCCACCAGCCTTCTAGATACATCAGGCTATGCTGAGAAGGCTACACAAAGGCCTCTAGGCAGCAGAACTGCCCCGTAGTAGTTACAGCACTGCTGGAACACCCCCTCCCCAGTCCTGCTGGTCAGCATGGCTAGCTTTTTCAGGGCAGTGAAGCGATACCTCTGCTCTCCATATGCACATTTTAGCCCAGGATACAGGCTTTTAAATAGCAATGCCAGGACCACGCCTGCATGCAAGAACAGAGGCTGACCCCAGTGAAGGGCGCTGAGACGGGAGTTTATCCTTCCAGCAGTTTGATACTGCCTCCTCCCTCCGGGGGACACCAAAGGCACTTGGCGTTTTTCTTTCTGCAGCACAGCCTGGCTCTGAGTGTTCCTCTCTCATCATCATCTATTATGATCTGTAAAAGCAGTGCTGTCCTGGAGTGACTCCCTTTTCAAATACAGACACCAGTGTTTAGGAACACCCTGTCCAGGGACAACAGAGAGCACAGAAGGAACAGGGACCTGACTCTATTTTTGTTTCTCCCTTTATATTCAAAGCAACTGCTATTAAGCCTCTGAGCTCACACCAAGTCTGCTTTCCCTAAAGGTGTCAGATCCCTTTGCTGAGCCCTGCCTCCCTTCTTTGTATACTGTGTGGTTCGTATCCAATAGCACTCAAGATGGATTTACTGAGGGTCAATTAAACACCAGTCTAGCAGCGGTAACATAAGGCACTGCCCTCTCCTCCTGACGTCACACTAGAGCCACTACTATCTCTGAGTGCCTGCTGTGATCGGTAAGAGTATCACGTCCCTGGTCTCATTCAACCCTCCCAACAGGCCTGTGAGATACTCTCCGGTGCTGAAGAAACGAAGGTTTCAAGAATTTAACTAATGTCCCAAGTTACTGGAAGGGCAGCAATTTGAATCCAGACCTCTGACTTCTGAGCCCACAGCCCGAAGGCAGGGATCGATAAGTCGCCAACATGAAACAAGCAGCAACGGACGAAGAGTTAGGTGGTGGCAGCTGGTGTGCATCCCCTCACTTGTTCTCAACCGTTCACTTAATGGGGAATTCACTGGCTGAATGCATGAGCCAGTGTCCCTGCCCTGCAGCTACTCAGAGTCCAGTAAAGCCAGCATGGCCTTATTCAGCTTGGCAGGTCTTTGGACCAGGGAGACCACAGAGTAAATGGGAAGACATGGGAGCCACAGACGTGCAAGGACATCACAGTGGACATCACAGTGAACAGTGCAGCATAAGCCAGATCTCAGAGCAGTTGTGGCCAACCTATGGCACGTGTGCCACAGTGGGCTGTTTAATCACTAAAAGCTCTAAAAGGTTCGCCATCATTGTCCTAGAGTGTGGAGTATAGACGGAAGCTAACAGGGTAACTGAGGCTCCTAAGGAAGCTGAAGGGAGCATCGGTGTGTGTAAACAGCTGGCCCTGGGTAGCCTTTCTTGGTGCATCTGCAGCAGTGACTCCTGGGCAGAGATGATTTAGAATTAGAGCTAAACACTCATCTTCCTTTCAGATGGGACGTGGCTCAGCAAATGAAGATGCAGTCTCAAAACCCACAGCCATGATCAGTGCCCAAGAAACCCTCTGAAGAGTCTGCATTATGTTCCCCAGGACCACACCTTCTGTTCCCTCCCAGTGAAGGGCAGTGCATGCAGAGAAGGAGGTGGTCTCTCTCAAAGCCCCCCACAGGGCTCCTCACAGGCAGTCATGTCAGCAGGAGCCAGAGCAAGGGAACTGCGGGAGGGGTGGCACCAGAGAGCCAGGCAGCTTCTGGCTGCCACTGGCAAAGCATTCACTCACATGTCCCTACCCTTCCAGTGGTGACAAACACTCCACATCCAACTCACTCTTGGCCCCTTAGTCCAGGGCACCCACAGGGTGGAAGAGAATGCCCACAGCCACTTCTCTTCATCTGGAAACATATAAGCTCTTGGCCAGAAAAATGCCCTAAGAGCCCAGCTGGGGAGGGAGCGGAGGAGAAAGCAAAGATGCCCCAACAGCCACTGAACATCTCTGGGAGCCCAAGGCAGGCCCCATTCAACCCCAACACCCTGTCGGTCCTCGAGATCCTTCTAACACACAGGAGATGCGATGCGGTGGTGCAGAGAGAGGAGAGAAGATCTGAGTCAAGGGCTAGCTGTGTCCCAACTAACTATACAGAGTCACATCTCCCCGGAGCCTCAGTTTCCTCACCTGTAAGATGCCAACAAGAATGGCACCAACTCACAGAACAGTTCAGAAGGGCAAACGAAATGATCCACATAAACCCCGCAGGACAACCTCTGGCAGGTAACACACATACGTCTCCCAGGCTTTCAAATCTCCTCTTCCACACACTGCAAAGCTGCACCTCACAGTTAGCAGGGACAATAAAAAGGTCCCAGCTCTGCTGAGCACCACATCTGAACAGGACCTGTGGCCCTAAGCAGTGGTACAGCCTGCATGTTCCTCATCCAGCTTATGAGGTCATTATTACTGTCTCTCTTCACTGAAGGGTCAACTGGGATTCGGAAAGACTGAGTGTGTTCCCCACTGTATGCACACACGGCCCCTATAGTGGAAGGTTTGGGAAGTGCCGTGTGCTTTCCCTAACTGCATTCTGTCCGCTTTTGTTTTATGTCACAGTTCTGTGCATGGAGCGAGTCACCTCATTCCAGATGCAACAAGGAGAAGGACTCTCTCCATCATCATGGTGCCATAGTTTCGTTCATGCAACCAGCTACTTACTGCACTTGACACTGAATTTCTTATGATATATTAGTAAGCCAAACCTCCTCTTTGTGCACTGGAGCAGTTGTTTTACTCTTTTAATGCAAGGATAAAACCTCACATATGACCCTATTAACCATCATTTTGATAGATTAAGTTCATTTCTTTCAAGCCTGAACTAATCAATTTGGATCTGAATTCTTTCATCCAACATATCCATTATCTCTCCCATTTTTGTGTCACCTACATATTTCTTCCTCTGCCAATGATTAAAGGAAATGTTAACAGCATGGGATCAAAAATAGCTTAAGAATGCTTCATTAAAAATACTCTGACCATATTATTCCACACATAACTCATCCAGTCCAAAGCCCTGTGCCTGGAGTCTCAGGTTATTCTAAGAGGCTTTTCAAATGCCTTGCTGAACTTAGGATAAACACTCTACCGCAGAAAGAGGGAATGGAGTAAGCTGAACAAGATGCTCTCCTTCTTTAGCCCCTATGATGCCCTGTGATTATTATTTGCTTTTCCAAGGTTATACAAACCACCTCTTAAGTCTTGGGATTTCAGAATCCTGACCAAGACTCTTAGCCACCTCACGCGTCTGTAGTTCATAAAACTATTTTGACAAGAGGAGCAGGTGCCTGTATCCAGACTTCCAGAACATTCCCACTCTACGATCATGTCTTCAAAAGCACAAGGCATTTGACCCGGAGCATAACTGTCCAGAGTTGGTGCACGGTGGACAGACTGCTCTTATCATCGGATGCCCACACCTGACCATTTGCTCTCACTGGTCCTAATCCATACAGACCGTGACCTGCAGGTCTGGACTCCGCGTGAGCTTCGACTTTCTGCCATTGCTTGTTGGGCTCAGACAGGTACTAGGATTTTCCAGGACTTACTTACAGGTGCTCTTTGAGTCCGCAGGCCCCAAAGAGGCTCCATCGCAGAAATCAGCCCTTGCTTTCTGGAAGGATGGGGTGGAAGGCCTTGTCCTCAAGGTGGGACTCATCACTGTCTCAAGGTCCTCCTGATTAGTGCTGTGAATCTTCAGTTTCAACAGTCTTTGTCCCGATATCACCTAGCCTGGCCTTTCTCACTGCCCTAACCCTGTTCACACCTCTGCGTAGTCTTGTCATTTCTCTCACACACAGGATTCCCAGAATCCAGTCACCCACAGAGCACATTAATTCTCAGACTTGCCTGGTTTTACCCAGCCCTGCAACAGAACTCAGTCTTCTCAAACCGCCACTACCAAGTCTCAGAACAACATCAGAACTGCAAAGCTGAGTCTATGCAAAGGTTCCTCCCCTAGAGACCCCTTCCTCTTCAGGGGTAACTACTATCACGGCTATATTTAGATATCGCCGAGAGCCTCCTGTGCTCCAAGGCCGGGTTTTGGGAGGTGACTGGATCATGCGGGTTATCCATGACTTGCTGTTAGGAGGTGGAGTCTGGTTGGAAGGGGGTTGCTGGGGGCATTGCCTGGAAGAGTTATCTTCCTCCCCTGCTCCACTTCCCACCACCACACCAGGAGCAGCTCTCCTCTGCCAAGCTCCTCTTCCATGCTACCTGCCTTGGAGCCAGCTGACTATGGACTACACCTCTACCAACCATAAGCCAAAATAAACCTCTCCTCCTTTAAGTTATGGATGTCGGATATTATGTCTTAGCAACAAGGAAAGTGATTAAGACATCTGTAAACAACATGCAGCTCCCCAACTCGTGCAGTCACTCAGAAGCCTTTAATCCAGGAATTCTACTTTTAACAATTCATAATTGTATATGCTAATATATGTATGATAAAAATACAAGGATACATATGTCTATGTAAATGTTCACATATACATGTGATAGGAGTACATATCTTTAAGAATTATATACATCTATATGTACTGTAAGACCCAAGAATTTTTTTTTTTGGTACCAGGGGTCAAACTGGGGACCTTGCACTTGCAAGGCAGGCAGTGGAACCACTGAGCTAAATCCCTGGCCCAACCCAAGAATTTTTTAAAAGGAATGGGGAAGATACTGGAGAACTGACATGAAAATATTAATAGTAGTTATTTCTGAATGGTGGGTCTACAGATAGGAATGTGAGCTTTTCTATTTATTCCAATTTTCTGCAAAACAGTAGATTATTTGTAATCAATAAAAAATTAATTAAAATGCATCAATGTAGTTCTAATATATCCTCTCACTTTGAAGATGTAATCTATTCACCACTCATTAATCTAATAAGATCTGTACATCTACCATGTGAAAGTCCTGTGCCAGGTGTTCTGAGGATACAAAGAACAAGACATGCTTCTTGCCCTCAAATCACTTGCACTAGGTGGAGATAAGAGGGGAACACAAACATGACAAAGCAATATAAACACCTGAGCCCTATGAATGCACAAATACAGCAAAATCTCTAAGGCCCAACGAGAATTCAGTAAAAATGAGCAAAGTGGCAACAAGCAGAGAAAACCTACCCTGGTTTGCCTAGGAATTCACAGTGACACTGAGAATCTTACATCCAGGACTCCCCAACCCCAGGCAGACTGAGAGTCCTGGTTACCCTCTTGGGAGAAGCTCCCAATGAGAAGGGCAAAGGCATGGAGACAGGATCAAGCAGAGCTTGCTCAGTGGAAGAAGATAGTCAACCTAGAGGAAACACACACAGCTGCCAACTGCAGATGGCTCTGCAGGCCAGCCAGACTGGCAACAGGAAAAGCTACTGAAGATTTAAAAGGAGGAGTAGTTTCAGAACATTGACCCAGCAGTAGCCTACCTGGCAAACTAAAGGGAAGAGAAGGTTAAAGGTGAGATCTGAGAACCCTAGTGGAGAGCCCTGGAGCAGAGGTGAAGCAGGATGGCGCATGTGCTCCAACAGGCAACATCCATGAGAGAAGGGACGTGCCACATCACCCTGAGGTGCACATCAGAGACACCCACTCTTGCTGCACATGCAGGCTCTCACCCCTCGGCACCTTGCCTCTCCCCATGGCTGCCTAAGATGTGGGCCCAGATAAACAAGGATAGGTTTAACTCCAAGCAAAGCCAAGAGTCTAATGAGTAAAAGAAGTACCTTTGAAGCAACCATCTTCATGGTAATGAAGAAACACCAGGCGCAGGCACAGGCAGGAAAGGACAAGACCAGATAACTATTTCTCGAGTCTTTCCCAGGGCTCCTGAGCATAGGTTGGTAACACAATGCAGTGACATTTGCAGCCACCAAACACCTGGAGGGAAGTTTGTGTCTTATGTCTCTGATTGCCAGACTTATTTAAGGACTAAGCAGAAAGTGCTGCCAGCTGATTGGCTTACCCCTAAAGGGCAGGGTCTTTGTTCAGCAAAGATCCAATTTCATTTCCTTCCCTCACCCTGACACATGCACTAACTGTCCCTCCAAACTCAACGTGAGTACACTTTCCTTGGGTATAATTCCCCTGGTGTCCTACTGGCAACATCACCGCTGCACAGAAAGGGGGAAAGAGGAACTAGCTGATTTCAATGATCTTAAAATAACAAATACACACCAGTGTACATGGACAGTGTTTTTCCACCTTTTCAAATTTCCCTTTATATCCAGTCTTCCCTCATCCTCATAAAAACCACAGTGGCAGGTACAGATGAGCCCCCGTCCCGATTTAAAGGAGACGGAAACAGAGCGACAGAGAGGTGAAGCGATTCCGCCTAGGATCAGACAGTGACACATACTACTGCCTTTCCCTGTGCTGCATCCACCATCCATTCTCCACAGCCTCCCCCTCTCAAGGCCTGAGTCACAGAACTCAGAGGGAAAGGGATGCAGCTCCACCCTCCAATCACTGATGTTCACGTACACCGCAGACCTACACTCCAGAACTCATAAGCCAATCCCCATGTGTGGACATACACACTAGATGTGCAAGCACAGAGGGAAGAAAAACCAGAAAATACTTAAAAGCAAGGGAGGAATAAACGAATGTGGGTTTTACACAAGGAAAAAGACCTTCCAGTCCTGTGCTGTCCAGTATGGTTGCCACTAGCTACTGGTAACTGCTGAGCGTTTGAAATGAGATTAGTCAGAACTGAGACGGGCTGTAGGTGTCCAATGAAAATAGGACTTATAAAGACTCCCTATGAGAAAAATATATGATGATCATTAATATTTGAATGTTGACATATGTTGGGTTGATGACATTTAAGATACGTTAGGTACAGTAAAATACATCTTTAAAATTAATTCCATATGCTTCTTTCTCCTTTTTTTGTCCATTAGAAAACTAGACATTACATATGTAGCTCATGTTGTATCTTCATTGGACAGTGCTGCGCTAGACAGTTTCCTTCTTTACTTTTATGAAACAAATCCAGGATCCCCTGCTTTTCCAGCACTCACAAGAGTAAATATCACGTAAACAGATGCTCCTGTGTGGCATATTCCTGACATCTTTCCCACTTTTCTGGACCCCACCCTGATCCTCCGGTCCACTTTGTTCATTACACTGACGTCCTTCTCAAATATTATCTGAGTTTCTCTTTCTTATGGTCTTTCCCGAAATTCCCATACCCAGCACACCAATGCCTCAAGGGGCGGGGGTCATGACTGAACCCGCTCTCCTTGATGGGCTCCAGACCTCTCCTAGACTGGAAGGCACAAGGAGGGAGGGTCTGGGAAGGATGACATTTGATAGGTTCTAAGGATCCTCCGGAAGTAACTCCCAAGGTTTTCTTCTATGGTAAAATAACTTGATATCCCAAGGCTTATCTATCTTAAACTTTGTCAGATGCTCAGCTCTGATGTGTTTTTCTGTGGAAACTGCTTTCTGTTGACAATGCAACCATCCTACAAGCCCAAATGCAGGTGCTGCCCTCGAGGCCTTCTAATTGACACTGTCCCTGGGCCACAATGGCTGGAAGATGCTCATAAGCAAAGGTGACAACAAAAGGAAGAAAAAGATCCCTGGAGGTCACCCACCGAAAGCCCAGTGGAGGGGCTCAGATCCCAGAGAGCCTGCAACAAAGCTGCATCATCTAGGCCAGGAGGAGGAGAAAGCCAGCCTGGGGCGAGGGAAAGGACCTGGAGGACAGAAGGAAACTGGAGGAGGTCCAGAGAGGATATATCTCTCCTTTAGTTTTCAAGTTAGTACGTGCAGTGGTACCTCAGTTTACAAACTTGATTTGTTTAATGACTTTGGGGAAGATGTTTGTGTAGGGAGGATGGCCATGGTTGTGTTTGTTATCTGATGTGGAGTTTGTGAACAAAAGCAAAATTTTGCAAAATGTTTTCACATTTGCAAACCGAACTGATTGCAAACAAAAGCGTTTATGAAACGAAGTATTACTATACTTGGTTTCTGGTAGAGATTAGGGGGATGACTCTTCTCTCAATAGCAAAGAGGGTGTCAGGGGCTTTCTCCCTATAGTAGTAGGTTGGAACTGCAGTGTCAACTGGCATCTAACTTGCTCAGTAAAACACTCCAACCAAAGATGACAATGGCTCACCACACATGGGACAGTGGAGCTTAGGCGGAATCTGGCTCCACTGACCTAAAACTCAACTATACAGAACTCAAGTGAGATAAGGAATCCCAAACCCACTCCAAACATTCCAAGGAGCAGACATCATATCGAGGCCCAAGGAAAGAGGATGATTTCGCTTCCCAAAAGGACTGTCTGGTGACTGCAGGTGCTGTTATTTGCTCTCCTTGGTCTTGATGACTTCAGTTCAATTCTCATTCTTTTACTTCTCATTTTCTCTTTTCTGTCCTCCAGTCCTTCTTCCTTTGTCTTCCTCTCAGTTTCTCTCCCTCTCTCTCTTCCTGAGAAATATCCTGAAGTAGCATGATAACTGGCATCAGAAAGCCCTGGATTTGAAACCCAGCCCTGCCTCTGTCGAGTGGTATGAATTCAGCCCCACTTCGTTGATCCTATGTAATTTCTTCAATGTGTGCTCTACTGGTCAACAAAAATCAACAGTCCCTGTGGTATTTATTCTTTGATTTATTCAATTGCTATTCATGGAGGACTGTCTACTTAGGTGCCAAATACCAGAGATACGGCAGTACCAGAACCAGAACCTTGTCTTCATGCATCTTATGTTCCGGGTAGAAGAATATCAATAAATAAAATGCATGAGTAAATTATATATCTGATGGAAAAATAAAGCAGGAAGGGGTAAAAAGAAAATATAATGGGGTGCAAAATTAAGAACTGAAACTGAGGGAGCACAGGAGGCTGCAATATTGATTCTGCCCAAAGCAGGCTGTAAGCAGTGCAGGCTGGGAAGAGCTAAGCCCACCACTGGCTGGCTTATAGAAGTGGGTCCGGCTGAAGCCTACGTGCCCAGGTCAGAGTAACTCGCACCCAAATTCCATTCCCACAACTAAAACCTTCCTACTAGGACAATGTTCTAATTACAACCATACATTTTGTCTATTCTGTTCCTACTTCGAGAATGCTTTATCTTGCCCTTCACAAGCTTTGCTTACATTAATATCCACACAGTTACACATCCTCGCACGTAGTTCCACCCTCACACATAGCTTGCCTTTGCCCCAATTGATTACTAATAAAAATCAGTGCCTTGCTTCCTTCCTTGCCTTTCTCCCTCTCCCTCTCTCTCTCTCCCTCTCCCCCCTCCCTTCCTCTCTCCCTCCTTCTCTCTCCCTCTCTCCCTTCCTTCCTGTCTCTCTCCCTCTTTCTCTTTTTTCTTTTTTTTTTTTTTTTTTGGTACCGGGGATCAAACTCAGGTCCTTGTGGTTGCACAAGGCAAAACCACTGAGCTAAATCCCCGGCCCTCTTTCTTTCTTTTGACAGGGTCTCACTATGTAGGTCAGGCTGGCCTTGAACTCACTATGTAGCCCAGGCTGGCCTTGAACTCAAGGCAATCCTCCTGCCTCACCTTCCTCAGTGCTGAGTTTATAGGGGCTGCTGCGGGCACCACCAAGCTGCTTCCCTCCCCGTCAGCTCCTTGAACTGGACCATTGGCCTCCCCACTGACAATGAAAAATTTAAAAAAAAACAGAAAAATAAAAAATAAAAAAAACAAAAATCAGTGCCTTGAACTGGCCAGCACCTTTGTCGGTTGCACTGCCATTGGTTGTCCTGGAACCCCACTTTCTGTTTCTCTGCATTCTGTCTTTTAGTTTTTTTCCTCAGGCCTGCATTGTACACTGAGCAGGAGACTGGAGCCTACTGCAGAAGTTTCCAGTAATGTTTCAGGGGTCCACAGTAAGAGAGCAAGTTGAATAGATTTGGTGAAAGAGCATTCAAGGCAGAAAGAACCCCACTGCAAAGGTTGTAAGGAAGGCCAGCAAGGAGGCTCCTGCAAGTGGTCAGGAGTGAGGAGAGAACAGCAGGAGAAAAGAAGTAAGAGCCTTGGCTCTACCTGGTTGAGCCAGAGGAGGAGGGCCTGATTAGTGCAACAGGACCAGCTGGTGTGATCACACTAGAAAAGGCTGATAACAGACAGAATGGGTTTGAGGCTATGGCAATAATTCTAGTGAGAGTACAGTGGCTAGACAGGGGTTTTAGCAGCA
Organism: Heterocephalus glaber; assembly: GCF_053883595.1. Classification (NCBI taxonomy): domain Eukaryota; kingdom Metazoa; phylum Chordata; class Mammalia; order Rodentia; family Bathyergidae; genus Heterocephalus; species Heterocephalus glaber. Next base: position 4,110,514 of record NW_028258321.1, read on the forward strand.
GCGGTAGCAAGAACTAGTATGTATCTACTTTGTTGTTCTGTACTAGTATATTCCATACATTTAAACATATATACCAAAACAGAAAAACCAAAAAGATGGCATTCAAAAATAAAAACAGAAGATGTAATGTTTTGTTCTGACCAACCAATGGAATGCCTTGTCCACCCCTGGATGCCCTCTACTGCATGAGAGTTTGCCAGAGAAATGGTTGTGTAACAAAAGATGCACTGTAGGAACTGGCTCATGCAATCATGAAGGCCAAAAAACACCGAGATCTGCCCTCTGCAATCTGGAAAACTAGTAAAGCCCATGGTATGATTCAGGTCAAGTCCAAACTCCTGGGAAGTAGGGAACCTAACAGGGTAACTCCTGGAGTCCAGAGGCTGAAGAACCAGGAGCTCCACATCCTAGGGCAAGAGAAAAAGGATATTCCAGCTCAAGCAGAGAGTGAATTCGCCCTTCTTCTGTCTTTCTGTTCTATTTATGCCTCAGCAGATTGGATGATTTCCACCCACACTGGTAAGAATAGATCACCAATTAAAGAATTACTCAACTTACTGATTCAAATGTTAATCTATTCTAGAAATATCCTCAGAGACACACCCATAATGTTTTACCAGCTATCTGGGCATCCCTTGGCCCAGTTAAGTAAACTCAGAATTAACCATTGCACCTACTTTGGAGAGTACTAGTAGAGACTGCACAAAGTAACATGTGGAAACTACAAGCCAGGGGGAGGGAACACAGGATAAGCTTTATTATATTGGTTTCTCCTATCCACAACCCCTACTTAACTTAACCTGTGACCCAGCACCCACCCATTCTTTGTTCTCCTGACTCTGGTCTTGCTGATGCTGCCTGTGACCCAGTTGTCTGATTGATTAAAAGTTGCTCTAATGTGACTCTCAGCCATTCCGGGAGCTTCCCTCCTGGGAGAGCACAAGCATCTAGGCTGGGAGGGAAGATGGAGAATCCTAAGATATTGCCCTAAGACTAAAACTAACATTACATTCCGCTGAACAATAGAAGAACACATTCTTCCCAGGCTGGCATAGAATGTTCACAAAGGTGGGCTACAGTTTGGGTGTCTTAACATGCTCAATGCATCTTAAAATTTTTCAAAACAAGTACAAATCACACCAAATATATTCCCTGACCACAAAAGAATTAAGAATACAAATCAATAAACAAAAGATGGCTGTAAAGATTCCCAAATATTTAAAAACTACAGAACACATTATAAAATAACAATGGGTGCCAGAAAGCAAGACTTGAGACTTTTTGCCTATTTCTAAGGAAATTACAGTGAAAGTCCTATCTCCCCCTTGGAGAGAAGGACGCCTGCTACGTGGCGGAGACCTCCTCAGTCTCCTTCAGGGACCCACTTGCCACGCGGGGGACCAGCAGCCGGGCTCCAGGCTCTCTAAGGGCTCACCTGTGACAGGAAGGGATTCCCGCCCCACCTTCGCCTCCGCCTCCACCGCCCTCCCCGAGCCTGGCGGGGAGCTCTGTGCCAAGAGCCCCATATGTGAGGACAGCTTAAAACACAGCATCGTGCAAATGTTTTCATTCAACAGCAAAATCATTTGATTTTGCTCAAGCTTGTCTTTGTGAGGGCGACTGAAGCCAGCTTGACAGAGTTGTTAAACAGGCTAATTAGGGAGCGACTGGGACAGCAATGCAGAGTGGGGAAGAGTCAGGCACACAAGACTGGGTCCTGGCAGTTACTCGGTAGCTGTGTGGCATCAGGTGGGACAAGGGACCTCTCTGACCCTCCACTTCTCATCTTTAACACGAAGACAAAACGATAATATTACACAAAGTTTTGTGGCTTCAAGAAGACAATAGATAAAAACTGCCCTGGCAAGTGGGAAAAATCACCCAAATCTATGTTTGCTATTACTGTTGTTGTTTGGGAGAATCAGGAGAGTAGGAAAAGGGAGGAGCCTGTGTGTTCAGGTGTCGTGCAGGGAGAACCAAAACCAATCATGACTGTTACGTTGGCTCTTTGCACCAAAGCACAGAAACATGAAACACGGGAGACAAGGGCACTAGCCTAGCTCTTTCCACTTCCTGCCCATCTCCTGCCTGCACAGAGCACACAGGACATGGCCCTTAGCTCTGAGGTCTCCCTCTCTGAACTGCGCCTGCAGTGTCCCAGGGCCACAGTGACTTGAGCTCAGCAGCCTGTGATGCCTCCAAAATGCCCTCCAGCGTAACTCAACCATCACCCCCGAGGCTGGCCTTCACCTTGGACCCCAGTCCCTAAAGGAACACAGGATCCACCAGGGACACAGTTTGATGCCCAGCAATTGTCCACATCTGATGCTGGACCTGCTCCCCTCTTCACCCAAGAAAGTGAGTGTGGCCTGAGCTGGGGGGTCTGGGAGGATCAGCTTAGCAATTCCATTAAAATCACATCCTTCCAGTCAAAAGATGGCATATATTAGACTCTGCACTCTGTAACTGCCCAATGATGGGATCTCCAAGAAGATGCCTGGCAGCTCTGAGCCTCAGCTTGCTCGGATGAAGATAATTGCACTCAGTCCACAGAAAGTTTAAGTACTGTGGTGACGAAGCTTGATTGTGTCAGGTTGATTGGTTTGGGAGTCGCCTAGGTGTGCTTGGGGAGGGTCACAGAGGCACGAACTTGGGAACTATATCTGATTCCTTAACCTTTCTCCCTGGCATTGTGCCCTGCCCTGCTTCCCGATCACCATGCACTGCACACCTTTGCTCTGCCATGATGTTTCTACCTTGGAGACAGCTGGCCAGGGACTGAACCCACCAAAACCATGTGCCAAATTCAACTTCTCCTTTCAATTGTGGGTGTTAAATAGTGTGTCCTAGTGACAGGAAAGCTGGCTGATACGGATGTTCACTCCCAGACTGCTCAGATTTGATTCCTGGGTCAGATGTTAATGTGCAACCCTGGGCTAATTATCAACCTCTCCATGCTTCTGCTTTCTCAATCATAAAATATGGACAATAAAAGAACCCACTTCTTGGGCTTGTTGTGGGGATTAAATTAGTTATTTCATATAAAGTGTTTAGAACAGTACCTAGTACATGTAGGTGCTTAATAATGATGAAAAGTAGTATTTGCTTAATAACAAAAATAATTATAAATTACTACTAAGGGGACTAGACTATCAAAGTAACCCATATGCATCCCAGAGCCTCTAGCAGACACAAAGAAATAGATATTTGTAATGAATGATCCAAAGCACTTTCATCTTCTCTCCCCACAAAGACATGTTCCATTGACTCACAAATACCGTTTCTTGGCCAACAGAAAGTGCAAGCCTGTGTTACTGTCCCTCTTCACGTATGAGCCATGTATTGCTGGTTTATGATGACCTTCTTCACGTCCTCAGTAGACTTCCTAGTGACAGGAAGAAAGCTGGACTCAGAGTCTCCAAGGAGTTAGGCTGGAGGAGGCGTCCAAGAGCCAGGAGAATATACAGCTACAGCAGAGCCCGTTGGGTCAGCTCACTGCTCTGAATGTGGCAGGGTCGGGTGACACGGTCTGAAGGTGACCATCAACCACGTGGGTCTGTTGTCCCCTCTGGTCACAGTGCCCTTTCTTGTCTCACTCTGGCTTTTTGCAAACATCCCGTCCATGGAGAGCCCTCTCCAAAGCAGCCCCAACATTCTGTGTCTGTTATCCCGCTTTGTTCTTCTTCACAGGATTTTGCATTGCATTTACTCATTAATTCACCATCTACCTCCCCCAAGACATGGGCGCCAAGCCTGGCCTGCTGTGTTCCCTACTGAACCAGAGCAGCGCCTGGCACACACAGGCTCTCGAGATGGATTTGACAAATGAGTGAATGGAGCAAACGAAGCTCTGCGCCTAGCAGAGGTGACTGCTACCAGCTAGGCTGTCTTACAGTTTTGACACTGCTCTGCCAAATGACTTTTCTTGGGCCCTTAGGATGGGTTCCACTGGGCTATGGTGCAAAGGGAATCCGGAAACCCAGATCTCGATCTGTTCTTCCCAATGGACGGCAGGGCATCAGGTGCCTTTTATCTGTAAAACACACTAAGTGACATTCCATCTTTCAATTAGAACGTTAAAGAATTACAAGAAAATTAATTTGCTTATCACCAGGGAAATTAAAATGTCTGCAAATAAATTCTATGCCTGCAGCCCAATTTCAGGTGGTTGATGCATCTGATGTGTTGGCAGCAGTGAGAATCAAGAGGGGAGTGTTGGGAAAACCAGTTTCTAGCTACAAGGGAAAATTCAGCAAATGTAAGAAGATGGAGGAGGGGTCACGGCTGCCTGGGTCTGTGTTTTTCATGCCGACATCAAAATGGACAAGTGATTTAAAGGACTAAAATGCAGGCTATCCAGATAAAATCTCAAACTCAGGCAAGGAACAACCCAACATCAGTAAGATTCCCGAATGACGTAGGTCCTGCGACTTAGCACAGTGTCAAGGTCACACGCTCTGAAGCCAGACAGACCTTCCTTTGGGCTCTATTTTGCCACTCATTAACTATGTGACCTCAGAGTTTTTACTAAGTTTGCTGAACCTGAGCTTCTCACCTGTAAAATGGGCATCTTAAGACTAACCTCACAGGTGTTGAAAAGATGTGTCATACACAAAGCAGAGTAGGTGATCCATACAGGAAATGGCCTTTTGTTATATTACTGATGTTAAAATATTAGCAATGTAAAAAATAAAGCTGATAATATCATGTAAAAGTTAATAAAATATTATGTATCCCATGTTTATAAAAACTTACCGAAAAGCAGATGAGGGCTGGCACAAAATACCTACAGTTTTCTTCAAAGTGCTACTGTTCAAAATCCACGACGACATTCCCATTCCACCCAGGGACACAGTGAGATGTCCCAGAATGATCCCAAAGAGCTGAATGATTTGCACATGACCCATTCACAAACCCAAACACCCAGCCCAAATCAAATCTCCCCTCTACCCGGCTATTTCCAAGTCCCCTGCATTGCCTCCTCCTAAACACAACAGAAGCTATGCAGTAAGCAAAGATGTGACTTGGGAAAGCATGCAGGGCATGTGAGGCTGGAGAATGAAATTAAAGGACTGAAGGGCTGGACAGAATTGCGTTCCAACAAAAAGCAGAAGTGGGAAAACACACCAGGAAGAAAAAGATGGACAGAGGCCACTGCAGGCTACTGAGCCTGGCCATGACTGAACGTGCTTAAGACTGCTGACACTTTCCCTTTGGTAGTACTACTCCATCTGTTTCTTTAAAGTCATTAGCAATTATACAAGCAAGCAAGCAAACAACTTAGATGTCTCAAAGGAGCTATGTGGCCGCCTGAGAGAAAAGAATAAAGAATGAACAGGAAAGTCATCGTGTCCAGCCAGGGACCTGGGAGAAAGACCATCCCAAGAAAAAAGAGATTCAGATGTGCCTGCTGAAGGGAAACCCAGGTCATTATCAGAAATCAAAAGAAAACAATACTTGGGGGTGAAAAATGGCCAGCTCAGACTCAGGAAGTTTTAGATTTATAGAAAAATGGATTTATGACCTAACTCCTTTCTCCCCAGCCCAGAATCCAAACCTGAATTTCGGCTGGCTATATGCACCGAACAAGTTATCAAAAGTAATTCAGCAATCCACTAAGCCAAGATAAATGGACTTATTCCCCCTTCTGTCCCAAATTCTCACGCCTGACAGCTCTGGGAGTACAAAGACAGCAGAGGCAACAGGGATCCTCAGATCCTTTGCTACTTTGTATCTCTCAGAAGGCCAGGACATGGGCTGGTAAACTTCTGTGCTTAATTGCAAGGCTGTGGTGGTGTGCAGTGCCAGCAGGAAGGCTGCACCAGGTGACACTTGTGCAGCCCGTATTCATTCGCAGCTGCAGGCGGGTTGATCCAGGGCACCAATTATCTAATTGCTGCTAATGTTCCATATATTTACTCAGCTGCAAATTTGCAAGATGGGGCCTGACTCACAAGAAGGGGATAATAATGGAAGATATATTTCCATTTGAAATTTCATGAATAAACAGCAAGAGCCCCATTTATTAAAATTCAGATGCAGATAAACAATGAGTGTAGTTCCAGGAATAATTGCAGGGTTTCCACAGTTACAGAAAACGAGCCCCTTTGTCAACACTCCATTGTTCTATTTATACCTTGGGAGATATTGCATTGGGTTTCTATAAATACAATGGAAACTCATTCATCTCAACCCCTCTCACGCATCAAGTCCCAACCTGCTCTGCAATGAAAGAGCTGCATCCCAAGTGTATCTGACTGCGGTCTCAAGACTGTCATGGCCCAATCCTTCCAGACATAAGGGATAAAGGAGAACAGGCTTGGGCTGCCCTGGGCGAGGGAAGAGAAGCAGTGAATCAACTACATTTTAGCTAGCTCTCAGCCCCTGAGTTTTCTGAATCTCCTTGATTAACAGCAGATGAAATGAAACAAATCACCCAAGGTAGGGCAATGCCTACATGGAATGAGATCTCATCAGTGATGTTCATTTATGGATTTTCTTTGTCATTTGTGACCTCTTCTATGGACTCTTATTATAAATCTATATTGTGTTGATCACGAAAGCTATTTCTTTGATCCTTCCACCCCAAAGGACCTGGAACCATACTTTTCTACTTACTACATGGTGTTGGTCAAATAATCTGGTTCAGTGAAGTTCTTCTGACCCTGACCTGCCCTCATGGGTTCCCTGTATTGCCTCCAGATAAAATACTTATGAGACTATCTATCTTAAGTGTTTTCCTGTGTGGCAGGTATTGTGTGAATTCCATTACATATAAAAATGTAAATTACCACAGCAGCTCCATGAAGGGGTCTTTTTACTCTTTTTTATAAATTAAAACAGCCAGAAAGTAGCAGAGACAGACTCTGTACCCAGAACTATCAAAACCAAAATATGGAGGCTTGTTAAAAATTAGGATATGTGTACTACATCATCACATCCTTCTGACTCTTGGACTCAATTCTATATTGCTGTGTGTTGGGGGCAGATGGGTCTCTGAGTGCCCTGTCTCCATGCCACATCTCAGACAGATCTAGCTTCTCTCCACTAATTCATTCCTTTAACTGACCAGCCACACACATGTGTACACAGAGAGCGTCCATCTCTGTCTCTCCATAACTCCTGGTTTGCAAGAGCTCCCCTCCACCCACAGCGCTCTTCCAGGTACTCACACTCATCTGTCTCAAGTTTAGAGGAGAAAAAAATCATCACAGAAAGACACATGCATGTGACATGTATGTTCATATTTACGTGCTATAAATAAATGCCTATAGTATATATGTGTGTATATACTGTATAAGCTTCGCGTCACTGCTTTCCTTCAGGTAAGGTAAACTGCACGCAGGGAAGTTAAGCAACATCAGAAATGAGCTGAGATATATACATTACAATTCTCATCAGCTGACATCCCACATGCTACAGTGCAGTCAGACTCAAAGGGGTTTGGACACACAGAATTTTAATACAAATGGCTTCCTTCAGTGGTCTATCTCTCCAGAAACTCTAGTTCCCTCAACATCTATCAGGCTTCACAGCCAAAGAGGAAGGGGCCAAAACCACAAAGGGGCAAAGAAGCAACTGAGGGGAGGTATCCAGGGAGCGAAGAAGGAGGCATTTCATACTTTGCTCATCAGCAACAGCTGGCAAGCTCATACAGAAATCTACACCCTGTTCATCTGAAAGAGATTTCTCTTCACAGTCGCATTTGGCAGATGGTAGTAAAAAAAATCTATCTTATGATTTGAGCCCAGATAGAAGAGATGGCCAGTTGCTACTTCAAACACTGGTCTTACAAATTCCCTTCTTCCCTTTCTGAATGATTTGTGCGGCCCTTTAACAAATTACTTAGCTTCTATTTGAACAGCCAATAACTCTTATCTAGTATGGGTTCCCTTAGCAGAAGTCTGCTCAGTTGTCGCTGGATTAACCGGGGTTCTTCATCACTTCTGGTGCTCACCTCATGCTGCTCCTACCAGTAGGTCACCTCTCAGTCCACTCTGACACCCAACACTGCTGAGCTCCATGTTTACAAGATCCAACTGTGTTTGTTCTCAAAACTATTAATGGTCATTGTACTTATTACATTACGTAATTGAATAGAATGTACATCAACAGAAGACGAGTATACATGATCCATGTTTCAATAAAAGCTTAGTCAAATGCTTTGCAAAGACTTGATGAAAGTGAATCATTTTTAAACATAGTTAAATTAGGTATGAATGGGAAAAATATAAAATCTTGGGCATGGGGAGGGACTTAGAATCTCTGAATTGCATCAGCAGTGTTGTATACTCAGTAAAAAAAAATCAGGAATTGGAGATTATAAAAGATGTAATATAGATGTGATTTAAACAAGAAAGATAATCTAGAACTCTTATATGTACAGCAGGCCACTTTGGAAAAGAAAGACTTAAGTCCTGTCTGTATCAAAACAGGGGTAGCTAAATAATGCATCTGTAAGTTGCAAGTTAAAATAACATGCATAGTTTATGATTCTCCCCAAATTTTAGATAAAGCTTTTGACAACTGGTCTCCATTACAGGATACAAATAACCACAACTAAGTTGTGGGCTCTAATGGACATGCGGGATAGGGGAACGGAGGAAGGAGGGATAAGGCAGAGCACTTGAACCAGGCTTCGGTGAAGTAGGAAAAGGAGGGAAGAGTGAAAACCCTTCCGGAAGGAAAGACCTGTGTCCAGTCTTTAAGAAGCAGCAAGAGCTAGCAAGTCAACACGAGCAGGCAAAGGGATGTCAAGCACCAAAACACCATCTACAAAGGCAGTGGATCTGCAAACGAGTCGGTGTGGCTGGAATCTCAAACACACCATGGCAATTATTTCCACATGTGCTTCCGCAGTTACTTGTACATGTGCTGTTTGCTGCACCACACAAGTATCCAGCCGGAGTTGGTCTATCACACTTTGCAAAGCCTTTTCATGCTTATTCTGCAAAAGCCTCCCCTCGGGCAGCTGTAGCAAGGTAGGCCTCTGCTTTAGTACCCCTCCCCCAGTCTCTTCCCCACACAGGGCCCAAAGTTATCTCTCAGTAAATACCACAAAAGTGAACCAGATGTGCTGTCTGGCCTGACTAACAACAAATTCACAACTGACACAAAGGCCTCAGAGTTGTTTTGTAAAAACATGCCATTCTTCCTCCTGTTTGGTGCTATTTCCTCCTAAAATGAAATGCCTCTCCAACCACCCAAATGCCACTGAAGTAGGTGACAGATAGATTACCTGATACACTTCTATACCTTCCAAGAAATTTCCTAGTAATCACAGGACCTGCTATTTTTTACAGCTGGCTGCTGACAACACCTCAGAATGAAGCCTCCTACACTTTTATTTTTACCCTTGACTAGCTGACTTTAATGGTAATCTCAGGTCGAGTCCAGATGCAGTTGAACATCTCTTTCATTTCTCTCAGAAGGGAACTTCAGTAGAAAAAAGCTCCATCAAGTCACTCTTACACTTTGCTTTCATTTGCTCTGGAACCGCATTTCCACCCTTAGCAATCTGAACTACCATCCCATTGGCTTTCTTAAGAGTTTAAGAGACCAAAATTTCCCTTGGACTTTGGAATGTTTTTTTGTTTTAAAAGGTAAAGAAAACCTAATCTCTTGCACAATCAATCAATTTGAAGTTTTTAATCCCTTACATTAACTAATTTGTTCACTTGAAGTGAGCTCCATAAGGTTAGATCTTTCCTTTTGTTCATTATTATATCCCCAGTGGTTTGCAAGAGCTACCTGAGGAAGCCATGCTCACTAATACAGAAGAAAGGAATGATCTGCACAACTCTACAAGATGAGCAAGACAGACATTCTTACCACTGAGGATGCATTCAGTAAGGCCAGGCAGTTTGCTCGCGATCACAAGAGCACATAATGTCTGACACACACAGGTTTTGGTGACCGTGTGTGGAAGGCACAGGAGCCAGGGTGAGCTCTGCCCCTTGTCTTTCCCTATGCAGCATGCTACTCAGTCCATGCTTGAGCGCTGCACAAGTGAGTCATGGAAAATGCAGCTAAAAATCACATAGTAATGTCAAAAGTTTATGATTTTGTGGGGCCGCACCAGTGGCTCTCCAGGCCCTCATGCAGTCCACAAGCTGCGGGGTGGGGACACCTCAGTAGAGTCCACACAGACAGACTCCAGCAAACTACACCACGGTCTGCAGGCACTGCCCAGCCAGACCCGGCCTCCACCTGTTTTATAAATACTCTTGCTGTGACACATGCACACCCATTCAAGCATGTGCTGTGTATGGTTGTTTTCAAAGAATAGCAGAGGCCAGTGGTCCACCCTATAGCTTAAAATATTTACTGTCTGCCCTTATGCAGAAAAAGTCTGCCAACTCCTGCTGTAGGCTTATGTGATAAAATAATGAGCATCCACAACAGCAGCAGAAATGAAGCAAAATACTACGGGTGTTCAAAGAGTTGAGCAGGATTTCTCTACCCAATTCCATTACCCATTACCTCAGCACTTGATACCTGCTTGGAAGCCTCTTATCAAACCAGTCAGCTACTTCCTTCATTACCTGCTGCATTTAGAATTAGCAATCAGTGGAAATGTTACAGAAAACAATTTTTTTACTCGGTTTTAAAAGAAAAATCAGAGAAGTGCACATTGAATGCAGTACTACAATAAATGGAAACTCAGCATGCCTTGTAAAATGGCCTAGATCTCATTAAATGATTTCTTGGCTATTATCCTTTGGGCTCACCAATGGACTTGAATGGACTCGCTAGTGAAAGCGAACGTTTAAGGTGTCACTCTTTTGAAAGCAAATAGCATACTGGAATCAGAAAAGATGAAGACCAATTGTCAGGAAAGCAAATTTGAAATTAAGAATACCATCCTCTTTCTTACACGCTGTCACTGATATTCTCTTGCAAACCTCCTAACTCCCTGTTTCTTACTTCCTAAACCTACCAAATGCAGAAAATCACAGCCATCTTCTATGCCTTCTCCCCCTATTCCAAGCCAGTGACTTGGAAAGCATTTGCTGCAAGCTTTTAAAGACCCTCACGGGTAAATGGCAAACATTATTTATGAATATTTTCTCCAAGAATAAGTTGCTTTCTGGGGAGGTGAACCCACAGTAAACAAAAACATGACACAAGTAAACCAAAAGTCAGGGATTCCAAGGCAAATAGCCTATTCCCTCAACTCTAGAAGCTTCACACCATATACATCCCATCCAGGATGGAACACGACATAGATTAAACACTACTAGCTTTTAAGGGAAGAACTTCAACACATTCTCTGATGGCCCATGTCAACATCAATCAGCTGGAATATCTTTATGTACTTCAAATTTAGAATGGAAATTTAGAGATAAGTCACTTTCTCCAGCCTTACCGAGTTTAAGTTGTAGTAGGCTGCAGGATTTAATAAGTCACTGTCTCTGCTATTCACATCCTTTGTTGTGATTCATCCTAAAGCTAAGACTAGGTCCCCGCCTTTTATTTGAAGCATGGGGCTGGCTGTATGGAGCACTCAAAACCACAAGACATGAGCCCCACACCAAGACAGCATCATCCCCTGGAACCACTCTGACTGGTGCTTCTCTCCTCCATCTGTCCCTCCCCACTGTATTTTATTCTGATGAAGGTGTGAATCAGAGAATTCTTCCTCCTTAGGCTGACCAACTAGTCCAGGAAACAGGACGGACACATGACCCTAGCAATGACAACAGCTTTTTCAAGACAAAGGTGAAAACCTGGCATGCAGGTCGAGGAAAGACTGACTCCTCTTGGTCTATCAAGCTCTAAATCACCAGCCATCATCTGTGCAAGAACCTGGAGCTGACTGGGAAAAGAAGCTGGCAGTGAGGAAAGAAGAGTTGGAAGGCAGGAAAAAAGACAAATGCATGGCCACTCTGAGCCTCCAGACCACCCTGACTCAAGCTACTCCCTTCTGGACTTTTGCTACTTTCAGTTTAATTACATTTTGGCTTAATCCAGTTTAAGTTCTGCTTCTTTCATTGCCACCCAAACCATCTTGACCAATACAGCAAATGCTGAGGGCCCTGGAGAAACCACCCCGCTTCTGCAGTCAAGCCCAGCACCCACCAATCTTCACCAATCTGAAGCATGAGCCCAGTTAGCAATGCTCAACTTAACTCCGCTCTGTGGTCTGTTATGTCCACAGTTTGTCAACAGCCCCTCAGAAGGGAGTTTCTTTCATTTTTACATAGGAGTGGGTGAGAAAATAATCTGCATGTATCTCAGGATGTGTCACTACCAGAACAAAGCTCACACTGCATTCAGATGCAGCTACCCTAACAGGCAACAGTAAGCCACCCATCTTTTAAAATCATCTATATTTTTAAAAATCTATTAGATCCTGGGGCCAGGGATTTAGCTCAGTGGTTCCGCCGCCTGCCTCGAAAGCGCAAATTCCAGAGTTCAATCCCTGGTACCCCCAAAAAAGAAAATCTATTAGATCCTATTATTTTCTGTCAATCAAGAATTTCCTGCATTTTTTGTCCAAATTCTTGGATGCTTGACACTAACCCTAAAAGTCCTGGAGGCCCCTCATCCTCCTAATTTCCTACTTAATATCCCACGGGGACTGTGCTCCTCAGCAAAACTGGTCCACTCTTTCCCAGACATGCCATCATATTCCCGTGTCCCACATTTCCACAGGTTTTAACCCAAATGGTCTTTCCACTCATCTTTAAACACTCATCTAACAACGCCCACCCTCCCAACCCTGGATACTCTTCAACGGCCTGTGGGCGCCATCTCATCTTTGAAGCTTCCCTAGATGTCTCAGCCCAAAGCCAGAAGCCCTTCTCAGCTTAGATTTGTTTCTTCTTGGCATATACTTGGCAGAACAGTGATCCATACTGAGCACCATTTTTCTGTTCTTGCGGAGACTCTTTAAAGATGAGTTTTTCCAGTAGCACTAAAATCCCCACCCAAAGCTCTATACACAAGTCTAACGGTGATGAGGATGATGACCAGGTAATCAGGGACACCTCCAGGTAAAGTCCTAGCTATCAGGTCTGCTATTATTGTCCTCAAGGCAAGGACAATTTTTTCAATAGCTTTGTCCTTCGCTGTGTACAGCCCTGAGTTACAGAGGATAAACATTCATTAGCCATCTGCTTGATGAGGGGTCTAGTCGCGTTTCTTTATAATAAAATCACTCCTCTTTCTTCTAAAATGCCTTCTTATTTGTGAGAGCTGTTGTGCAGTTGTGCATTGTGTACCTGTGCTAGAGTCAACCACAGGCTGAAACGTGGGCAAGGCAGTTACACGGATATTGAGTAGTGAAAGCAAACAAAATACAAAAATCCCACCCTCAGATTTTCACACACTGAGCTTGTGTTTTACTCAGAGTGGTGAGATAAGTATAGCCACTCTGAGTGGGCATCCCTCCTATGTGCCCCACGGGTTATGGGCAGAAAAGAATGCGACGACTAGGAAACAGGAAAGCCGGTCTTACCTGGGTCTCCCAGGGTGACTTTGCACAAGTCAAAGTCAGTACACTGTGACCTCCCAGAATCCACGATGTAAAATGCAGCTACTGACATCTGCCCTGCTTCACAAGTGTGGTACGAAGGAAAAAAAGAGTTCCTTGAAACAATAAGAGGGCTGCCTCATGAATTCATGTGACCCATGACTTTCTAGAAACAGTAACTGGCCCAATTCACGGCCCTCGTGAAAACTTTCTCCTCTGAATAAGGGGCAATACAGTATAAACCTTAAACACTCACCCTTCATAATGCTCCCCGGGAGCAGGCAGCAGCAAGCACACTGGGCTCGCCTGAATCCTTGTGGGGGGTGGAATTAAATCACAGACAGGGCCATGAATAAGCCGAACAGCATCATTAAACCAGACTGTTCATTTAGATGCATTAATGGTGCTGTAGATCAACTGCTATGTCACACAGTGTGCTCTGGATGCATTTTAAAATTAATTATTCATAGGTGAACATCTTCAATGCTTATTTACATGTTGAAGGCTCAACACCCACCCAGGCAGTGCCACCTGTTGTCGTTGAGTAAGACCTTTGTTGTGTAAAGCCCGAAGCACCTGTGAGATTTTCACTGGCTTAGGCAACAGCCTGTGATCATCCATAAGCGCACTCAGATCAGAGCCAGATCCCAAAACTTATGGAAGGGAAATCTGGTTATCCCAGCGTCGATGGGAAAGCAAACCCTGACGTACAGGAAAGGACCCTCTGCGCCATAAAGAATGGCCAGGCAGACCAGACACTGGAGAATCAGGGCAATGCACATCCTGTTCTTTCCGTGTCCAAATCTACAGGTGATGGTTATCTCTCCTACACAACCAGTGTCTGGCTGCGTCATGAGGAGAGCTCTGCCCTCTGGTCTCTCATCAAGCTACACACGGCTTTCCATTCACCTCAGCAGCTACTGGCTCAGTGAGTCAAGGCCCATAGGTCTGAATGGTACAGCGGGTCTGTGAACAAAGATGTTCGCTGCAGCATTGCTTACCACACCGAAGAGCTGGAAATAACTGGGCACCCATCATTGTAGTCATTTCTTTTATGTGTGTATATTTTTAAATATTCGTCAAAGGCTGAATATATCCAAGAGGTATAATGTGACGATTTACTGTATACAGACTTTGTATAATAATTACCAAGATCAAATTTAAATTCATCCATCCCCGCCCATGCCGTGCATTACATCCCCAGAAGCTGTTCATCTCAGAACTGAAAGTTCTTGCTCCTTGATCAGCATCTCTGCATTCTCCCCATTTCCCAGCCCAAATAATCACTGTTCTACTCTCATCTCCTATGAGTGGAACTTCTTCAGATTCTCTGTATAAATGAGATCTTGTAATATTTGTCTTTCCGTGCCTGGCTCAATTCACTTAGCCTAATGTCCTCCAGGTTCATCCATTCTGTCACAACTGGCAAGGGCTCCTTCTATTTTATGCCTGAAAATATTCCACTGCACATCTGTACAACTTCTTTATCCATGCATCTGTTAGTGGGCATGTAAGCGGTTTCTGTTTCGTAGCTACTGTGAACAATGCAACTGTGGACATTTTAAATGTACTGTAGGGCAGCCATTCAATGGAGTATTGTGCCCAAGCATTAAAAATGATGAAGTAGATTTACATACATATATGAAAACATGTCCAATAAGAATAAGTGAAAGAAAAGCAAGAGAGTATTTACGACAAGATCTCATGTATTTAAATATACATATATATGTACACATACACGTAATTACTGTATATGCCTTTATGTACATGGTCATACATGTATAGAGGAATCCTGACAGAGCCCGAGGCCAAATCTGTGATAGTGGCTCCCTCTGAGGAGTGCAATTTACATTAGGAGGTAGGGTGGACAATGCCTTTCACTGTTTATATTATACCTTTCAGTAATGCATGAATCTCTTCCCATTGCTTTTCTATTTCTGTTAGAAACACCTATAAAGGATATAATTTTTAAGTGGTATTCTAACCTGTTCACTTAATGGAGGTCCCAGTAGCATACCTGCTCCTGCTAGTAGCCATTAACCAAGCTCCTAAATGCTCCCAGCAAAGGGGAAACCACAGATGTGCCCTTGGAGACACACACGCGCACACACACACACACACACACACACACACACACACAGAAGAGCTGATGTGATGATGGCACACTTCTTCACCTACTGGGTTTGAGATTCCTGTCCTCATCAATTCCTCACTAAAAGACTGAGTCTGTTTAGTCTCTTGTGAAAAGTGAAAATATTTTCAGGAAGATCCTCGCCCAGAGAGCCTACGATTTCTTGTAAAATAGAAGAAATATCACCATGATGAAATTCCATTAAACAAAGCTCATCTGAATGTCCCAAAGCACTTCTGATAAAGAACTCTGACACGAACCCACAGGAGGTCCTCCTTCAAAGCTCCAAAGAATTCCTATTCTTACTGAAACTTGAAGAGCCCTGACCATGACTGCATACTCAATAATTTTCTCCAAAATACAGAAAAATTCCTTGCTCCAAGAGTTTCTATGAAGCTACATTTATCAGGGACAGAACCTGTTTTCCAGCACTGTGCCAGGCACCCCATCACTGACCTCACTCACTCATCTAAAACCCTCGGGCTGGGCACCCAGGACTCCGAGGCAGAGGTCTGCATGAAGGGGCCAACTGGTGCATCCTCAGGATAAGTACCTGCAGGAAGTGGGAGCTGCAGCACTGTGCTGCAGTGATAACTGAGGCCCCTACCCGCTGGGGAACTCCGGGTGATCCTCCAAAGCCCCTTCCTAATGCTGTGTCACCTCCCCGAATCCACTGCCCACAGGACACCCCCTTCGGGGTACTGCATCTCACACTTAGGTTAGACCTGACTTTTTATGCATGTCCTTTTGTCTACAGAAAGGAGGGAGGAAAGAACTCATGAATCTAATCTTAAAAGGAATTATCAAGAAGAAGAAATGTGTCACAAACAGAAGGACTCTGCTAAGGAGCAGTAGATAATCAAGGCTCGCCTCGGCCATCGTCTGCCCTCCACAGACTCCTCCCCTGGTCCTGTGTGCCTTGCTGATGAGAGGTCTGCTCGCGGGTGTGCTGAAACACCTGTTTATTCAGTCCCTCTATTGCATTTCCACTCACCATGTTCTATAATACAGTACCAAAAGTAGAAACAATCCTGGATAAACTGGAGACTAAATGCACATTTTGGCACATGGAGGAAGACAATGACAGAGGAGTGAGGTGCATAAGAGGACCATCTCCTTGCATAATGTTTCCAACCTAGGGCCTGGAATCAAATCTGGCTCTGTGCTCCGTGGATTACCATTGCAAATCAGTGGGGACACTATCCCCACTCCTCCCAGTACTGAGGACAGTCCCCAGGACCTCCTGTCCTGCCCTCCCACTGAGATATTCCCCACTGCTTCACATTTTTTTGTTTTGAGACAGGATCTCATTAAGTTGCCCAGGCTGGCCTAGAATTCCCAGTCCAGCTGCCTTAGCCTCCCAAGCAGCTGGAAGTAGAAGTGTCTGGCACTGTCCCTAGCTAGGCACATTACTCTTAAAAACCTCAGTTTCTCCAGCTGTTAAAAAGAAACTGTGATGAACTTGCAGGCTCATTGGGAAGATGAGATGAGATCATAAACACTCAGCACTCAGCCCCATGCAGGGACATAGCAGGGACTCCGTTCTCAGTTGCTGCCATTAGGGGTGTGAGCATAATCCTTCCTCTCTCTCTCTCTCTCTCTTCCACAGCAGCCAATGACAGCAGGGAAAGGCAGAATGAAAGAAAGTGTAGGCTATGGGTTGGCTTTTCTGAACTTTCTGTGAAGTAGGTTGGCTTATAAATAAATGCCTTTCCTTTCCTACCTTTAAAGACACCCCCTAAGATAGCAAGCATATTCTCAATCCACTCTTGCATCCCAGAGCTTCCACCACAGCCATGGAGAGGACAGCTCACCCTCCTCGCCTGGGTCACCCTCACACACCAGCGAGGGCTACTCACTGCTCAACCCACGCACACACCCAGCCAGTCTGCCCTGCCTTCTGGCTCAGGAGCTCAGGACCACGGACAGCTGCACTGTGCTTGCTGCCCACCCAGAACGGGGAAGCTCCAGACCAAAGTCCGCCTGGCTGCTGTTCCTATGACCTGCAAACCCCAAGACAGCAAGCCCGAGATTTAAGCAGCTCAGAGGGGCCTGGCTGTACGAGGTGCGCCCTGGGGTAGCAACTTAGTGTTGCTAAAGGGTGGGGTCTGCAGCTCACCTCCATCCCAGTCATCCAGGAGCTTGCTAAAACGCTCACTCCCAGGGCTGCTGAATCGGAACCGTTGGGCTGTCCCTCAGATGCTGCATAGATAGATTTCCAGAGGATTCTGATCCAACCAGTCTGAGCCCCCAGGGATACGGAGTTGTCTCACTTGGCTGCAATGATGGGCCTGCGTGGAGAGCAGAGATGCTTTCCTTTGTAGCCTGGACCACCAGCCTTGGTAAGCATGACTTTTTTCTGAACTTCCCATTCTCCAACCCCTTCCCCTAGCGCTCCAAATATTCACTCAATGGTCAGCAAGGTTTTAATTTTCACTTGGAAACGTATAGCCTATCAGTGCCCCTGGAGTTTGGTGACCCATGGAGAACTGTTCCTTTTTCTCATTTAGAGAAGACACTGGATGAGGATAAGAATGATGATGCATTCGACAAATACAGAACACCTACTTGTGCCCCTCCGTGTGCAGGTGCTGTGGGAGGTTAAACAGCATGATGCTGGCCTGCCCCACGGGGTCTCATCGTAATGCACAGGACACTCACTCCATCTCGTGCCCTGAAGCTCAGGACAGTCTGCATCTTAAGCTGCCTGGACCATGGAGCACCCACAGCTGGAAGCCCAAGGCCCAGGCTCCCCTGCCTGCTCTGCACCCTCATCCTCCCTCCCCTTCCCCAGTCCTCCCCAGCCAAGGAGGAAGCTAAAGGTTCAGTTCCTTCCCCAGATCCAGAGGTAGAGATGCTCCTATCCACCAAAGCTTTCCCGTTGCTGAAAACACTGGCCACTGAAGAGCTCCCTCCAAACCAAGTCCAGACCCACTCAGGAGTATCTGCCTGTGCTCACCCTGCAGGGAAAAGGGCCGATGCTTGTGTGGGTGAAGGTAAAATGTGAAAAGGAACGCAAACCCTACATTCCACTAGCCAAGGTGGACAGTAAGAAAACACACTCTGAGGACACAGCAGTGAGGGACAGAGCAGCCAAGGAGCGTCACCTCATCACCGGCCCATGTCTCCGGGGTCAGCAAAAGCAGTGGGGAAGACAGAGAAGGAAACCAGGAGGATGTGCTGCCCTCAAAGCCAGGGTCCACTGCTCTTGCCCAGCACAGGAATATGAACAGCAGATGTCTCGGCAGCGGGATGAATCAGGAGACCTCCGGGAGGAGCCGAGGCCAAGCCTGACCTTCCTCCTTCACCGGCACTTCTCCCACAGACACATCCCTTCTGTTTTCACAAACACCTTTCCCACCTTCCACTCCACGTGCTCATTCTCCTCTCACTGTTGCCCTCATCACAGGGGGCACAGGCTGGCTGCCAAAGCCGTGGGCCAGCCCAAGCCTGATAGGTCCAGGGTCCCTCTGTCACTATGAGCATGGAATTCCTCCATCTGGTTGCTATGACACCACGGTGTTAGGGCTCTCCAGCCTTGTTACCATGGAATCCCTCCTTCCTCATTCCTCATTGTGAGTCAGGAGGGCAACACCTCTGCAGGACAAGCTCCCCATGAGCTGCTAGCCACACCCATGCCCCTGGCCACTGCCCTGAAGGATGCAGTGGCCTGCGCCACCTCAGTCACATACCTGGACCAAAGAGGTCTGCACAGGGGCTCTCCCAGACCCCCGAAAGGTTAAATGCATAGGAACGGCCCTCTAGCATCTGTATCAGAAAAACAAAGTGCTGAGCCCTCGCCTCCATTAAAGAGTCATGAGGTTGTGGCTAACAAAGGGGAGCCCTGGGCACAGTCCTGCCAGGTCCCGGAGGTGCAGCTAGGACTGGCAATGCCTCTGCACCAGGGCTCAGCAGGGAATCAGCTGCTGTCCACTCCCGTGGGACTCAAGACCGTGTCCTCCTCAGTGCAATATTCTCATGGTGACGAAGCTGGAGGCAGAAGGGAAATGAGGGAGAAAGGGAATCTCTGTACGCTGAGAAGAAATATAAAACCCACCCCTCTGAATCAGCCCTCTGGCTACCTGAGGGTCCACCTATGCCTGAGGACGAGGTGCCCTCGAGGGGGAGAGGCCGCATCAGCCCCGTGGCCCTGGGCAAAGCCTGCTGTGGGAGCTGAGGTTTCCTCCCAGAAGAGCATGGTGCCCTAGGCAGACAATCGAGTAGATAATCCTGGACCAGTCCCAGGTCCAGGGAAGAACTCCACCCCCAAGAGCAGCCCTGAGGGTGTGCCGGGCCAGCCACGTGCCGGGACCGCCGGGTGCAGAGGGGCACTGCAAACGCCAGCACCTCACACACAGAGCCCAGAGCCCACCCCATCACTCCTGCTGCACCTCCTCCAACCCGTCCCGTCCTCAGAGACTGAACCACCAGCCGGCCGGGCAGGGACCAAGCCACAGAATCCCAACACGAACACATACGGAAACCTGCAGCGGCAGGGACTGTGATGCGGCCACGGAGGGCTCTGCTCCGAGGAGCAGGGATCATCGCAGCATGCTGCACAGCCCTACTTCTCCCGACCCCAGAGGGGCCCGGCCCAGAACCCCTGCTCTTCGATCCCGGTGTTTCTGCTTCTCACATGCCACTGTCCAGCCTGTCGCCAAGAGACAATGGGTCAACAGGGGGACAGAACTGTGACCAGCTGAGAAGGTCCCAGCTCATACCTACGACTCTCCAGAGACGGAGACTGCCAAACTGAAGTAAACCACTGAGAGCTGGGAGAGGCAGCAGCAACAAATAAAATGATCTGGGGGAATGGGAGTCGCGAGCTCCCTCTGAAGAGGTGATACTGCAGCTGAGATCTCAGGAGCAGTGAGATGAGGGAGTTCCATGAAGAGCAGCAGCAAGTGCAAAGGCCCTGTGGCAGGAACAACTAGAAGATAGAATTCAAGAAATTTCTGGTCTGCATGAAGAGACAGACATGCAGTCAGCTACAGGGGCTTACCGGGTGGAAGGGGGTGAAAATAACAACACCGACACAGTGAGCAGCTCACAGGTGAAAAAGCCCTGTGTGCCAAGCTGGCCAGGGCTGTCAGGAGCGCTGTCTGGAGGAACACACAGGTATTGGAGCTGAGTATCGGAGCCTAATCGAGAAGGCTGGTGGATCTTGGGGGCCCGGAGATGAGGCGCACACAGCTTCCCTAGAACCCAAGCTGTTCCAGTTACCTGGAGCTTTGGGTAGGAGGTGAAACAAGAAAGGAAGGAAGCAAGGAGGCAAACTGCAAAGAACCTTGTGTGCAGGGCAGGGAGGCGGGGTTTGTGGCCCCACGGGTGGAGCAGCAGAATGTTACCTGGACAGAAGCCCACGCCCTCCACCCAAGAGCGCAGGCCCCCTGGGAGACAGCCCGGCCACCTCCCACAGCCACCGGGCCTCCCTGGGACTCTCCTCCTCATCCCCATCTGGGACTCAGGCCCTGCTGCCCAGCGCCAGCCCAGTGAGGGCAGGAGCCAGGGGCTGCCCCGCTCTGCCTAGGCCCGAGTCCTCACACTCTGCGCGAACACACTCGGCCTCTGTGCCGCGGCTGGCACCCAGCCCTGCCACCTCCACACAGCCTCCGCCTGGCCGCGTCCTCACCCTGCTTCTCTTCTCTCAGTTCCAGCCTGCAGTTCAGGGCAAGTTATCAGCCAGGGTGTGGGCTCCCCGGGTCCCTGAGACTTCACGAGCCCCTTCCGTGAAGGTCCGAGTCAGGACCAAGAAGGAGGAGGCCGTCTAGGGCCAGCTTCCGAGGGGCTGCTGAGGGCTGAGCGGTAAAACACCCGACACCCAGTGAAGTCTGAATTTCAGATCCGCAGATACACTCCCTGCTATCACTTGCTGAATCTGGCCATGTGTGACCGGTGATCCAGGTAGGCAAATGCCTTCTCCTTTTGTTCCCAAAGGAACAAAGGAGAGTGAGGAGATCTACAGAGGAGAGCGAGGATGATCAGAAACACTGTTTTGAGCTCTAAGATTGGGGAAGGCCCTGTGCACAGCAAAGTTCCTGCCGAGGTCCATCAAGTGCTCGAAACAACCCTACGACAGCAATGAGATTATGATTCCCATTTTACAGATGATGACACTAAGGCTCAGAACTTGCCTGAGGGGACACAGCTAGGAAGCAGGGGGACTGAGCCTGGAACCAGCATCAGAGGCAGCAAGATGAGTAAGGGACTCAGGGAGCCCCCGGGAATGTCCAGCAGCACCCCGTACCCCAGACCAGCTGGGGCGGGGTTTGTAAAGTCTGAGGTATGGGCTCTGAGCTTAGGAGCTTACTGTCCAGGGGGAGGAGAGGCACGTGGGTGGAGAGAGGCTGACGTCAGGCTGAGATGGGTGGGTGGATGGGTGGGTAGAGACCGAGGCGGGTGTTTCTCTTGGGTTCTAAGAGACAGCACTGACTTCCTGGAGTCCTTCCAGGAACCTGGATTTTTCCCATCATAGGCAATGAAAGGTTTCCAAGGAGGGAGGAGAGAGGCAAGGAAGCTGTATAGGAAGAAAGCAAGAGAAGAAACAAGAGGGAGAAAGAGCAGCAGTGTGGCCTTCTGAGCTCCTGTGGCTCTTCCCCATGGTCCTGCGCCATCCTGGCTGCCAGGCTTTCATCTATGATGTACTGGTCGTGGGTGTTTCAGTGCTCACGACAATTGGTTATTTGTCACTTTATTTATCCAGGAGGCCTATGCAGGGGTGAGTCAGGGAATGGAGTCCATGCTGTCAAGAGTCTGCAGCAGCTGGCGGCTCTGTTCCCAGGCCCAATCCCAAGCTGGTTAGCACTGCTCCTTCCTCCCTCCACACCCCAAAATATCAGCTCCTGAAGCTGAGATCCCAAGATCCCCTCTACAGAGACCCTCCAGCCCTGTTTACCCCCTGGGAATGCCAGACAATGCTCAGAGAGAGCTGCCTGCCTTCAGGCCCCCGCCTGGCCCTGCCCTTCCCCAACCCACAGACACAGCCAGGGGAGGGCTGCTGCAGGAGACCCCGGCGCTGCCTCCCCACCTGCTCTTACCTACCTTCGCTCTGCTTTCCCACCACGCTCTTCCCCTTCCCCATTCCCTCCCCTCTTCCTATGCAGACCTGCAGGACCTCACTGCCATGGGCAACAGGGGGCAAACGAAAAGAAGGCTCAGGCAGGAGCCGCCTACAATCCCAAAAAGGAGGGAAAATCAGAAAAAGAGCCCAGGAGAGACGCTCAAGCCTGTCCTACCTTGGCTGTCAGCGCAGTGGAGTCACAGGGCTGTCCATTCATCTGGGGCCATGGTGGAGAACCTATGGTGTGCATGTTATTGTGTTTTTCTTCAAGACAAAAGATGTTAATGTGTGAGTTGTTTTCTCTAAACTAAAGCCTCAGTACTCAGGTGTAACTGCAGCACTGGCACACTGAGATAAGTAAGTGGGTCTTGGGGTTGCTGTCTGACACTGGGTCTCTAAAAGGTTCTCTATCACCGACCTAGGGGACATTTGGGGAGAGGACCAGTGACATTTAACAGGTGAAGCCCGGGAAGCTAAGTCCTACTAAGACATGATAGCCCCATATTATAAAGAACATTCTTCCTTCCCAGAAGCCAAGCATGCACGTACTGACAAACACTGCCTTATTTCCACACACATGCACAAGCTGGGGCCCGAGCACACTAAGGAGATCTTATACACTGGGGGAAGCACTGCTGGGCAGAGGGCTGCCGAGCTGTGCTTCAGAGGGGAGGGATGTGGCTCCAGTCCATCCAGCAGGGGCACCCTATGGTGTCGTGCGGGTGACCCTTGCAGCTGCTGCCTGGTCCCCCTGGCTATACAGGGAGAGGCAGCCCCAAGCTCAGGGCACTGTGATCACAGTCCTTAGAAGGGGATGCACATTTACAGGGCTCCCATGGGGCCAGAGGGTAGCAGCCCGAGAAGCAACCCCAGGAGACAAATGTGTCCTCCTTAGATGCAGAGGGCACTGTCCTCACTGTCCACCCTGAAGACGCTCTGCGTACCAGCTGTCCTCCCACAATGCATGGTTCAGCCCTCTCACAGGGCTTCCTGCCCTGCGTGTCCACCACTGACTCACTGTCCACAGCTCCAACTGCCCGTCGGTGTTAGCACTGATTGAAGACTTTCTCAATAAATGCTGCACTGTGCCCTTTATATACACAAGCTTGCTTAATCCCCTGCTACTTCTATGATTGGTATTTTCACTATCACCTTTCAGCTGAGCTATCTGAGGAGCAGAAGCAGGATAAAAGCTACCTAGAGGTCCCAAGTGGCCAGTGGTGGAACAGGCCTGACCACCACAAGTCCACTGAGGAGCAGCCCATGCCAGCGTGCAGGGCCAGAATCCCTCCCGAGTCATCTCATCTCTCCAGGCCCAGCAATGGCTCCTGAGCCTGGTGTGGAGTGGGTGGGTTCCAGTAAGTGAACAAATGGACTGCGTGAACAGATGGGCTTCGACAGCACTGTGCGGCACTATTCCAAAGAAGGCAACCATGTCGCCGACTGAGGACAGCAGTGAGAAATGAAGCGAAGGAGGACAATGGGAATGGCTCCATCACTGCCGTACCAGGCCCACTCTGTGGGTGTCACAGCCTTGGGCCTGCACAGCCTGCCTGGATGTGGGCACCGTGACCTCCAGGTTCAGGGTGAAGAACCCGAGTCCGAAGTCCTTCGCTTGCCCAGGGACCCCACCCCGCAGGGTCAGAGCCAGGGTTCCCGCCCCAGGGCAGGCCCTGAGGCCCCATGGAGTCACTGCCTTGACTCCTGGAGCCCCTCTCTCCTACCGAACAGTCCATAGACCCTCAGCAGAGAACTCTGCAGCCTTCTCAGTCCCCACCCAGCAGCAAGGCCTGGCTCTCACCTCGTGTCTCTCTGCTGGGAGCCCTGGGTGCTCACCGAGTAACTCCGCCACTCGGGAAGACTGCTGTGAATGTGGGGAGACCCGTGCCATGCCGTGCCAGCCCCTGGCAGAGCTCACACTCCTGCTTCTGAATCCTAGGGCCAGTGCACCCCAGAATTACTGTATCTAGCCTCCCCATCCCTCTCCAAGCCACTGTTTGGCTGGGACAAAAGCCATGTGACAAACACCAGCAGGCACTAAAACTCACCCAGGGCACCTACACAAGGAGCCCTCGGGACAGTGACAAGGCGAGGGGTGAAAATGCCTCTCTCCCCTGCTTACTGCTCTCTGAATCCAGCTCCTTGCTGAGGACAGAAGTCATCCTGGAAGCTGCACACACCAAAAAGTTCTGGGCAGTCCCTTTTTCCACCTTCCCCACAAGGAACAAGCATGAGGACCACATGGTGGGCAGCTGGGGCCTGAGGAGTCTGCCCTGCGTCTGGGAATGAGAGGCAAATCAAGCTTATTCTCAAACGTCCTGAGTACTACACCCCAAATTTTAAGAAGATTTCTCTTTCCAAATCTTCGTTGGCTTCCCGGACCCTTCACAGCCTGTTCTGATGCCTCCTTGACTTGAACAGTCCAGCCCAGGAGGCACGGGGTGCAGCCGGGTGAAAGCAGCTGTCCCAGCTCCTGGGACATTGAGAGCCACCTCTGAGCTCCCATGAGGATCTGGGCCAACGCACGCCCAGATGCCCTGGGCCAAAGGCACCCTCTGAACATTGGGCAAAAGCTCTGGTACCAAAAAGGGTGAGAACTGCTAGAGGAGATGCCAGACAGGGACTGAAAGCAGAAAATGTCAGGCTGCTTGCCCCGGCCCTCATGAGCAGCTCCTGGCATGCTTCAGGGAAAGAGGAGTCCCTCCACCCCAACCTCTATCATGGCCCCAAAATCAGGGCATCCAAGTTTCCTAGCCCAGGTGTCATCTGGAAACACCACTTTCCAGCTCAGATGCTCATTCTCCAAGACTCAGCAAACTGCACCCTCCTCTGGGGCAGCCTGGGAGCAGGATGCTTCAGCTACACACTGCCCACAGCAGTCCAGCCTTGAGGGCTGGCCGTGCTCCACGGGGACAACCCCTGCCGAAATTACAGCATCAGAGCCCAGAGCGCTTTTACAGTAACAGCAGCCTGCCAGGTGCTTAAGGGATTCAGGAGTCTGCAGACTCGTGCGGACAAGGCCCTGACCCCACTGAGCCCATCCACAGAAAAGGACTCCAAGAGGCTCGGAACGGACCCACTGCTCAGAGCTGACGTGGAGGGGACCAGGCCATGCAGCCCAGGCCTGGCCTCACGGCCGTTCACACCCCACCTAACCCTAAGCCTGGACTTCCAGCCAGTGAGCAGGGCAGGTTGCCCACCATGTGCCTGGATGAGGGCTCTGCACCCCACAGGCTGCCTTCTGGAGGAGCATTGGGGCAGCCAAGTGTGTGAGACCAGTGTGTCGGGACCCCATGCCTCGCCAGGTCCCCTCGCCTCCACCTCCCTGCACACATCAGCAACCAGCGGGGGATGGAAGCACAGACAACCCGTCTTCATGGAGCTCACGTTTGTGAGAGAAAACAATAAATAAGGCAAGGTGGTAAATACATGCTATGAAAGGTAGTTATAAGGAAGAAAACTAAGCAAGAGGGTTACACAATTCTAGGACAGCATGGCCGAGAAGGTATGTACCACCTCCCCGTGGGGAATGTGCTCATTATGTTTCACAAACATGTAGCAACAAAAATAAAAAATAAATGCCAGAAAGAGGAGGGAGAATGAACGAGACTGTTATCTGGGAAAAGAGGATCCCAGAAGGCAGGAACAGTCCATGCAAAGGCCCTGAGGCAGGGGCTCCACTGTGCTGGGATGGTGGGGAGCACAGAGGCCATGATGGACCAAGTAAGCAGGTAAGGACAGTATCGCAGGTGATCGTGGGCCCCATGGAGCAAGGGCTCCAGCTCTGACCCATCCGTTCCTAATGGATGAAGAACCTAGGCTCAGAGAGAGCTAGTGATTCTGTAAAAACCACAGGAAGCGGGAGTTTAAACTAAGACCCTGAAACAAAGCTGACCCTAAGCATTCGTCTCGCAGAGCAGAGCCCGGGGCCTTCCACACATGCACAGCCCCTGCCCACCCGTCCGTCCCTCGCTGAGCACAGCTCAGCGTGGCCAGGCAGGCAGCTCTGAGGGGCTCAGCAGCCCACGGAGGCCAGCAGGGGCGGATGACGGATGGAGATGCCTCCCGGTGCCAGGCGCCCCGTGGTGACGAGAGAGCGCTCCATTCTCCAGCATCTCGGCTGTAAAAAGCAGCCACCTCTCCAAAACGTGGTCTGTTTACTTGGATAGAGTCCCTGTGCTGGCTCATGAGCATCTCACCATGCGCACGCTGTAAAATCAATAACTCACATTTCCCATTTTAACGCTGGAAACACAGCCCACGGGCCGGCGTGTGTCGCACCCACACGAGACAGGCCTTCTTCACTTCGAGAAGGGCCAGGGAGGGTCTGGTAGGGACCTGGGCAGCTGCCACCGCCCGGCCGCCCGCTCTGCTCCCCAGGGCTGTGTGGCCCAGGGGCTTCTGGGAGGTTCTGCCGAGGGTCTGGTTCTGCCTCCTCTTGCTGACTGAGAAAGTCTGCTATGCTGTGGACCCGACATGCCCCTCAAAAGCTGATTCCGGGCTGATGGTGGGCACGGAGCTCCTGGCGGGGCAGAAAGCACTGGGGATACTGGAGGAAGCAGGTCCTGGGGACACAAGTTTGCAGGGTGTGTTGTCCCCACCTGTCCTGCTTCTTTCTAGATACCAGGAGGTGAACAACTTTGCTCCACCAGGAGCTCTCTGCCATGAAGTTCTACCTCTAGGCCCAAAGGTGGCGGGGCCGACCAGACGGAAGCCTCTGAAACCGTGAGCCAAAATTCATCTTTCCTCCTCCTAAGTCATTTATCTCAGGTCTTTTGCCACAAGAAGCTAGCTAATACAGGCTCTCCGCAGCACTCCAGACCCGCAAAGGTCTCCCCCGCTGCAGCCCACCTGCCTTTTCATGCGGCAAAGCCTGGAGAGAGCCCTGCAGAGAACTGGAGGCCCACAGGAGAGAAGACAGCCCAGCAAGTCCTGTCCGAGGCCTCAGTGCCTACCGACAACACTGACAGCCGACTGGTCTGCCTTCCAAGCCCCTCGTGTGTATGACTAGCTCAGCCCTCACAGCAATCCTACACAGTGGGTTTCATGGTTATCACCATGTTACAGAAAAAGAAACTGAGACAGAGAGGTTAAATCACCAGCCCAAGGTCACACAGCTGGGTGGAGGGTCCCCCTGCTCCCAGGGTCTCCCTAGAGCTGCTGCTCTCTAGGCTGAGAAGATGCATTGAAGATGGGTCCTGTTGGAGACCACAAGACCACAGGTACCACCTCGGGCAGCGAGCTGGGAGTGTTTACCTGTACCCACCATGACTGCTTCGTGTGTCTCAGCCATGACTAAATCATGGGCTCCTTGGGGTCCCTGTTCGAGTCTATTCGTTTCCTGCTGAGAAGCACAAGGAGGAATCACAGTACAACTGCAAGTTTGGCCAAGTGAACTGGAGAATGCATATGTGAACACATGGATGAACCTGGCCGGTCCGGATGCTCAGGCATCTTCTTTACTGACCCACACCCAGAGCATGGCCACCAGGTCAGCATTTCCTAGCTGCCCCCCATGCAGACCACAGGAGGACCGAAACAGACACACTTTCTCCCTTATTGCATTTAACTCCATGCTTCCATTTAATTAAAAAAGCACAATAGCTTAAAATGTTGGCTCTTGATGCACTACATTATTCATGAATATTTATTACTCTGAGCTATATAAAATTGAATAATTATTAGCAATTAAAAGAAGGTGAACAGAAGGCTTTCGGGAGCCTTCCACCAAGGGGAAGAGGGAGAAATGCAGCACTGTGATCAAGAGCCCTCAGCAAAGACTCTGAGGAGAGAAAGACAAGGCAAAACCTGGCTTAAAGGTCCATCCAAGCAAAGCACCTGAAGAAAGTTCCGGGAGGGTCTGAAGCAGGGATGTTTGACCACAAAGGTATTTTTGTCAATGGTGAGAGTGGACTTGGTGTGAAAGGGACGCAACTGACAACTCCAGGTTCTAGGAAACAACAAAGGAAAGGTGGGCCTTGGTTAAGGAATTTCGCCTGTCTGGTGTCTTTGCTTCTCTACTACTCACAGCGTCATGAGGCAATCCTGGAAAGAACGCATCTGGCCTGACACACAGCGCAGGGTCAATGAAAGGGGCCCCTTCCCTGCTCTTTCAGGATGAGCCAGTTCTCAACAGCTCTGACAGACTCCCATGGGCCACCATGGGTCAAACACTCTCCCCACCGGAAACAAACTCCAGTTCTCCCCTCATTCCATCCTGCTCACACGTGAACGCCTCGGTAGGCATCCGAACACATCCCTAGAATTCTCAGCCCCTTTCCCCTGGCACCTTCCTCCTTGGGCTGAAACCCAAATCAGCTCCCTGCTATTGCTTCACCAGCCAACTCCTCTGGGGCCACAGAGCACAATTCTCAAGCTTTCTCTGTATCTGGACCCTCCAAACACTTAGCTCTGTCCTCAAGGTCTTCTCCTCCGCAATGGCAGAACCTTGTACTTTAATGTTGTCTCTTTTCCTGCTCTTCCACACTGAATGAGTCTTGTTTTTTCTGATATTCCAGACGTGAACACTGCAGACAGGGCACAGGTAGAGAGCACAGAGGAGGGCCTTGTAGTGCACACACTGTTTTATTTCTTTAAACTTCAGGTAGCATTAACTTTAGGGGCTAGCATCACGAGTTGGGCACTCATTTAGAACACTTGACTGCATTATTTTACCAGCATATCATATCCCACAGGCAAGGACTGCTGGGACAGACTCAGTGGGAGCAACTCCCGAGGACATCCCCATGAGTTAGACCCAACAGAACCATCAAAGCAGCAGGTAGAACACTTATACACAATGAGATACACCCAGTCTCCCTTGCTTTCCAGCACTGAACACTTTCCTTCATCCTAAATGGTGCTCTGGCCTCCAAACCCACACCTTAGGGACTTGGCTACCAAATAAATTCAATTCTCACTTCCTTTACATCCATAACCATACTCACTAATACTAACTGAATGCTTGCTACACGAGAGGTACGTGGCAAGAGCCATAAGTGTGTGATCTCATTTACTAGCTCCCTTTGCAGCTTTGAACTCTCTGGAAGTCACTTGTGTGTACATCTAGTCTGCCCAACTAGCCAGTCCCATGTGGAAGCTCCTCACCTGGGCAGGGTTTTCTTCCACCAAAGCCTTATGCCATTGTCACGTATCACGATCCTGAACTCAGCTAACAGCAAGCGGAAGGAAGATACAGGAACCTTGAAATTCCTTCCTTGCTCATTCTTAAAGTGCATTCTATTGGCTAAATAGGTCTACGCCTGGTTAAGAAATTTAATCTTGGCATCCTCGTGACTATTTAGTGGTTGGAAGACCAATACACATGAGTCCAGCACTGGTTCTGCCACTACTAGAATTCAAACTCTGCAGAACAGGGAGTGCCTACTGCTCAAACGTATGTCTGCTCATACGCTGTTCCTCCTGCAAGAAAGAAGAAATCTGGAAATCTCAGATGTAGCAATGTTGGTGGTCCTCTCTGCTAAGCAGAGCACATGCGCACATACACACTGAATACTTTGTTTCCAAAATGGTGTGGATGGGTTATTGGTTTCTTACTCAGACACCCGGCCACTTTGGGGCCCTGGCTGTAGACGGGCTGAGAAAAAAGTCACTGCCTTATGTAACAGAATAATGGCAGGTAATGGTCTCTTTCAGCTCAGGAGACCACAGGGTGTCTAAGGTTTCAATAATGAAGCAACTTCTTAGTCTGAACCCCAGCCTCTCCCTCAACAAATGTTTCTGCCACAGAACAAATACGCCAGGTTCCCAGCAGGCTGTGACAGATGAGCTAAAGTTAGAGGAGCATCCCAAATACACTAAAACACTGCAAAGTACATCAGCATTCACCTTCCAAAGAGCAGAGAACCCTTTTCTATTCTGTTTCTTCTTCAGTCCTTTTTATGGCTGTTTTGCATTTTTCCAACTTAAATGGAACTATCCTAATTCAGTGAGGACTGGAAAAAACAAACAATAGCCTCAGGATAGACTTTGCAAAAGAGAAAGCAAAACATGAGGAGAAACAGCCAGGATGCAGCAAGCCCAGCGGCATGGCCCAGCAGCCTTTCCAAATGCCCCTGTGTTGGTGCAGAACAGTCCTGGACACAGGAGATGGACTTGGCTTGTCACTACACAGGTTGGATTCCCCGGGGTAAAGGGGGTGATTACAGCCTTCCCTTGCAGCCTGAAGTTCGCTCCCCTCTCTCACTCTGTGCGAACCGCTGACTGCCAGACAGGCATGATTTGCAGAGCTGACACCACCAGACAGCAAGGGAGATCCAGGCATGACCATTAATTCCGTGCCCCAGCCACTGCAATCTGAGCGACCAGGGTCCAGCTGCATTATGCAATGGGTATCTCCAGGCAGTATTTGATTAGAGCCGGGCCAGAGTAGAGGAGCCTCATCAAATCTGGATGGAAGCAGAAGAACACACTCACCGCAAGTCTGCCACTAGGCAGAGGATAAGATCAAGGTGGAATCCAAAGCCAAGCTCAAGACCTGGAAGGAGACAAGACTGAGACAGAGGCAAAAAGAAACAGAGATGAAGAGAGATGGCAAGGAATGCAAGCCCTGGGCGTACAGGATTTTGACTCAGTAACTGTTCTCTTCTTCACCTCACTGCCCTTTCGCTCACTCTCCCTGTGAGTGCAGTAGGAGGAACAAGCCCTGGCCCAGCAGAGCTGCCCTCTCCTCCAGCCTCCGGCCCTGTCCCAGGTGCCGTGGCTCTTAGAGTGACTTGGACACAGAAGCCTCAAGAAACTCTCACTCCCCTTTTCTGCACACTCCTCCACTTCCCACATCTCTCTTGCTTCTCTTATCCTTACTCATGGTATCAGCTACTCCTTCTTTATATCAACTTTTATTTTTTCTGTAAGAGACAATCATCCCATGTTAGACTGGAAAGAGTCTTTTATCCTATTGCCAGATAGAAGGTATCTATGACCAGTGAGGGTGAACATAACAATTCACAGTAAAATACTGAATGCTTTCCCCCGAACTCAGGAATAAGAGAAAGAGAATCACTGCTGTATTAAACGGCAGTGAGGCCATAACCTGTGCAATAAGGCAAGAAAATGAAATGAAAGGTATAAAGAAAAGAAAGACACAAAACACCATTCATTAGTCACACACGACATGATGGTATGCAAAGAAAATCCAAAAGAATCCAAAGATAATATCAGCAAAAAAAACTAGAAAAGAAAACTTTTAAATTCCCACCATGACATTCAAAAGTATCAAATTCCTGGGAATTAATCTACTGAAATATTTGTAAGACCTTTAAAGTGAAAAGTATAGAACACTGCTAAAAGAAATTAAGGAAAATTAAACATATCACCTTTCCCCAAACTTAGTTTTATAATGTACTTCTAACCATTTTAGCATTTTTATCTAGCAAGATTTTTTGGTGTGGAAATTGGCAAGTTGATTCTCAAATGTACACATAAATGCAAAGCATCAAGAAGAGCCAAGACAGTCATAAAGACAGGAAAATTAAAAAGCAAAGATTGAAAAACTTAAATTGCAAAAAAACTGCATTCATTATAAAGCTACAATACTAAGACAGTGTGGCACTGGATTTAAGACAGAAGCCAATGGGACCAAATGGAGAATTCACTAACAGACACACACAAGTAAAGACACCCAATGTGCAACAGGGACATCCTTTTAACAAATGATGTCATAGTCACTGTCCTCCTCACTGAGATACAGTACCTGACATGCATACTTAAGGGAGGAGACATTTATGTGGGTTCACGGTTTCAGAGGTGTCAGTCCAGGCATGGCCGGCTGACTTTAAAGAAAAAATAGCATAGTAGAAGAGTCTGGTAGAGGAAAGCTGCTCACATTATTGCAGCCAGAAAGCAGAGAAAGAAGAGAGGAGCCTGGAGGGAGATGCAGCTCTCCAGGTAACACCCCCCACCACGACCCACCTTACTTTCCTAACATTGGCGGCTTTGAGGGCCATTTTAGATGCAAACCACAACAATGATGCTAAGTCATATAGAGTTAGTTCTATATGAGAAAAGCTTCTGCCCCTTCCTCACATCAGGCATTCAGCACATTAGAAAAAGAAATTCTAGAAGGATCGTGACCCTAAGTTGGAAAGCTCAAACAATAAAGCTTATAGAATTAAACATGGGAGAAAGACCTTGTAATATGCAAACATTTTATAACCTTAAAAGAAAAAAATGATAAATTACATTTCGTTAAAATTAAGAACACCCCTTCCCAAAAATATACCATTAATAGAACCTGAAGACTGTAATAAATATATCAGGGAAGGAAACCCAGAATATAAAGAGTTCTTTTAAAACTAGTTTACAAATAGACAATGTAACATAAAATAGACAAAATACTTCCTTAAACATTTTACTAAAGAATATATCCAACTGGCTATTAGGCACATGAACAGTGTTCAACATCCATCAGTAATCACATTAAAAACCACGGTGGAAGGAAATAAGGCAAAAGAAAAATTATGAGAAAAGAAAAAAATGTAAACAAAGTCTTACGTAAATAAGGAAGGGTGGAGGGGGTGAAGGGCACACAGGTAATGAGGAAAAAATAAGAACCAAGATATATCATGTACAGGTAGAAGCACTCAATGATAAATGTAAACACTGCATACCTAAAATGTACCAAGGAAAGAATTTAAGCAAAAAAAGGAAAACCACAATGGGATGCCATTAGGAAAAATGAAAAAATACCAAGCTTTGGCAAGAAAGTGGGAAAATCAGAAATCTCATACATTTCTGCAAGTAGTAAATTGGTATTACCACTTTGGAAAATTGTTTATATCTACTAAAAATCTGCTCTATGACCCAATTATTCTACTCTTGGGTATATATTCCTAGATGAAATGTGTGCATATGCCCCCAAAATATGTAAGAATATTCCTATAGCCAAAAGATGGGAAGGACACAAATACACATCAATTACACTACAGTAACTAACTTGGGTGTACTCCTGAACACTAACTGTCACACAGAAATAAGAAGAATTTAAATTATATGTCAACAGAGACAAATTTCACAGACATAAAGTTAAATGGGTAAAAAAGACACACACAAAAACATACAATGCATATGAAGGTCTGCTTCCACACCCAGGCGGGGAGCCGTTGGGCCAAGGGCCTGGATTCATCACTGGACATGGTGGAAAGGGCATCTCGGGACACGGCAGCAGGATTCCTCAGGCAAGTAAGAAGAGTCAGAGAGAAAGGGAGCAAAACAAAAGCCAGAGTCTCCTGTGAGCTAACCTTGGAAGTGATTTCCCAGTGCCTCTGCCATAGCATCTTCACCAGAAGCAGGTCATGGGGGCCAGTGCAAACCCAGAGGGAAGTAAGCAGAAAGGACATGATTACCAGAAGGCAGAGAATGTGGGGTCATCAGCAGAGTCCTGCATACCACACTGTAGTATCCCTCGTCCGTGAATTTCAAGAACAGGCAGAACTTGACAAGTTGGAAGAGTGCTTATTTCCCGGAGAGAGGCTACTGATATGTAAGGGACATGAAGGTGTTTTCTGACATTCCGAAGCTTACCCTCGTTTAGGCAGTGGGGCAACATCAGTGTCGTCATATAAAACTTTATTGATATGTACACTTAAAATCTGTGCACTTTTGCTAATTCATATCAAAGAATTACTCATTTATTTGGACACACAATGTTCATATATTGTTTGTAACATCAACAACCAAAATTGCTGCTAACGGAGTTTTCTAAGAGCAGTTTTTGTATGTTATGGAAATTAAGGTCGTATAAATTCAAGTTAAGAGTATTATCACCTTAAGACATTAACTGTAATCTCCATGGCAACTACAAAGAAAACAGATAATAGAGCACAGGTTGAGTATCCCTTATCCAAAATGCTGGGACCTGTAACAGTTCAGGTTTCAGACTTCTTCAGATTTCTGAATACTGTCACAGACATGATGAGATGTCTCGGGACAGGACACAGCCTAAGCACAAAATTCACCTATGTTTCACATATACCTCACAACACACATTCCTGAAAGTAATTTTATACAATATTTTTAATAATTTTGTTTATGAAACAAAGTTTCATAGTGTGGAATTTTATATCTGTGACATCATGTTCGCACTCAAAGTTTTGCATTTTAGATGGATGGTAATGATGGTTGTACAATATTATGAATACATTAAATAACACTAGACTCCACTTAAAATGGTTGGGATGGTAAATTTGTTTTGTGCATTTTACTATCACAAAAATAATTTTAAAATCTGTGTACTGATACATATATATTATATATAAATAAAAATGTTAAGAAATAAACATATCTAGTAGTCATCATCTCTGCTCTCCTCTGTCTGAGGACTTGGGGATCAAAGATGAACCACTTTCCTGAAGAGCCAGCTCTGAGTGGGAGGGCCAGCCCCTCACTCTCCCGCCTTCCCCTGGTCAGCACGTGGGCATGGCCCACCCATTCGGATGAATTTCTCCTCTGCCAGCACTGCCTGAAGAGAGCAGTTTGCCCTTACAGGCATGGGATTAGAGCTGTTGAATCTGCTTTACAGTCTAAGGTGAGGGTCCCACTTGGGAAAAGATCTCTAATATCTCACAAAGCTCTCAGAAATCAATTTCATCCTACTGTCTCTCTTCCTAAGTCCCCTTTACCTAGGATGTCTGTAAATAATGAACAACTGAAATGCCAATT
This sequence comes from Heterocephalus glaber, assembly GCF_053883595.1. NCBI lineage: Eukaryota > Metazoa > Chordata > Mammalia > Rodentia > Bathyergidae > Heterocephalus > Heterocephalus glaber. Next base: position 4,145,860 of record NW_028258321.1, read on the forward strand.
ATTCCGATCCTTCTAATTCAAACCTGAGAAAGTTTATATATATATATATGTATATATATACAATCTGCTATAATTAAAATTTTGCACTGAGTTCAAACAGATTTTCCTTAAGTTTTGGGGAGAAAACACAGATGCCATATTTGACCCATTTTAAAATTACCTTTGACTTCACAGGTGTATCTCACTGAGTCTGAACATCGACCTCATGGGGTAGGTACTAAGATTCATGCCTATTTTTAAAATGAAGACATTTAAATGTAGACAGTCATAGAGCTGAAAGAGGCTCAGCCAGGAGCCAAACCCTTGTCTTACACAAAGGCTGTGCTCCTACCTAAACTCACTATATGACTCCCCACGTATCACTTTAAAAGAAAAATTAAAAAGCCACTTAGTAGTTCTGTCTGTGCCAGCCATAAAAGGTTCTGATAGAATCAATAAAGCAGGTCCAAAAGGGCCCCATTAGCTGTCGAACTGTTATTCTAGGTCCTGGAAAGACAAGATGGATTGTAAACACATTTTATGTGGCTCACTAATTAAAATCTTACATGTGTACACACACGCACTGCAATAAAGTACGCCACAGAGCTCTGACCAGCAAGGGGCTCAGCTGAGTCAGACAGCAGCACCGTGGAGAGCAAACACAGACCTGTCCGCTCTCTGTCCCAGGAGAGCAATGGGGGCCTTCAAGAGTCCCAGAGCCCAGCTCAGTGGCACAGAAGGGCAGCGGGCTTTCTGAGGCCCAGTTATCCAAGGCCAAGTGGGCCACCAGAGGCGTTCCATGGCAGAGCACCTGCAGCCGCTAAGCCCCGTGAGGCAGTAGGCAGACGGGCGCCATGCTGTGGACTACAGTGAGTAACACCAAGAGAAAAATGTGGCCGGGTTACATGAGTCCTACACAAAAGCACCAGCAGATGGAACCCACACACACAACGGCAAAATACTTGTTGAGCTTCTCAGGTCAAGCCTGTTACTCTGGGCTGGGATTGTGTGTGTGTGTGTGTGTGTGTGTGTGTGTGTGTGTGTGTGTGTGTTTTAATGCTCAGTTGTTAGTTCATTTATCAGCCAAGGCTTGATAAGGAAAGTCTATAAGACAATTGTTTTGTTTCTTGAGACAGGGTCTCACTATTTAATCCAGGCTGGCCTTGAACTCACTATGTGGCCCAGGCTGGCTGTGAAGTCAAGATCCTCCCAGCTCAGCCTCCAGAGTGCTGGGATTGCAGATGTGCACCACCACGGCCAGCAAGATAAATTTTTTAACTATGTAAAATCTAGTTATTAATGTTTTTCCGTAAAAAAACACCATTTATTTGGCAGCAGATCTTCTAACTTGATCCTCAGTTAAAGCAAGATATGAGAGAGAAGAGAGCTAGGGATGTAGCTCAGTGGTACAGTACTTGCCTAGCACATGTGAGTCCCTGGGTTTGATTTCCAGCACTGAAAAGCAAAACACACCAGAGAAGAATATCTTCTCTCTAGGTCTCTACAGCCAAGGGAAAGAGAAGCAGGATGGAGGGAAGCAGGCTGGCACACGTTCCGAGGAGAAGGAAGCAGACAGACGCAGACCAGGCCACCATAAGATGAGCCCCAGGCAGCCAAGGCAGCTGGGAAGAGGGTGCTGGGGGCTCCCAGTGAGGAGCTGGGGCAGGCAGGGCTATGCCAGCACAGGCCTGTGCATACAGGCACGTGTGCACCTCCCAGACCTGAGTGCGCTCCAACCCTAGGGACAAACACACACGAGTCCCCGCTACTCAGTGCCACCCCACACAGGAGCACGGTGTGTAGTCTCGGGACACCTTCCAGAAGCATAACAACACGTATTATATTTTATTTTATCTGCTAATTGTGTCTAACACACACACACACACACACCCATAAACTGCACCAGAGCCCAGTTCACATCTGATGCCCCTAATTCTCAGCACTGCCTCTTCCCAGCTGTGCGAGCTTCGTCACTGATTTAACCTCCCTGAGCCAAGGGAGATTTTATGAGGACCAAACGAAAAACCTAAGCTAAGAGATAGTTCTCATTGAAATTAGTCAATTTCCCCTGGCCATTCATTCTTGAATAAGAACAGAGAGTCAAGGGTCCCCATCTGTAGAAGCTCTTCCTCCTTATCCTAGGTGAGGTTTATTCCAGCAACGTGTGGCTAGACCCTTCATCCGAGGATCCCACCAGAACAATCTTGTATTTCTGCCACCGCTTGCTAGTTTGTAGGCCTCTCATCCACCCAGGCAGCTTCAATCCTCTCCTGTCCTCTCCTCCCGCGGCTGCCTAATGCTATGATGCCACAATCCAGTCTCTGTGACTGGGGGATGTTTCCATGGTGATGAGCAGTGATGTCATAAAGGGGGATTGTTACAGGGTTGAATGAAATCTGGCTCCAGATGTGCCCTGCCTCCTCACATAAGAGGCGGAGGGGAATCCATGTGTGCACATCCAGGACACGGGAAACGGAATCCCTCAGGCATGGCAGGAATGACCACTATGAGAGGAAGCGCCCGTCCCTGCCAGCACACACCAGCAGACCCATTCAGCAAAGAACAGATGTAACAGGGTCACCAAGGCAAGACTCATCTCTCACCAAAGGAAATCAGAGCAAGGAAGAAGCAGCAGTGTTCACTGGAGACACCTTCCAGTCTAGGAAGACCTAAGCACACCCACACTTCGTCCACCAAGCCCAAAGGATCAGACGGTTATTTCATGAAAAGCCATTACCAGAGCCTGAGATTGCAGTGTGCATCTGATTGTTCCAAAAGCACCGCTGTGATTCGGGGCCCAGCATGCACTTGAGAGTAACAAGTCTTACTAGAAAAATAGCAGCCACCCCCAGCTTAATTCCTAGAGGAAATCAAACCATCTTGTTAAGAAAATTCCCAGAGGAGAAATTATATTAAGCAGCACCTCACCATGCTGCTTGCCAGCCATGAACCCTCTAGAAGGCAAGCCCAGCCTTGGGAAAGCAGTGAGTCCCACCAGGGCCCTGGCTGGCGGCTGGGGAAGAGGCACTTGCCCCTGACCGGCAGTGCAATCCTCAGACATGAGCACTCACTCCTTGCACTGGCAAGGCCTGGTCAGGGAAATCATTGCCACAGACTGATTCTTCCTCTGTCCCTTTGCACTGCGGACTGTCTGCGTGACTGCCACCACCATCAGCGCCAAAGAACAGGTCCTCCTCCATGGAAGGTTTCCCTTAGTCCCACAGGAGGCTCTGGGAGTGGGGGCTTCAGACAATGCACGGGGCCTCTTTCTCTCTCTGAGGCAGCTCGTTTTCCTAAATGCCCCACTCCCAGCAAGTCAGAGTCCACAGCAACAGCCAATATGTGTGCAGTGCACAGGCACTTTTACACCCTTCATCATTATTTATGAACTAACTTCAAGGCGACATCATGTCCATCGAGGAAACCTGACATATGCTCTTCCGTACCCACACATGCATGAAGATAACAACCTTCTTATTATTCTGGACAGCAGGAAACAGTATCTTCAGATGTCAATATGGGCGGTACCACTCCCTTTACAGTGGATCAGAGAAAAGCCAGAGCTGAAGGCTCCATTCCCAAGCCACTCACCAGTCCCCAAACATGCTGGCCTCTCTCGTGCCTCTTGGCCAGTGCTGTCCCCGTGGGCAGGAGTGGCCCACTGCACCCACTCCCACAGCTCCTTCACCACTGGATCGGGCCCAGGTTAAGCAGCCCAGCTCTTCTTCTTCTGAATGGTACCTTAATGTCTCCATCCCCCCACTATGGGAGGGCTCTGGGACAAGGGACCATTCCCTGTTCAGATCTGAATACATGGCCCAAGTACGTGCCCCTAGCAAGACACAAGTCAAGGCAAAGAAAAGGACAAAAGCCAAGACCCTCGAGCACAGCGTATCTCCAGTACAGACTTCCCCTATTCTAAATTAAAGTTGACTTCTGAAAGTTCTTCCGGTGAGTCTAGTGACTAACTTTGCAGACCAGGATCCTGTGTAGGATCCTAGGAGGAGTGATGGAGTGATGTGACCGGATGAGATATCCCGAACTCTCGAGGCTCCACTTCCTAGGCTGTAAAAATGCAGAAGAGGAGCACGGAGGTAGAGCTAGTGGGACAGCACTTGCCTAGCATGTGTGAGGTCCTGGGTTCAATCCCCACCATGGCATTAAAAGAAAAAATAAAACAGGGAAGAACCAAGTCCAGTTCTGGCATTCCAATTCACTGAAGTACCCCAAGGCATCTTCACACCCTAAAATTGGAGCAGGTTATACTTCACGGATGCATTCTGCTGCCTTCCTGGGCTGATGCTGTCCATTTCAGCGGCGGCTTAAAATCCCCCTCCTGTGGACTGCTCACAGCCATTCCAGGCTGGGGCACACTGGAAAGGAACTGCTGCCAGGCCTAGATACACACTCACATCGCTCACCCTAAGATGCTGCCTCCTCTTTCCAAATAGCTTTCAGCCCAGCCCTGGCCAGGCCCCCAGGCCAGCAAAGCTCTTCTTACTGCTCACCTGAGCAGGCTGATCCCTTTATTTTGCAAATGCCTCCCTGAGTACCAGTGCATTCTGTCACTCTCCTTGACCGTGACAGATGCTTGGCATAAAAGTTACCTTCGGAGATGCATGAAGGCAGACAGCAAACATGTTCAGAGGGGCCTGGGGAAGGTGAGCATGCGGGGGGAGGTGGAAATGCTCTCCATTATTGCGCATCAGAAACATCGATGCACCAGGAGTGAAGGAGAAAACTACGGGTTCATTCTCCAGCAGTGAGCAAGTACTAAAAGTCTATCCTAGTTGCTCAGCAACCAAGAAAAAGCATTTCAGAGAGCAAGGGGCTAATTGGACAAAATGAATTAGACTTTTCCAGAGTCTCTGCCACCAAAGGCTTGGCTAGCCAGTTTTCCTGGTCCCATCCCCACCTCAGCTTTGGTCCAGCAAATCCAGGGAGCTGGGGAACATGGGAGCCATGTAACAGTGTCAGATACCAGAGGGGAAGGTGACAGAGGGGACCCCACCTGGAGAAGCTGAACCGAAAGGCCTGTGAGGTCTCTTTCAAGCCTCGATATTTGATCCCTTCGGCTCTGAGGGGTAGAGGACAAGAATGGAAGTGAGTCCCCCACTCTGGCATTCTGAGGGTGACTCAATAACCTGCTTTGCCCCACCATCCTGCAGAGTTTCCCTTTACTGTATTTGAAGCAAGCAGCTCCCAGGAGAGCAGAGAGACGGCTGCCATTAGGGAGTCTGTGTGGGAAGTAAGATGTTTTGTTGGTGCTTGCGTTTCTGCCTTGCTCTGCTTTACTTCCCCGTTGGCTTCTTTTAATCACAGCAGAGCCCCACTGGCCGCTCTAATGATGAGGAGGATGGCCACTGCGCAGATCATGGAGGAGAGGAGCAGCAGGCGAGAGGCGCTGGTGAGGGGGAGCAGGCAGGGGGACAGGAGGGCGGCCGGCAGCTGCAGAGCTGGAAAGAGAGGCTTCTGTTTCTGCTGCAATTTGCTGGGCAACCCAGAGAGGCCACTGCACCTGTCTGTTGCTCCTTCTGAGAAGCAGGGAGAATGGGTTTGGTAGAGTTCTGGGTATGATCAGTGCCACTGCTAACTACTCCCGTGCTCAAAGTGACCACAGGCTGTTCACTGCTCACAAAATACAGTGCACGTTTGCCAGTGCACTGCACAGGGCCTCTGTAACCTGCCCCTCTCAGCATGCCTCCTCCTTTTACACACACACACACACACACACACACACACACACACACACACACTCTGCTCCTCCTCACCTCCACCTTTGCTTAGGAAACGCAGAGCTTGAGTGCACACACGCAGGACTTCCGGAGAACAGAGGGTTCCCAGGAGAAGCCTGGGACTTGAGAAATCTTGGTTAGAGGGGAGATGGGCTCTGGGACCAGCAGTCCAGGCCCTCAGGTGAGGCCACCCCACATGGGGCTGCGTGGCTCTGCTGCCTGACCGGGCCGGGTACTGAGCCCCCACATCTCGCTTGTGTTCACAGTGAAGCTGGCGGCCGCAGGAACCTCAGCGAATCGCTTTGAGGATAAAGGTTACGGCTCAGGGCCTGGCACATGACCTGCACTCGCTAAATGTTGTCCATTATTGGGCAACTGTAACTTTCTAGAGTGAAATAAAAGCTGATCACTTTGCCTCCACCCGGCCCCACACCCAGACTCTACACCCCAACTGCTGTCGCTGGAACTGGAGACCCAGCTACCTTCCACCTTACCAGGCCTTCGCCTCTGCTTCACCTGCTCTGCAGCACTCACGAGGTCACCTTGGAATCCGGAGACTTCCTCACAGTTTCAGCCCTGGGAGAAAGGGACGCCAACAGCCCCCAGCTCCTAAGGCTTCTGTGTGGGGAAACAGGCAGGGGGAACATAAGTGCTAAGACTGACACCGGCCCATCCAGGCCCTCTGGAAATGTGAGATCCTGTCCCCAAGGCCAGCGTTAGTGCCAGCGTTGGTCTGAATCTCCATCGTAACTGCTCACACTTCTCTTAGATTCCAAGATCAAGTCTAAATCGAAGCACAATTAGAGACGTGTTTGCAACACTTTAAAAACTACTCGCTGCAGTGTGACACACACAGTCCAAATCATACCTCACTGGTCATCATTCACTACTTTTAATGACAATAATGCATATGGATGTATCAACTCAACCATGGACCGTGTTTATTCCAGACCCCAGCTACCTATAGATCTTTTTATCCCAGCTCCAGAGAGAAGAGAAAAACAGAGACAGGACAGGAGAAAACAGAAGATAAGAGAACTAGAAGTCCTCATCCTTGCTCTGACGCTGAAGAAAAGAATCCAATAGTTGGAAGAGCAGCAACGGGAAATCATTGTTTAAGTGGCTGAGAGTTTCTAACTGGACAATGACAGGTTTTCAGGGTCAGTGGTAGGGTGGTTATGTAACACTGTGTATGGAGTTAGTGCCACTGAACTGTACCCTTAAAATGATTCAAATGTTGTCTTTTTCTCATTGCTGAGACAAAGTACCTGACACCCAATCACAGGCAAGGGCCTGTGCAAGTCCCATTTTAGAGGCATCTGCTATTCTCTGCCACTCTGCCCCTCTAAGGGACACTAAAGTGGGGCTGGATAAAAGCTCCCCTTCTCCCTCTCATCAGCATTTGTTATTGTTTTAATCCTTTTTACAATAATCTTTTTAAATGGATTATGATTTTCAGCATTTTTTCATGACAGTTCTTAGCCATTTATGTATCTTCTTTTGAGAAACGCAGATTCAGTCAGATCATTTGCCCATTTCTAATTGGATTATTTGAATTTTTCCCATTAAGTTGAGTTCCTTATATATTCTGGATATTAATCCCTTGTCAGATAAGTATTTCGCAGTTACAGTCATTATGAAAAATTACATATAGTTTCCTCAAAAAACTAAAACTAAAACACTATGACCCAGCAACTCCACCACTAGATATATATACATATATATGAAATGAAATTAGTATATCAAAGAAAGCATCTAAAGTCTTGTGTTACTGAAGTATTATTCACAGTCCTCAAGAATCAGCCTAGAGTGTCCATCAACTGATGAATTAACTAAGAAAATGTGGTCTGTATACCCAACAGAATATTATGCAGCCATAAAAAGAATGAAATCCTGTCATCTGTAGAAACACGGACAAACTAAAGGACATTATCTTAAGTGAAATCAGCCAGCAAAGAAAGACAAATACCACAAGTCCTAACTCATATACAGAAGCTAAAAAAGCTAGATTCACAGAGAGTCCGATAGTGTTTACCACAGCCAGGGAAAAGTAAAAGGAGAAACAAAGAGGGGATAACGGTGCCCAAATACATTTGAGAGGAGGAACAGGCCTGGTGTTCTGCAGTACAGTGAAGTGACTACAGTTGACATTCATGCACTGTAGATCTCAAAATAATTAGCAAAGAGGCATTTGAAGGTTCCCAACACAAGGAAATGACAAATGCTTGAGAGGGAAATGCTAATTGCACTGATTTCATCATTATATGACGCAGACATGGATTAAATTATCGTGGTGCTTCCATAAATAAGTAGTTATTATGAGTCAATTGCAATGTCATTTTGCAATGGACCTGGAGCTGCTGCTGTCCAGGGCCGGCCCATGGAGTGCAGTTCTCAGAGCGCTGCATTGAAGTCCTGCTCCCATGCCTGAGGAGGGCACGAAGGGGCTGGAAGGCACAGTTTTCTCCTCCCTTTGAAGCCCTCAGCCTCAGGGCCAGACAGCAGAGCGGCTCACAGGCGGTAGGCCCACCAGCAGGGAGACCACTCGAATCCTCAGGACCTCTTTTGTCTAATAATAAGAATCTGAGCCCATTTTAGAGAATCTTCTACCACATGGCAGGCACCTTTCCAAGCTCTTTAAACTCAAATGCTCATGACAGCCACGCCAAGTAGAGACTTCAGCCTGATGTTGCAGAGGAGAGAAGGGGTCTCACAAAAGTAACTTGCAAAGGCCGCAGAGCTGGCTAGTTGGAGGCAGAGCTGGATTCGAAGGTGAGCACTGCTCATCCCCCGAGGGGACCCACCTTCTGTGTCTCCCGACAACTCAGCCGACCCACTCGGCCTTCTCAGGTCCATGTGCTGGCAGAAAAACCTCTGACCACACTGCAGCCTTTACAGACTACAGGGACCTTCCAGAACCACACGGGCGCTGATGTGCACCTCTGCCACCTGCCGGAAGCACTCGGGCCCTCCACTCTGCGCTGGCCACGCTTTCCTTACAGGCAAGCAATGCGACTGGGTCATTAGGTGTCCTTCCCAGACCTAAAATGTCATCTTGGAATGTTTATGTTAAGGCAGTCTCAGAGCAGAGGATGTCGGACCCAAACGAATGACCAACCATGACTTTTCTGATTACCAAAAAAGGCACAAAATCCTCCCTATGGCCAAGTACGAGCAGCTCTCACATGACAGCAACAGTGGCATTCCCTTAAGTACTCCTGCTGGTTTACGGTTCACGATGTCCTTTCCAACACAGGATTCCATTCTGAAACCTGCAACTCCTATGTGGCTGGGGAAGCCTGCGTCTCAGCACTGACTAACCCAGGCCATTCCACAGCACAGGCAGGTGGGTGACGGGAAAGCTGGCTTCCGATTCCAGTTTAGCACAGCCGGAAGGGAAGCCCAGTGTGGAACCCTGCACTCAGCTCCCGCCCAGTCGGCAACAACTACAAGCTGTCTGCGTCACCATCTTCAGCCACAGCCAGCTTCACATAACTGGTGAGGCCATTAATAAAGGAGAGTGGGGCTGTTTCCACACAGACAGGAATGACCGTATTTACACGTGAGACAGCACATATGCTCATGTGCACACACATCACACACACACACACACACACGCCACCAACGTCCACTGTTCTCTCGCTGCACTTCGGTCCCGGAAAAGGATCTTGCTTTTGCTCATCAGACGTGACTTCCGGAGCCTCCCTCCAGCCGTCAGCACACAGGTGTGGCTGATGCAGGGGTTCTCCCGGAAACGAGCGAGCGAGGGCTCTTTCTGCCCCCACCTCCCCTCAGTTACTGGCCGTGGCAAGGGTGTTCACACAACATAATCAACTCCGAGCCTCCACTCCCTTTCTTAAACAATTCATACGTGTACCAGAAAGGAAACACAACACAAAACAAAACAGAAGGGGGAAAAGACAATCTTGAAATGAATTTGACTGCAGAAGCTTATGTTCCTACAGGCATAGTTGATATTAATAATTCAACAAAATATTACAGTAATTACTACACTTTGCAAAATCACAACAGTGCACTTTAGCACAACTCCTACCAATCTCCTTACAGCTGCCATTAATAAATAAAACACAATTCCCTATATTAAATTTGTTGCTTAAAAGCTAAATATTTTATCAGGAACTAATATATTTTAAATAATCAGTCAAGACCAAGAATGTCCCTGGACCTGGATTTCTTCCCCTTTTAAGTGAAATTCCAGCTTCCCAGTTAGAGCAAAAATGGACTTCAACTTGTATAAGAAAACACCTGAGTGGGCCTTGAAAGTCCCTGTTATGAAACCCAAGGCCCACTCAGCTCAAGTGCTCTGCTGGACTCTGATCAGGCTTCTGGGAAAAAAAGTGAAAAGCAAAGTACAGAGGAAGATTAATTCTTTTGGACCATGAATCTGACCTACCTCATTCGGCTCTAGAAGAGCAGCCATGAATTGTAAACAGATGAGCACCAAGCAACTGGCAGAAGTCGCACCTAAGAAAGCTGAGCCAGGGCCGCATACACAGAAAGCTAATGATGTGGAAACACAGGTGAGTCTCTCTCTACACAGTCACTGTGTTCCCACAAATCTGCTATGTCCCATCTCTCAAGTTCTGTTGATTTTACCTGCTGTATCAGTTAGCTTTTGCTACAGAGAGAGAGAGAGAGAGCGAGAGAGAGAGAGAGAAAGCTAAGGAATAAATAATCCAAATCTCAGTCACTTGTTCTCACCCAATCATCACGGGTTCCCACAGAGGTACGGCTGGCGGGGGGTGCAGCTGTGCTGCAGGGCTGCACTGGGCTGGGACTGGCCAGGTGCTACTGGTCTCTTTCCCTCCTCTTGAGACCAAGGGGCTCACCCAATGTGTTTTGCACAGCCAGTGCAGAGGTGCAAGACGTCCGGGAGAAGCACACAACAGGCCCTACCAAACAATGAAGCCAGCTGAGAAGAACCAACGTGGCATCTGAGGTGACAGGATGCTATTTCCAAATCCAGTCACACGGCCAGACCCAGAGTGAAGAGGTGGGAAACGGCCCCTCACCTCCACAAAGAGGCAAAGACCCAGTGCAAGGGGAGCTGGAGGAGAAGCAAAGAATCAGAGCCACAACACGACCAGTGACGCCTGCCACATAGTTCCTCGAGAGCTCCTGCTCACCCACTCCACCGCTGCCACCCAAGCCCTCACCCTTTTGAGCTCCAGTGCAATGGGGTCTCCCAGCCGCCATCTTTTTCTCCCTCTAACCCCTGGCAGGGCCACAATGATTCATTAATTGTATCACTTTCCTACTTTAAACCCCTTCACAGCTTACCCCAAACTGCCTTCCGGGACCCACAAGGTCCAGCCTGCTGCTACCCAGGCTGCCTGTCCGGTTGCGCCTCGCTCCAGCCCCCCCCTCTGCTCCGGCCAACCCGGACCATCCTCCTCTCGGTCCCCTTCAGATACCTTGCTCCTTCCGGCCACAGAAGCTGTGTACCCATGATTAGTCACCTTCCTGCAGCTGGGACAAAACACCTAGCACCTGCAATTCAAAGGCAGAGAGGTCTATTTTGGCTCACAGCTTCCAAGGATCCAGGCTCCACGGCAGAAATGGCACGTCAGGGTGTGGGGGACCTGGCCAGCAGTGAGTGATCAAACCAAACGATTAAACTGCAGGACAAGAACACATAGGCTCTGTGAGGAGTGATCACTTGAGGATCCACCATATGAAAATGAAAAGCAGCCCAACAAAGAAGAATGGAATCCAAAAAATAAGTACAAATCCAAGAGCAAAATAAATGGGAATCATAGAAGGGTAGGCAAACAGGATTAGAAATGAAGAAATTGGTATAAATTAGAATATCTTCCTGAAAAGCCAGAATGTCTCAGTAGTGTGGTGAAAAGGTAGATGCTTCCTCTGTCTATAGGGAAAGTAAAGGAGAAACACTCAGTAACACAAAAATCTCTACGAGAAAGTTATGCCCAAACTGATATGGTAGGATTCTAAGCAACTAGCAGAACACAGGGTAATCTATTTGGCCTGGAAGGTCAGAAAACATCTCGACAAGTGATACAAATGTAATGATAGAGGGTGACATCTATTTCCAGTCGTGCTACTAGATTTGCTGCAGATCATAAAAACAACCATAATTTTTAACATTTTTATTACTTTCATTCACTATGATTCTGATTACAATTTATTTCTTAAATATGCTTAAATTAGCACATATTTTATGCTGCCTCACATTGTTCTCCGCAATATCCGTCCTTCTACACGTAAAACCCTAAGTTTTGGGGGTGCCTAAGTGCATCACACTGTTTCTCACACATGCTGCAAGACTAGGCTTACACTCAGAGCTTCCCCAACACTTCATATCATCTGCAAGGAACAAGGCAACACGATTAATACTGATCAAGTTCTGGAACAAATTTTTTTAAATGTCAAATTACACTCCCGTCTGAGAATTTTATTATATCAAATGTGACTTGAAATTAATTTGACATCATGGCTAGAATAAGAATCTCAGGGTTTTAATACCCTGGAGAGTGTGTGTGTGAGTGTGTGTGTGTGTGTGTGTAGAAGTGTTTCATCTGTACCAAGAGATGCAGAAGCAGCCAGGTGTCACACGCGGTCTCCAAGTTGTAGCAGAGGGGCCTCCCGCTCCTTAGGGAATACAGGAGCGGTCAGTAACACCCGCAATTCATATCACCCCATTCTTTTCAAAGTGCTTCCACGTGCGGCATCTCCTCATTCATCTGTGACATAAAAGGAGCACCAGAATTGTCCTCATTTCACACACACATAAGTGATCAACCTAGTATCACATCTGGTCAGTGGTGAGATGGACCTGCATGAGTCTGTACAATGTTTTTGTTTCTGAGATGAGGAAACCAAATTCCAGATAATTCAAATAACTACCACCACACCAAGGAAACAAACGATTGAGTGAATTAGTGAAAGAATGAATAAATGAATAAATACATCAGCTTAGGTAAGACCAAATCTATTTATGTCTGATAAGTATTTTCCAATTTTTAAATAGTTCCAGACCCCCTCCTTACTAATAGTGAACTCACTACAAAAAAGTAGTACACACACACTCACAAGCCTTACCCATAGATAGATTCTACACCTGGAAGGGCCTTCATTCCCCACATCTGAGAAGCAAGTGACTGAAGACAGTTAACACAAAGCAGGAAGCCAGTCCCGGGGACGCCCACTCCCAAAGACAACATCCTTTTCAACACATCCTGATACCCTTCACTGACATTATCTTAGGAAGATACAAGTCTGAGCTCAGCTGCTGCAGGCCAAGTTCCCAATGAAATCTGAGAATAGGGGAAGCACGCCATGCTAGCAGATCACCTGCCAGCACAGGGAGGTCCGAACGTTAGGGACACTGTGGGTATGGGGAAGCCTGTGCCCTGGAGTGAGAGGGGCTCCTCAGCCCCGGAAAAAATGGCACTGAAAACTAATTGGAGGCGTGTGTCCCCACCTGGAAGCTACAACACTATGCCTGTACCATCCATTAAACCTAGGCTGTGCTCCTTTCTTCTAGAAGCCACCAGGGCAAAGGGAGGACCCACCCCAGAATCAGAGTCAGTGACTCCACCACCTTCTCCACTCCCAGCACGACCATAGTAGGGCTCAAAACAGAATTTTAAAAGACTAAAAAGTCCTCAGTTGGTGTGATGGATAATTTTATGTCAAATTAACCAGGCCACAGGGTGCCCAGATATTTGGCTGGACACTATTCTGCCTGTGACAGTGAGGGTCCTGCTGGACAAGGTCGACACGTGAATCAGTAGACTGAATAATGCTGACTGCCTTCGCCATATGGATGGGCAGGATGGGCTGCACAAGAACAAGTTCTTTCTCTGTGTCCAGCTGCCTTCAAGCTGGGACACTGGTCTTATCCCGCCTCGGAAACTGGACGTGGTCTAGAATTTACACAACTGTCTCTCCCTGCTCCTCAGACCTTCGGACTCAGACTAAGACTATATCACTGGGTTCTCTGGGGGTCCAGCTTGCCAACTGCATACGGAGTAGTTTTGACTTCCCAATCAACACAACTGCACAAGTCGACCTTTGTAGTAAGTCTATACCTATATACTATTGGTTCTAATTCTCTAAAGAACCCAGACTGATAGAGTTGGAAACATAACTTATATCAGTTGAGGTCCTTCCAGAAACACATTGCAATAAAAAAGAAAAGATTTAAGTTTAATTAATTTACCTGTGTGTGAGCTGATCGATCCCAGGAAATATTGAGAGCAAAGTGGTCAAATGAAATAGGCATTGGAGGCAGAGCAAAGGGGAAGGAAGTTACACTGGTAGGTACCTGGGGCTTAACCCCATGCAGGACTGAGGGAGAGTATAGAAAACCAGCCAGAGTTTGCACACCACAACGGGCAAGGCAGCTCGATCCTGACTCACCAATTTCCATCACTCACTGACAGGTGGCTTCTCCTCGCCCTGGGGCGGACATTCATCCCTGAGTCTTCCAGCCTGTGCCTTGTATAATCACAGCGAGCCGAAGGGACCCCGGAAAGCTTCTGGGCAAACGGTCTCTGTTACTGGTGGCCAGAATTCAGGCAGGCATGCGGGTAAGTGGAAATTGTCCAAAAATAGGCAGGGCACCAAAGGGTCTGCCACAAAGGAGACACTCAGCCTATCCTGCCACCCATCTTCGTGGATGAGGTGAACTAGCATTCTTGCCCAGAAAAGTAACTCACGTGGCTAGACCCTGGATGTACGTGTGTCACCTCCGAGACTCACAGCCTTGCAGGTCCAGTGTCAGCCTCACTCTGCAGCCTGTGCAACTGAGGTGCAGAGACTGGTTCAAGACTCTTGTCTGGGGATGTCTCATAACAGAAAAGACATTTCAGAGTTTCAAGAAATCTTCTAATAAAATCTTTGTTTTCCCGCAGGAACAATACTGAAAGCAACACAGGAGAGGAGAAATCCCACCGCCTCCAAGGCTTTCTCGCTCTTCCACCATCAGCTGAAAACCAGCTCCTGTGCACTGCCAGTGTCTCAGCCTCACTTTTCCCCATCTCCCTGCGCATCGCTTCCAGAGGCGGCAGATTGAGCTATTCTTCCACTCAGTCATTGTTCTCCATCCCCCACTGCCAGATTTTAAACAGAAAAGGTTCACTCCTTATGCAGCAGTCACCTCTAACCTGACTGTAACTGTCTGGATGAGAAAAGGCCTTCCTCGCTGTAGAGGCCAGAAACCGTTTTTGAGAAGACTGAGTCCAACAGGCATGTGGGGGTTGAGAACCAGACACAGCTGTGACAGACGGCCCAGGGGTACAGACTTCAGGTCTAGGACCAAATAGGAGCAGGCCGTGGACACCCTTAGCAGCGCGAGACACTCCTTCACCCAGGTGGTACTCGGTATGTAAGGAAGCATTATTCCACTCAACCCAACGAGCTTCTGCTGACCAACCACTGCACATGAGAGTGAGGGAACATAAGGAAGGAAATGCAGAAGAGATGGGGAACCAACCTGAGTATCCCCTGTAGCTGAATCTACCTCCAGAGTCTCAGTTCTGTCGCTGATGGGTTGAACAGCCCATACTTGCACAAAACACCATTTCCTTCTTTCTGCAGGAAGAGGCAGAACGATTAACACCCAGGACTGAACTGCCATACTGCCGATTAATTATCCACCTGTGGATCACCAAACAGCCTCTCACACAACACGATTACATAGCGCTTCTTCTCATCTTCTGTCTTTTGGAACAATTTCTGATACAACGCTTCTTCATCATTTCATCTTGTGTATTTTCACTTCTTTCCCAGGGCAACACTCCCTCTAGTGTCTGTGTGAGGCTCTCTGGTTCCACTCTTGGAGCACAGGTGAAGGGAAAAGGGAGGGAAAGAGGTGACCAGGACTCGTGCAGAGCACTGTGAACTAATTCATGTGATCACTCAGAGAAAGGCTGCAAAACTTCTGCCGTGAGTTCCAGCCGTGGATATTCCCTTTCCACACCAGGCACAAAGGCAGAGCTGGGACCAAGGCAGAGACGGGGAGCTCCAAGGTCCACTCTGTGAGCTGGACGTGGCCGAGTCTCCGACACTGTGGGCTCTACCTGCCAACCAGCCCTGTGCTCTCCCATGTCCCCAGGCTACGCACTTCACCCTTTCTCCAGGAAGTCTCCCACAATTATCTGTAAGGAGTGATCATGGATTCCCAAGGCTAGAGAAGCTACTCTTCAGCTTAAGGGATCCCTTATCCCTCCATGCAATGAAAGTGCTGAAGAAAAAAAGCTCAAGTTACTCACTATTACGAGGCCAATCTTTAACTCGATTCTAACAGATCTGACTCTAACCATTTTCTGTTACAAATTCTGGGTCTGAGTGCGAAGAAGCCAGGCCTCTAGACAGTCACTTGTTGATCTCTTTCACTGTCCATCTCGGGGCTGTGTGGGGCAGACACGCTGCGACTCGCCTGACAGAGGGCAGGGGTTGCAGCAATGGCACCTTCCTGGTCCCAGGAAGGCTTGGCCATCAGCTCACCACGGAACTTTAGACAAGTACCTCCTTCTTCTGCCTCAGTATTTCCACCTAGAAATGTAGAGAAGGCCCCTGCCAGATGCTAAACCAACTGGAAACCGTCTGCAGGCTCACTACTTGTGGGTCAGTCACTTCTTTTAAGCACCACTGTGAGCTCATTTAGTCCTTATGATGCCCAAGGTGCTAGAGTAAGTCTGGGACTGTTTGTACTGCCCCCTTCTACAGATCAAGAGAAGGCAAAGAGGAGGTAACAAGCTTCCCAGCATCAAACAGCTATTCAGAAGCAGAGGCAGGATTTGAACCCAGGCACTTGTCTCCAGAATCCACTGTCCTGCCAGAATGCGGCTTCGCTGCACATGTCCAGTTTGTCTGTTCTCAGTAAGTCCTAACGAGGCTTGCACTCGGGACAGAAAGACCCTGCACAGGTGCATGCACGGGCCCCATGTGCCAAACACGTCGCACCACACTCACACTAAGTGAGCGTGATTCACAGCCTAACAGAATTCTTGATCACCTGTCCGGTGTAGCTTTATTTCCAGTTTTTCCCCTAAACCGGGTTTCCTCCTTAGATGCAGTCAATTTCCTGACCCACAGCCTTGCTGGCTGACCTCACTGCCCTGTGGGTTCTCTGCCTCCCAGCCAGGAAGGAACGGTTTCCTGTGCTCCCCAGCATGGACTTCATACCGAAAGCTCTCTGGGCAACCCTGCAGTCCTCAGACTCCATCGCTGCTTTTATTAGAGTACTGTAAACAACAGCATTTTCATAAATAATTGAACCCAAACCACACAATCAAAATACACAAGCACAGTGTGGCGATGCAATCAGACTTGGTTCGCTCAGAAATTCACCTAGCCAGGTGACTCACAGGGTCCTCCGTCAACATCGGTTAGTAAGACCCAGCTCATGCAGCATGAAGGAGCTCACTTTTTATTGTCTCCAGCCGCTACAGTGGCTGGACACGGTGGCTGTGGGGCACAATCATGAAGCAGGAGGGAGAGCTCTACTCCTAGGCCTCTGGGCTGGCATCACATATATCAATCCTAAGCCTCAGTCTACCCTACCTATAAAATGGGCAGCACCCTACTTCGAGTGAGTGAAAACATGTAAATAAGCACTCATGGGAGGAAAATGCTATCAACCTAAAGGAGAAAGGAGACAGACATGTACATCAGAACTGGGGTCTTATAGAGAAAACAATGTTTGGGTCCAGCTATTGGGCACCCCACTGCTATGTGAGTCTCAGAGCCCTCATCTCCGCTGAGTGACTGCCGGAGACGGCTCCCTAGTGAATCCCCAGCCCTGACTTTCTGTGAGCCTAAGGTGCCGGAAGGGTCCCCACAGTGATGCCCTCCTGCTGAGCCCAGAGCCTCAAACCATCACTTGGCAATTAACCATGCACCAGCCCGTGGCGTGTGTCACCGTCCTGTGCTATTTAACTGAACAGAACTGCCGTCTGGTATCCCAAGCATATCAGGAGGGCCTGGAGGCAGACACCGTCACACCCGTCCGCCTCCCTCCATCCCTCCCTCATACCCTGCCAGTCCCCGGTGCACAGAACAAAGCCACACACAGGAGACTCTCGGCAAATGGCTGAGCAGCCTCTGAGCATCCATCCGATCTCTGAAGTGCACCAGAGCCAGCATCGGTGAGCAGTCCTTGTCCCCACCCTCTGTCTAGGTGGGGTGCAGACCTCTTAACTCTGATGTTAAAGTGTACATGTGAAATAATGAACCAAGCACATACATCTCGTGTCATTACGGAGCACTGTTAACCCATCTGTCATCTTTGGGCAAAAGCAACACAGGAGGAAAGCAGAGCCCACAGTCAGGGGAAGTGTTTTACAGTTTCACCTCTCACCCTCAAGACACTAAATAACACAAGACTAAAGTAATCAAGCGTTAAACCAAAGTGACCAAATGTAAATTCTACAAACAACAGGGAAAAGGGAAATACATGTTTGTAGGGAAGACTCTGAGCCACAACTCCCAGGTACATTTTAACCGAGGGAGAAGGGAATCCCAAGAGGAGAAGAACTCAAGAGCAAAGGCTTAGAGGCCAGCAGGGCTTGGGACAAGAGGAGGCTGCTCCTGCTACAGTGCAAGATGCAGCACTCCCACCCGACGCTGCAGAGGTAGACACAGAGCACATGCACGCAGTGAAGGCCCTTGAAGGCCAGGACAAAGAGTTGTGGGCTGGAATTCGAGAAGCCAAAGGCCCTCAAGCTGAAAGGAAGGCATACGAAGTGAAATATTCCTGATCACTATAGCTATCGATCAGGAAATCACCTATATCCCAGGCAAAAACTTCAGATTCCTTCGCAGCCTGCATGCCATGAAACTGGAGACTATCACTGGTTTTCCTGCTTACCTCAATGCGATGAAGCACCTGATGCTGGGAAACAAGGGCTTCATCTCCGCTATCAGCAGAGCAGTCACCCACACATCTGCACAGAGCCCTGCTGCTCACCAATGGTCACCATGAGGCACGTGCACGTGCACTGCCCACCTCTGCCTCCACAAGACCTCCTTCCCAGACTCGCTGCAGAAGCCTCCCAACATCTTCCTCCTTAAAGGATGTGTCTCAAGCCAGGCAGGGAGCCACAGGAGAGCACGAAGCCAAAAATCAACAGGTGGGTCAAGCCATCTGTCCGCACAAGGCGACCTGCCCATCTGTCCCTAGGCACAGAGGAACCACCAGCCCCCAGACAGCCTCTAATCCCCACGTCTGGCTCTGCGGGTCATCTGTTTCTGACAGGATGATTCAGGGCCCACAGACATCCAGTCCCGGAACTGCTCAGGAACAGTCGCCCAAAGAAGTGGTCTCCTGAGCCTTCCCTCCCTGTCACTCACCTTCTCCCTCAAACCCAGCACAACTGAGAAGCCACTTCCCAGCATTCCTCCCTGCGAACCACACAGCAAGTTCCCACCACTGCATTCCTGCAATCCTTGAATCAAGCCTTCCAATTAGAGTTTGCAACTTCTGCACACCTTGGAAATAAATCACTGCAGGACTGGAGGAGCAAATCAGAGGCGGCAACCCGGGCGGGCGTCAGAGGAAAGCAGAGCAGACACAACCTCCTGGTAGGGCCTCCTCTGCTCACACCCACTCAGGGCCACCAGCAGCAGCTAGTGCCCTTTAGTCCCAACCCACTTCCCAGCTACACCTGGACTGACTCAGATGGCTCTCCCTGTAATGCTAATTAAACAGAGTCTTTTGGCAAACCCCTGAAGAATGGCTTTTGTGGCAGGCTTCTTCACTAAGCCTCCAGGAAGGCAAAATGCATTAAGATATTGTGACGGGGGCTGGGAGCTGGGACAGGGAAGGCTGGACAATCCAGCCAAAAGCTATCTGAACAATCTGCTTGGGAGCCCCAATTAGATGCTTTAGTGAGTGAAATACAATTACTCTGATCAAAGCTGTCACTATTTTGCACATTAGGAGTAAATATTTTAGAACACAGCTGCATCAGTGCAAGGTAGAAATCCTGCCTGCAGACCCTGCGTGTTCTGTCTCCCCCACGCTCCAGGAAGAGTGATCTGTGGGGACTGGTGTCTCCCCGTTTCCACCCACCTTCCCAAGAACGACTTGGCAGGTGGCTCAGAGCAGCAGCCTGCAAGCCGGGCCATGAGGAGCTGCTGGAAAACTGGGGAGCAACCTACTGGAGGGCACAGCACTCCCGGCTCGGCCAGGCTCGGTACAGGAGGGAAGGGCCCCACCAAGGCTTAATCCAGGAAAAGGGGCCTGAGGTAGGCCATGGGCCGGGCCTTCACAACTTCCCACCCTCCAGGGCCTTTTGCCAATTCACTGAGCAGCAAGGAGGCTTCTTCCTTCATCTGAAGGAAAAGGACAGAACAATGCGTTTCTGTTTCCCTGTGAGCCATGGGGACGGGGCTCCCCCTGGGTGTTTGTGAAATGCTCTCTAACCCATTAATCACCAAGATCCCAGCTCCAGACAAGGGGTGAGAAGCAGCCTGGGCAAATCGCCCCTCCGGAGTAGGGGGTCCAAGGCCAAGCCTACTCACCTCCACCACCAGGACCCTGGCAGTGACACGCAGACAAAGGGGAACCTGACCCCTCCTCTTCCTGCTGCCCTCTGCCTCCAGCCTGCTGGGCACCTTCTCCTGTGCCCTCCAAGCCTTCCCACCCCAGGACCAGGGCCCAAGCAAACAGCTGCCCAGCTTTCGATGAGGGTCCCATCCTGGGCTGAACCAGGAGGGCCTAAAACCGTCCCAAGAAGGGGCCCCAGCACTGAGGTCAGCTGACGCCACCAAGCCCAACTGTGCTAAAGCTGAAGCTGGGCCCTTCCTGGAGAGGGACGCAGAAGAACAGGGCTCTCCATCCAAGTCAGAGGGGCCGGTGACGGTGACGGCACGTTCTCTGCTCTGTGGCATCCCGCTCCTCCGAAATCACACTGAACGACCTTCCTGACACTTCACCACCCTGTCGGTCAGTCGTCTCCTTCTTTTCCTGCTGTCCAGAAAGGGGAGGGGAGCAGATCCAAACAGGGGCTCCTGCTGGGGCTGGCTCCCAGTTGCTCCGAGGGGCTGTTTCACACAGTCTCACTGGACAGCCTCCCCTCTTGCTCAGTGACCATCCCAGACCTGACCAGCAAGCGCGCCTCTGCCTGGCCCGGCCACAGGTGTGGTCAGAAAAGCAGCTTCGGAAGCAGTCCCTCACTGCCTGGAGGGGACAGGCCCCTTGGGGCAGCCCTGCCCTCGATAGCCAGGAGCAGCCGAAGGGCCCTGGGGGATGTTCAGGGGTGGCTCAGACCTCGCGGCTGCCACGGAGGCTGGAAGCCCAACCTGCATGCTGCCCAGGCCCGAAGCCCTGTTCCACGGAGGGCCACCTTCCCGGGGGCAAGGGCATGCGGGGCTTTCTTCTGCTGCTGAACTGCCTTGCATACTGGGCTTTTTGCGGGAAGCATTTTCCCTCTGAACTCCACCTCCAGGGGTGGTTTTGTCAACACTCAAGAATGATAAAAGCAAAGACCAAAAAACTGCTCAGGCCAGCTGAATTTTCACTGTCCAAATGTGGCAGGAAGGAAGCCACAGGTGTGTGAAGACAGCTTCTCCCCACCCCTCCCCTGGAACGCATTTACTTCATCCTCACATCAAACCCATGCTCCTCCGGGAGTGAAAAAGTGTGCACACACAATTCCTCATTCTCAAAGTTAAATGAAGTTCAGATTCACAGCCTCACTGTCAGGGAAGCCACACACCCACACACACATCCTCTGGGGACATGGAGGTGGGGACACCTGGCCCTGCAGAGCCTCACAGCAGGGCTGTCCAGCCCAAGGCTGTGACGCCCACGAAGGTGCCATGGAGCTGCCTGAGCGGCTTTGTACCCATCCAGGTACCCAGCATCTGATACAGGCTGGGCGCCCCACCGTGTTGCGTGTCACGGAGAGAACAGGAAATCTGCACTGGCCTACCGCTGGGCTGCTTAGGCGATCCACTACCCAGCCAGAGGGCACCCAGGCTCTGCTGAAATGAGGCGACACATCCGAAGGAAACCTTTTCGATAGCCCATGAGAACAACAAAGCGGGGCAGCTTTCCCATCAAACGGGCTTTTCCAAGCTGCTCCTTCAGACCGCCATGACGCCCTGCCTGGAGCCCTGCTGTACCCACGCCAGGGTCCCTGGGACAGAGGCAAGAGGGAAGGGCGGGCAGGCTGCCTGGATTAGGACCTGGGGCGGGGGAGCCGGGCCCCGGCTTTTCCTCGACTTGGGCCGCCCTGCGCGGCGGCCAGGTGGAGACAGTCCCAGCCCGAGCCCGAGCCCGAGCACGCCCTTCGGCTCCTGCAGCTTGCCGAGCCAGCAGGCGCGGCTCAGACCGGCGCCCAGACCGAGCGCCCCAGCTGCCAGGGCGGGCTCAGAGGCGCCACCTCTCGGTACGGCCGCGTCCGGGGCCGCGGAGGCGGGGAGAGAGGTGAGGAAGCGCGAGGCAGGCAGGCTCGGGACGACTCCGCTCGGCCCGACTGGGCAGTGGAGGAGCCCTCTGCCGGGAAGAGGGGTGCTTGTGTAGGCGGGCGAGCGGAGAGGCGGGCAACGAACTCGCTCCATGCTTGAAACTTTTCCACTGCCTTACAGCCTTCGACGGTCGCTGCCTGGCCTTGAGGGCTGGCCGACCGCGTGCCCCAGCGCAGAGCCGCCACCCGGCCGGCACCAGGCGGCGTGGCCTCGCCTCAGGCTTGGTGCGGGGGCTGCTGTACGAGGGGAGCCCCGTCGTGGCCGGGATCCGTCCGACTGTCCAGCTGCTCCTTCCCCACATCCATCCCTGTCTTCACCCAGGAGGAACTCAACACCCCCAACTGGGACACTGGCTCTCTCAGGGAACAGGGAAGCGGCTGCGGACGCCTCCTCCACTCATCTCTAGACACAGCTCTCCTCTTGGGGAGCACCAGTTCTAGGGTCTCCGGTAAACACTCGCGCGCACATGCACACGCACACCATCACGATGGCAAACTCTGCTAACCTGTTGGGGCGAGGGAGAAGTGGACAAATCTCCCCCCAAGTCTAGATCTCCCGTTCCACACCTGGGGCCACTCTGTCCCTCCCCGCGCTCGCCCTCATCCCGGGAGTCAGAAGGGCCGACCCGCCCTGCTGGGTACTCACACTGCTGTTGTGCCCCGACCAGTGCACCATGGCTTGATTGTGGGCCGAGTCCCCGGTCAGCGCGAACGAGGTGCTGGGCAGACGGAGCTCCTCGGCGGCCGGGCCCCCAGTCCGCGTCGCGCGCACCTCCTCCCGACGACCCTGGGCCAGAGGGCGGCTTCCTTTGGCGCCTTCAGCCGTTGCAGTGGCCCGGGTGTCTCCGAGCTCCAGGGCGCTGGGCGATTGCGCCCGGCGACTCCTCCTCGCGCCGCCCCGCTTGGCAGGTGCCGGGGCGCCTCGGACCCACGGCGCGCCTGGAGGCGACGTCCCCCGGGCTTCAGCCTGCATCTCGCCGCCCCTCGGCCAGCGACCGGGTGCGGCGGTTCTCCGCGCGGCCATCGGCTCCCCCGGCCACTGGCTCGCCACTGCCCTCAGCGAGAGGAGAGGAAGCGCCGGCGGCCCCGAAGCCGGAGCCCCGAGGCGCCCCGAGCCGCCCGTCGGGCCCCAAGTGATCTCGGCGCCCGCCAGAACCCACGTCCACAGGAGCAGGAGTCCGGTCCCGGCGAGGGGCGCCCCGGGCCAGCCTGCGGGGCGCTCCACGCGCGCAGCCTCCATCCCGCTGCGGCGAACGCGGCTCGGCTGCCGAGTGTTCGGCGCCCGCCCAGGTGCGGGTCCGGCGCGGTGGGTGCGCGCGCCGGCGGGGAGCGGGAGCGGGAGCGGGGAGGGGGCCCCGGTGGCTGGCGCGCCCTGGCCCTCCGCGGTGGTCCAGAGGGCACTCGGCCTCCGCCGCCTGGGAAACTGACCAGGGCTCCTTCGGCGCTGTCCGGGTTAAAAGACCTGCCCAAGGCTCGGCCGCCGAGCTCCTCCAGAAATGTTGTGAGAAGGGGCACTCGAAGGGAAGAAGATCCTCTTTCAAGACGTAAAATCAAGCGGGACCCAGAAGGCGGGGCTGGCTAAGGCGCCCCGCTCGAGTCTCCCGAAACCCACCTCCCACCTCCCCCGGCGCGGAGTTGGGAGCCGCTCCTCGCCGCGCTCGGGGCTCACTCTTCGGGCCACTTCTGGGGAGCGGGAGTCGGCGGAGTCTCGGGGCGGAGGAGGAAAGCGCTCCGGAGCCGCCGCTCGCGCCAGGGCCGAGCGGGAGCCGAGCCTGAGTGGGGAGGCGCGGAAGCGGCGCGGGTTGGAGCTGGGGCTCGGCTCGCCTCCCGCCCCCCCCCCCGCCGCCTGTGCCCCCGCCCGGTGCGGGGGCGCGGGGACCGTGTGCGTGCGCGTGCGTGCGAGCCGGCGGGGGGCGGCGGGGGCACCCGAGCGGCCGGTGGGGGGCGCCGCGGGGCGGGGTACCTGGGGAGCGGGGGCGCGCGGCTCCTCGCGCGCGCGTGTACACGAGCGTGTGTGCGTGTCGGCGTGGGCGCGGGCGGGTCACGCGCGGGCTGCGTGGCGTTTGCAGGGGCGCGTGGAGAGCAGGGTTGGCCCCTCTTCTGGAGCCCCCGCCTCCGCGAACACGATCCGGTCAGGCCTCCGGGCCGGGAAACGGCTCTGCTTCCGGGCTGCCGCCAGAATGGGCCGAGGGCGGGAGAGATGCTTGCTGCCCCGGGAGAGCCAGAGCCCGTGCCGCCGAGCTGCCAGGGGTGCCCGAGCGGGCGCTGTGCACGGTGTCCCCGCCCGCTGGCACGTGCTGGGCCCGGGCAGGGGAAGGCAGACCTGAGGGGCCGAGAGCCCCAGCCAGGGCGCCCGAAACGCGCGGAGCTCCCGGACCTCTGGGGCGGCCGAGGCGGGAGTTCGGAGCTTTGGGGGCCCTCCGGAGAGGAGGGGGTGGCGAGGAGACGCCGGCAGGCCCTGCCGCCCTCGGCCTTGGGAGGGCTCCTTTACAGGGGAGCTGAACCCGAGCCGAGGGCGGGGGACGCACCCAGGGTAAGAAGTGAGGCGGAGGAGCAGAGGGGAAACCGAGAACGAGAACGGGGACGCCGGAGGGAGTGGAGGGCGAGGGAGGGAGAGGTGCGAAAGAAGAGGGGCGGAGGAGAGGAGGGAGGCGAGGACCCGAGTCCGGGCGGGAAGGAGCCAGAGACCTAGGGTGCCAAGCGCCCCGGAAAAGTTCCAGCCACGGGCCGGGCGGGCCATCCGCGGGTGCCCAGCGCCCCTGCCGGAGAAGCCTAGCGCTGCAGCCGGAGCCGGGGGCTCGCTGGCCCTTCCTTGGGCGCTGGGCGGAGACGCTAGGGTGTAAGCAGCCTCGGGCTGTCCCTGGGGCCTCGGGTGAGGCTGCGGGCCCAGGAAAGAGCCCGCTCCTGACCCCGGCCTGGCCTCGGGGAGGTGCAGTGCGTCTCTGCGGACCCCCAGCCAGAGCAGTGGGCTGGATCCGGGAAGGGTCTCCTCTCCTCCTCCAGCCCAGGAGCCCTGTCTGATGGATTCCCAGGGAGGCCTGGGTGCTCCGGAGGGACTCAGGCGGTTGTAGCTCCAGGCGGGAGCCGGCTTATGAAGGACTTGCTGCAGGTGTAACGTTTTCACACATCTCCTGCGTTAGTTCCTTTTCTTGGGCTTGCTCCATCAATTACTGTCCCCCCTCCGCCTGCCCTCCTGCTCGCTCACCCTCTTTCTCTGTCTCCCCCTCCTCCTCCTTTGGGCCTCGCCCTCCTACACTAGTCCTGTGTGCCCCCTCTTCGGCCTCCCAGGCCCCCAAAACCTTCTGTAGTGCAGGATCCTCAGCAAAGAGCACTCCCCACACCTGCAGGCCCCTCTCCCCCTGGCCTTTTGTAATCTAATATCCACCTTCACCTTCAGGCCCAGCCCTACCCCTTCCGGCAATACCGGTGGCTCTTCCACTGACTCTGGGTCTCTTTCCTGAGCTGTAACAGCCCCATCCAAAATGGTCCCTGTGGTCTCCACGGTACAAGGGTCTCTGATCCTCCCAGGCCAGCCTCAGTGGCTCTCCCCAGTTTCTCTTTTCTCTCCTGCACGCAATGAATTCTGAGCCCCATCCTTTGTCCTGTGCATGATCCTCTGCAAGGCTTCATTCTACTCCCTCGCCATGAGCTCCTTGTTTCTGTCCAGTCACCGCCTCTTGATGCTAACTCCTAGATCTGCAGCCCCACTACGTCCTCTCTCTTGAGCTTCACCCCTCAACTCCTCCCTGTTCCATACACATGTATGTGTCTTGGTCTGTTTTCTCTCACTGTAACAAAATACCCCGGGGCTGGGTAAGTTATGAAGAAAATCAATTTATGTAGCTCATTTTTGGGAGGCAGCAAAGTTCAAGATGGACCACATGTGGTGAGGTTCTTGTGCTGCCTGCCACACGTGGCAGCCCATGTTGGCAGTACAGGAAAGACATGGAGGGTAATTGCCAAGCCATGTACTCCAGTACTAAGCTAGTCCCAGGACAGCTGGAGCTCTTTCATAGCCACATTAATCCCTTCCCAGGGTTGTGACCTTCCATCTAAGTATTCCTGGGAAAAGCCACACCACGCCAGTGGCCAGTGCCATTACGTCGTGGAACTGATCCTCAGCATGAGTTTTGGCAGGGACAACCCACATGCAGCCACAACAATGCACACCCCCATGTAGAAACTCGCATGCATCAAACCTGAAAATTATCCCCAAGGCTTCAGTCACTGGGACCAGACACTCACATGCAACCTGGACTCTGACCTCTTCCTAACCCCACTTCTGGGATTGGAAGCAATGGCAAAAACTCCCTGTCCAGTCCTACTTCAAAAGCCTTTGCCCCTGTTCCCACCTCTGCGTCCCCAGAATCCTTGCCCTCCTGAACCTCACCATCTCTGCTCTCAGGATTTGCAGCAGCTTCCGGTCCTTTCCTGGTCTTCAGTTCTTCCCTCCCAAACACCAACTTCAGCTGTCTAAGAAAAAGATGCTGTGAGCCACAGGGGAGATTTCCAATTTTCCAGGAGCTTCATTAAAGAAGCCATTGAAGTTGTGACCATTAATCCTGACGTGTCAGCCTCATCAGATTAGGAAACGCCTCGCAGGTTGGTTAAGCAGTCTCCCAGTCTGTCTGGGTGGCCCATGGGGACTTTGTATGATTTCTTGGCCGTTCCTGTCTGGCACAGTCCCCTTTTTCTGTGCTCCCAGCACACCCTTCCACAGGACATTACTACCATGGACCTGGCTGACCATGGACTGAACTCCTCACAACTGAGCCCAGTTAAACTTGTCCTCCTTTAAGTTGTCAACATCAAGTACTGTGTCTAAACTACAAGAAGCTAATACATAAATTAATTTTTATTTTACTGAATTGAATATATCAAAAAATTTCAACTTGTCATCAACATAAAAATATTGAGGCATTTTGAAATACTTTTGAGCTAAGTCTTCAAAATATGGTGTATATTTTATTTACAGCACATTTCAGCTCAGACTACCCAGATTCCAAATGCTCAGTAACCAGGTGTGACTAGTGCTATTTTTTAAAACAGCACCGCTTCACACTGTTAGCAGAAATTATCCCCTAAAACAGAAGGAAGTTGGGCATGGTCGCGCATACCTGTAATCCCAGGACTTTAGGAGGCTGAGGCAGAAGGGTTGCAAGTTTGAGGCTGGCCTGGACAACTTAACAAGCCATTATCTCAAAATAAAATATTTTAGGGGGCCGGGGATTTAGCTCAGTGGTTTCGCTGCCTGCTGCACAAGCGCAAGGACCCGAGTTTGATCCCCGGTACCAAAAAAAAGAAATAAAATATTTTAAAGGATTGGGGTGTAGCTCAGTGGAAGGGCATTTGCCTAGCATATTTGAGGTGCTGGGTTCAGTCCCTGGTACTACAAAAAGGAAGATGTTATTCATTGCTCTCCTCTCAGGCTTCTTCAGATACCAGTGTGTCCAGAGTGCACACTTCTCAGAATGGGTATTCAAGTCTCCACGAACTGCCCAACCTTCATGAACTTTCCTACCGTACTCCGTGAGCCTGGAAGGTGCCTTCTGCCCAGGTCTCCATCGTGGTCTGACTAAACGCCAGTCTTCCACGAGCCCTGCCCCACCACCCCACGGTACCCAACCCTGCATTCATTATTGTCCCCATCACCGTACCATCTCCATCAGATTCTTTGTTGCCTTGCTGTAGAGTGGAACTTGTCCCCTATCAATTCAGAACCAGGAGAGGGCTGTGGTTGGAAGGTTCTGCCCTTTAGCTTCCTGGCATAATGCCTTCTTCGTCCTGTAACGGAGCCTGGAGGCCAGGATTAGCCCTCACTTAACCCCTCCAGGAGAGGAAGAAGGCATCCTATGGTGGGAATACGGGGCGGGGGGGGGGCGGAGAGGGAGAGGGACAGAAAGGAGGTGACAGTCATTATGACAGCCATGCTCTCGAGAATGCTTTTTTCTGCCAGGGTTTCTGTCCCTGTTACCAGCAAGTTGAGAAAGCAAACTATACTGTACGTTATCCGTGAGGTTACTGTCACCCAAATAAATCTTCAGGTGCTTTTTAAAAATAACCATCACAGCAAAATAATACTTTAGGAAATTGTCCTGCTCTCTCTCTCTCTCTCTCTCTCTCTCTCTCTCTCTCTCTCTCTCTCTCTCTCTCTCTCTCTCTCTCCTCTCTCTCCTCTCTCTCTCTCCTCTCTCTCTCTCCTCTCTCTCTCTCCTTAAATAATCTAATAGGTATCTTGCCACGTACACCCACAGCAGGCCCATACAGAAAGGCATTCCAATTATGCCTATTTCTCATACTTAATAAAATGTTTAGTACCTCTTTTATGAGGACCTAATGGCAAATTCCTCATAACACTTAGACGCAGGAAAATGCAGGATTCTTTCTCCTGTGAAACTTTTCTTAAAGGTTTTCTTAAAATGCCTTTGCCTTCTCATTTGTCTTCCTCATGTCTCCATAGTCAGGTTAGGCACTGGATTCACTTGCTCTCATAGCCTTCCTGTCGAGATGTGTGTCCCCTGCTTCCCTTTTACTAAATGCTGTTTGTCTTGTTTGATAGTCTTCTAATCTTACTATATCTGTGCACTTTTGATAAGCCACTTCACAAACTTTGAACAACTAAATAAGAAATTAATTAATTGATTAACATCAAAACCACAGTCTGTATTGTGATTCAGAATTTCTACAGAGGCAAAAGATTGTAAAACAAAATCTGAAATGCAGTTAGAAAAACCACTAAAAATCAAGACTTGCCACACTGTGTGTCCATGAAGACAGTAAGTACCTATTGTGCTCAAAACTATATCCTCAGCGCCTGGCCTCATGCACAGAACTGACCCTCCATAAGTGTGTCATAAAAGACAAAACAGATAACTGTAAATAAACAACACTTGTGCTGCAACGACTTGCCGCCTATTCTTTATAGCATGTGCAAATACTTTCTAAAAATAGAAAAGCTCTGGGGCTCCATTGATATTTGTGCCAGTTAATCTTAACTGTCACCTTGGCTGGATTAAGAGACTCCCAGAGAGGTGATTGGATCGTGGGGTGCCATACTCATCACTGGACTAATCCACTGATGTTCAGAGCTGAAGCTGCGGTGAGGAGCGGGGGCCTGTTGGAGCAGAGGATTGCTGTGCACGTGCCTTTGGAGGGAATCATCTCTCTCTGCTGCCCTTCCCTAATGCTCTGCTTCGCGCCACCACAAAGTGAGTAGCTTCATACCCTTCTGCCATGACAGTCCTGCCTCAGAGCCAGCCAACCGTGGGCTGGGAATTCTGAAACTGTGAGCTGAAATGAACATGTTTTGTCCCAGTAACAGCTGGCCAGTACAACAGCATTCTCCACCACACTTTATTTCATGGTGGCAGTGAGTGTTCTTATTGTAAGCAACAGAAAGCATTTGTGATTTAAGCCATTAAAGGTATTGGAAAAATCATAGAATTTCCGGGAGAATTCCATGACCAGGTTCAGAGAGTCTGCAAGCGGAATGATATCTGAAATCACACTTTGGAACTGGCCCGGTATGGATCCTATTGCCAGCATCATCAGCCTCAGATGCTGAAGCTTTGACCACCACCAGCAGAGTCAGATGCTGGATGTTGTTGTCCAGCACCGTCACAACTTTCCCCAGAGCTTGCCACTGTTACTGCCATCAAATGACCTAAGGTCTTCTTTGTATCGCTAGCCTTGGCCAAGCTGGGCTCACTATCCCTGTCCTAGATTGCAGTAAAAGCTGGATCATCCTCATAAGGTGGAAATTCTTTGATCCACAGGGAAGAGTTCAGATGTTGGGCACCCACAACAAGAAACAAAATAAATGTCCACCACCCCATTTCCAAATATTTCTTAGAAAAAGAAAGGGACTCCCTTCATCTTCTTCAAGGACTTCTGATAGGAGACCCACCAGAAAAACTCCTGACCAGAGAACATTTCATACCATACCTGTGTAGAAGGAGACAGTGAAATCCCTCTCCTCCCAAAAGCTTTGGGTGTTGGCAGGTACAAGTGATAGCATTGTAAATCCTGCCTACAAAATCATCCAAGACTTCATGGGGAAAGAAAAGTAGAAGAGAAAGAGAAAAGGGGAGAGAAAAGAAGAAAAGAAAATACCATGTGAGAACAGACAAATCTCAATAAGCCAGGCACCATGCCTTCTCTGGCCATTGCTTAGTCTTACTCCTTTGTAAATGGAGATGGTGACAGAACTGACCCTATAGGGTCACTGGAGATTAAATGAATAATTGGAGATAAAACACCCAGAACTAGGTCCGGCACAGATCATGTGCTAGGTAAGTTTAATCGTACATGTTCCTACTCTTCTTAGTAGTCTGATGGAGACCAGGACATTGCCCCCAGATGAGAAAATCTGACTTAGAGAGTCTGGGCTACATAGTTTGTGAGTTATAAAACTCAAAGTTGGAATCTGAGTCCCATGTAATATGAGAGATAAGCTCTTGCACACCTTATATACTATTTCCTGTCCTATGTCACACACAATACCCTAGTCGATACTGATAGTAAGTGTGTCTAGCTCAGGAGCTAGAGCCCTTTCTGCTGCACTGTCTTTCCATGCGGGCACACACTACGAGAGCTAGCAGTGGTGGCTGATCCTCACTGGGCACATAGCTCCCATGACAAACTGGTGATGTACTTATCATTAAACTACATCCCCCTAGTCGGGAAGAGGAAATTGTAGTCAGTGAATTCCAGCCTGTGTTCAGAAAGCAAGCTCAGGCTGAAGAAGTCATGTCAAAAATGGAAACATAATCTCCAGGAGAGAACACACTCATTAAGCTGCTGAAGTCATCAGCAACTTTGTCAACATCTTCCCTCTAGTCCTGTCTTCAAGAGAAAAGGAGGGCATCAATCTAATGAGGTGGATGCAGTTGGAAAAGAAGTCTTGCAGGAAAACAGGTTTTTGTTTTACTCTTTTCCTTAATGACTCACAATACAAAGCTACATTTCTTAGAGAAAATTTTCTTTTCAAGCATGGAAATTAAAAGCATCCGGGGAGAACTTCAACATTGGTAAAAGGATGGGCCATGAGGGCAGACACAAAAAAGCAAGGAGGGAGGGTTAGCTTGAGAAACAGGTGAGGAGCCGAAGAAGGTGGGGTCGCAGAAGGAAATGAGTGTGTCCCCGAGAGAGGATTTGGAAGTGTTGCCAAGTACAGTGAGCCAGCCCACGAATGCCCAGCCTCAGGAAGATGGACTGTGAAGAGCAACGCCGGGGAGCAGAACCTGCTCTTCATCCCAGCCTCTTTACCCCACAGCCAGAAATGTGTTTGTCTGGGAGAGGAGAGGGAGAGAGGGAGAGAGAAGACAGGGAGGCAGAGGGAGGGAAAGTAAGACATACTGTTAATCTGGTTCCTCCAAACAGGGGCTGTGCGTAACTCCGTGGTGGAGCACTTGCCTAGCATAGGAAAGGGCCTGAGCCAAGCTCTAGCCCCATAAGAAAAAAAGAAAAGAAAAGTTTTCCCAAGGTGCAGATACCAAGACATTGTTCGAACCAGGGGAAAACGTTGTAAAGGTAAATGTAAATGTCCTGTTCGGGAAAAAGAGGGAGTCAGGAGGAGCTGGACCATCCATCATCCTGAGACACAGGGCTGAGTCTCCCGAAGGAGACGGGAAGGAATGAGGGACAGTAGGAGGGAGGGGAAGGGAAGCGAATCGAAGCACACTGGGTAGAAGCATCTTAGGTGACCATGGAGAACCCTCCGCAAGGTTGAGGGAGAGTACCCAAGTAAAATTCACCACCCAAGGAATGCTGTCTCCCAGGAAAGACCTGCCGCGGTGTGCTTGGTCCACTCCCTGGCTGGGCTGGGGGCACCCTGTCCTATTGGAAGTAGGGCCCCTGTGCTCACACGGTGATGGATTTCAGAACCCACAACAGGGGACAGTGCCCAGTGACACACAGAGCCTTGCGTTATTCCATTTTTCCATTTTTTAAATGGTGTTCTAGCATCATCCTCACAGTTCCGTTCTCAGGGGAAAATGAAAGAATGTATGTAAAAACCACCTAGTGTCACGTCTCAATAGATGCTTGTCAAGCAAATGAAAGAGTAATGGGATGAATTAACCTGTACAGATAAAAAGATTGGGCCAATTTAATTACTAGCTTATGGCAAAAGGAGGGTATTGGCCAGAAGAGGTGGGTGTGAGGATATGAAAGGATTTATCAGCTAGTCCTGGCTTTTCCTGTGCTGGATAAGAGCGCTGAGCAGTCTCATGGTCATACAGGGATATAACTGGGCTTGAAGACTGGGGAAGACACTTTACAAGGGAGCACTAAGAAAGCCTCACAAAAGGCCAGGTACAGGGCAGTTGTTTTCCCTGGCATCTTGGATTTGGTAGCTTCCTGACCAAAGCAACCTGCCATTCTGACTGCTAGAGCCCAGTGCCTAGGAGTCTCTGCTGCACGCAACCTCCCTCTTCTGTTCCCACTACTCTTTATTCTGTGCTTTACCAACGAAGGTTATGCACAGGGGAACATCAAGTTCATACCGAAATATCCATGCCTTACTGCACTCCTTTTCCAGGAGTGCACCGTGAGCATTTGAGAATGTACCACCAAAGGTCTCACCATGCTTACCCAGGTGATTCTATAGCCATGGAAATCCCAGGCCGATGGCACAGTGAGGACCACCATGAGGGGTGGGTGCCAATGGCAGGTTAGGCTCCAGAAACAGAAAAGAAAACAATTGAAGGAAAGGCGAGAGAAGGGCGGAAGAAGGAAAGAAAAGAGATGCTGCTGTCATGGCGCCGGAGGTGGGAGTGCTGGGAGAAGATGGGAGAAAAGACTGCAGGGCCTGGAGAGGGACCGAGGTGACACACGGTGGCTGGCTTCAGAGTGGAAGCTGTTCCCTGCAGCTCTGCTGCCTTGGGCAGGCATCTAACCTTTCCGAGCTTCCAACTGCCCATCTGTAAAGTGAATGTGTCGACATTGTTCTCAAAGAGTTTCGGGGGATCCAAGGAGATAGTGCTTGAATGGTGCCTGGCACATAATAAGAACTGAATAGATCACACTCATGGCCCCTCCCCATCACACTGCTGCTTAGAATGATTGTACGCCCATCTGTCTGATGATACCTGGGTTTCCAATGAGAAGTCAGACCTTTTAATTCACCGAGTGAGATTAGAAAAGCCCTTGATGGGTGACCTTCATGCTTAGGCTCTGAGCAGTGGGCGCCACTTCCGATGCTCAGGGAACTGAAACCCACAGTCCAAGGCAAGGAATGCAGGAGGACGGCATCTGGGAGCAAGTTAGAGTACAGGAGAGGGGGAAAGTAAGGCCCTGGGGGAAGCAAGAGGAACAGCCAGTGGAGATGGGCTGCAGGTCACAGTCACAAGTGTGACTCCCCAGCAGGCTGCCACCGAACAGGAGGGGAGCAGGGGGGTGTCCGTGACCCCTCACTGCCCCCCCCACCACCACGCTGGGGCACCTGGATGCCATGTCCCACCTGGGAGTCAGGAGCATGTGGGGACTGGAGAGAGCTGGCATTTCTGGCAAGTTGCTACGGCATGGCAGAGAGCACAAAGCAGGGGCTAAATGTCAGTCCCCAAACAAACACACAGTCCACAGCCTGCCCGCCATGGGACCAATGGAGGAGGGAAGTGTCCAGAGTCCCCCAAGACCTTCCTGCAGGGGGCGGGAGTCCCCTCAGAGGAGGGACTGGATTCCAAGCACCACCCAACACAGGCTCCCCCAGTCGTGGGGTCCTTACTCTGCGGCTCTTCCCCTCTGGCCTGGGCCACTCGCTTCACTCTCTTCCTTCTGTCCTTTCCTGCTCTGCCCTCTTGATCTTGCTGGCCAGGCGTAGATGCACCCCCTGCATTATGGGGGTGACCTCACACCTGTGTAGATTGATTTTCCTAGAGCAGCCCCTTGCCTCCTCAGAAGTGTCCTGGCTCAAGCAATGCATCACGTAGCCACCTCATCTATTACATGTTCTCAGACTATGCATCTGCTTTGAAGCATTGTTGTAGTGGACTTCTGAAATGTTTGTATAGACATTTAATGAATGCCTCTCTCCTCCAGTAGATTATAAACTCCATCAGTAAAGAGATCGTGCCTGTTTTTAACAAACTTTTCATTGCGAGATCACTGTAGATACACATACAGTTGTAAGAAATAATTTAGAGATATCACTTTAGCTTTCGGCCAGTTTCTCTAGATGGAACCGTGTTGCAGAACTGCAGTACGGTGCCACAACCAGGATCCTGATGGTTTCGGTCATTGACGTTCCTAACACCCCAGAATCCCGCTGCTGCTCTTTACAGCCACACCTGCTTCCCGTTGTGCCATTCACCCTGGCTCCTCCCTCCTGGCTGGCTGCTACAGCTTCTGTAATTTCCCCTTTCAAGGATATTCTATTAATAGGCTTATACCTTATATGACTTGGGATTGGCTTTTCTCACTCAGCACAGTTCTCTGGAGATTCACTCATGCTGTGTGCTTCCATAGTTTATTCTTTTTTAATTGCTGACTTGTATTCTATAGGAAGGTTTTATCGTTGTTTAACCTGCTGAAGGACATATGAGATGTTTCACGTTTGGGACTGTTATGAATGAAGTTGCCAAAAAACATTCATGTCCCGGTTTCCTGTGAATATATGCTTTCATTTCTCCGAGACAATGCCTAGACATGTGATTGCTGGGTCATGTCCTTTGATACTTGTTTGTTCTTTTTTTCTTTAACAAACTGGCAAATGGCTTTCCAGAGTGGATGCACCAGTTTTCATTCACACCAGCAATGTACGAGTGATACTTTTTTCTGAATCTTCTTTTGCATTTAGTGTTATCACTATTTTTATTTTAGTCATTTTGGTAAGTGTGTGATGAAATCTTAATGTGGCCTTGCTTTGCATTATTCCCTGATGGCTAATGAGACAGAACATCTTTCTATATCCTACCTTCCATCTGTATGTCCTGTACACTTCACTCACTTGTCATAAACTGGAGTTTTGTACGTTTATCTTATATTCTGTAAACTTGCTGAACCTGCATATTCCATGGCTGTTTTTGTAGAAACACTGGGTTTTTCCAAGTAAACACTCACATCTTATGCACACGGGGCAGCTCTATTGCTTCCTTCCCAGTCTGCGTAGCTGGCACTGAGGCGCATGGTCTGCATGGCTCTCTCCCCATCTGTACTTCCTTTTCTCCCTTTGGCACTGGCCAGAAACTCCCAATTGACTAGAAATTGAACGAGTGTGTTAAATGAGGATGTAAGAGTGAAAACCCTTGCTTTCTTTCTGCTCTTAATGGGAAGACTTTCAGTCTCTCACTATCAAGTATAATGTTATCTGTATTCTTTTTGTAAGTATCAAGTAAAGTTCCCCTCTGTTCCCATTTTTCTGAACTATCAAAAATAGGTGTAAACTTTTGTCAAATTCTTTTTCTGCATCCACTGACAATCAGTTGATTTTTCATCTTAAACATATTAGTATAAATTGATTTTTTATATTAAACCAATCATATACTACGGTAATCTCATTTGGCCACAGTATACAACTCATTCCATAAACTGCTGAATCCTATTTGCTAATATTTTGTGTAAAAATGTTTGTGTATATATTCATGAATAGTACTGGTGTGGGGCTTTCATTTTTCTTTTATTTTCTTGTTCATTTATTTTTTATTCTCTGGGTTTGGCATTAGGACAATACTAACTAACTTCAAAAAAATCAATTAAGATGTGTTCTCTCCTCTTCTGTTTTCTAGGATGTATTGTGTAGAATGGGTTTTAATTCTTCTTTAAACATTTAGAGAATTCTCCAGTAAAATAATCTGGGCCTGGAAATTTCTTCAGGAGAATTTTTGAAGATATGAATGTTATTTCCTTAATGGTAGGAGAGGAGAGATGCCTAACTCCCAGCTCCCAGTGGCACTGGGTTCTACAGTTCGGGAGATGCAATGTCAGATGCATGTGTGAGTGTTTGCATGTTATATGTGCATGTACATAGAACACATGTAGATACATGTACACATACCTATATATGTGATGTGTGTACTCACATATATGAAATTATACATACATTTAAATAATAAGTAGATACTGGCAATTTATATACTTTACTTTGTAATCTCTGACTTTATAACATAAAACCTCCAATATTAAAAAATATATATGTCATACCAGGTAAATTGTGATAATCAGTATTTTAAAAATTATTTTCAAAATTATTTCATCTGAATTATCAAATTTGCATGTAGACTTGTGAGTAGTATTACTTTATTCTCCTTTTGGTGTCTGCAGAATTTAGAGTGATATCTCCCAATCCTAGCATTTTTACCTTCTTTCTTTTTACTTGGTCAGTCTTACTAAAAATTTGTCAGTTTTATTGCTCTTTTTGTTTTGTTTTGTTTTGGTTTTTTGGTACCGGGGATCAAACTCAGGCCCTTGCACTTGCGCAGCAGATGGCAAAACTACTGAGCTAAATCCCCAGCCCTATTTCTCTTTTCAAAGAGCCAGCTTTTTATTTTCTTGATTTGCTCTATTTTTCTGTTTTTATTATAATTAACTTCTTGTTTTCTGTATTATTTCCTTCCTTCTGCTTGTTTTAGGTTTATTTTGCTCTCCTCTTTCTAGGTTCTTCAGGAGGGAGTTTAAACTGTTGGCTTGAGACTTTTCTTCCTTTCTAATACAGTAAAACCTTGGTTTGCATGCATAATTCATTGCAGAAGTATATTGCAATCCAAAGCACTTGTATATCAAAGCAGATTTTCTCATAAGAAATAATGGAAACTCAGATGATTCATTTCACAACCCAAAAAATACTCATGTAAAAATGATTACAACA
The DNA here is from genome assembly GCF_053883595.1 of Heterocephalus glaber. NCBI lineage: Eukaryota > Metazoa > Chordata > Mammalia > Rodentia > Bathyergidae > Heterocephalus > Heterocephalus glaber. Next base: position 4,182,840 of record NW_028258321.1, read on the forward strand.
CTGTAATATAACACAAAATAATAAAGAAGATACAAAATATAAAGAAAAATAAGCAAATTAACCTACATTTACCTTTGCAAACCTTCCTGGCTGGTGTGAGGGAGACAAGAGGGAGGAGGGCTATTGTGTAGGATGCTTTCACTTTCACTAACAGAATCACTGCTGTCTACTGGCTCAACGGAGTCTTTTTCTTTTCATACAACTTTAACAGGGAACCTGTCCAATGACACTTGCCTTTGCTTCTTTTTGAGGGTTTTGCAGAAATGTAACATTGCATTGTTGTTAAACAGATTCATCGCTCACACTGCTGCAGCCTTATTCAGGGGGTGTTTTCTACAAAATTTTGCACTGTTTCCCACATTTTACACATCCCCCTTATCTCACTGGAAGTGAGGGATTCCTCTGCCCTTTTCTCCTTCTCCTCTGCAGATGAGAGCTCCTTCATCACCTCTTGCTATTGGGAGATGATCACCCATAATGCTGCCGAGAGAGAGAGAGAGAGAGAGAGAGAGAGAGAGAGAGGGAGGGAGAACACCATTGGCTCAGTTCTGATCATGTGACACATTCAGCATCACTTGTTACTCATTTTGCAAGACATTGCTCATTTATCAAGTTAAAATTTATTTGAAATGTTTGCTCTGTCCTTGGCCATACCACCCTGAATGTGCCCAATCTTGTTTGATCTCAGAAGCTTAGATGGCTTGGGCCTGGTTAGTACTTGGATGGGAGAAATGTTTGCTCCTGTTGCAGAACACTTGCAGAACAAGTTACTCTCAATCCAAACATATACTGTGTATGTATTTAGTGTTATAAGTTTCCATCTCAGCATTTTTTTAGCTGCATCCCATGTTTATCATGCAGTTTAATATTTTTATTTCCTTTGAGACTTCCTCCTTCACCTGTGAATCATTTAGTGTGTTTATTTGTTTCCAAGTGTTTGGAAATTCTCCTATTACCTTTCTGCTGTTGAATTCTAGTATAACTTAACTGTGGTAGAATACACTCTGTCTGATTTCACTCTTTTAAACATGAGGTTTGTACTAAGATGCAGGGTATAGTTTATCTTGATGTTCTGTGAACACTTGAATAGAAAGTGTATTCCACTGTTGCTGGGTAGAGAATTCTAGAAATATCAATTACAAGTAAGTCCTGCTGATGTGTTCCATGACCTTGCTGACTTTCTGTCTAGTTGTTCTATCAGTTGTCAAGAGAAGTCCCTGTATTATGAATTTGTCTGTTTCTCCCTTCAGTTTTATTGGGTTTCATGTCACACACTTTGAATCTCTATTGTTTGATGGCTATGATGGGTGATGACTACACATTTAAGATTACTGTGTCACCTTGGCGGATTGATCCTTTTGTCCTTGTAAGTCTCCATTTCCCATAATTGTCTGTTCTGAACTCTGCTACTCCTGTCCTCTTCTGATTAGTGTTTGCATGAGTTATCTTTTCCCATCCGCTTATGGTTATATATGAAGTGTGTGACTTAGATAGCAGAGTTGGGTCAAATCTGCTAATCCACTTTGCCAATCATTTTTATCTTCTATATTTAGATAATTTATAGTTAATATAATTAGTGATATGTTAGAGCTTAAATCTACCATTTTATTCCTTGCTTTCTGTGTTTTTCATCTCTCTGGAGTTTTTTTCTGTATTCCTGTGGGTAAAAGCATTTTTTTTTAAATTCCATTTTGACTAATCTATAGTATTAATGTTTCCTTGTACAACTTTTTAATGGTTACTCGTCTACATGTTATATAAAATATACGTACCCTTTTACAGCCTGCTGGATTTTCATTTACTAGTATGAAGTATAAAAATCTTACCTTCATTTGTATCCCTTTGCCCTTCTCCACTTATAAGATGATTGCCTAAAATATTTTCAATGCACACATTAAGAACAATGTAACAATTTTTGCTTCAACTATCAAACAAATATAGAAAATTCAAGAAAAAATGAAAGTCTATTTATTTACCTATATTTTTGTTTACTATGTTCTTTCTCCCTCCTTATGTTCCAACATCCCTTCCTTTAGCATTTTCTTTTCTTTTTAGAGTACTTCCTATAGCCATCATTTAGGATAGGTTTGCTGGTAGCAAATCTGGTTAGTTTCTCTTTACCTTTGAATAGCTTCATTACCCCTTCATTCCTGAAGGATATTCTCACTGGCTATAGGACTTGGTGAGATTTCTTCACTTTCAGCACTTGAAAAGTGTCGTTCTACTTCTTTATGAACTCCACAGTTTCTGAGAGAAATCCATTGCCATTTGAATTGTGTTTCCCCTATGCGTGCTGTGTTCTTTCTAGCTGCTTTCCAGATTTTTCTGTGCTCCATTTTCAGAAATTTGATTGTGGTAAGTCTTCTTGTAGGGATCTTTAGGGTTATTCTTTTTGGAATTTGAGCAACTTCTTGAGTAAGTACGGGTTCATTTTCCTTTTTTTCTTAATCTTTGAGATATATTTGACAAGATTGTATACATTTAATATACACTTGGATAATCTGATGTACATTTTGAAATAATATATACCTCAAATAATTAAATGCTCATCATACACAATCATTATCACATTATTTTAGGTATATCATTTGCCAAATTTGGGAAATTTTTAGTCTTTTTAAAAAGTTTTTAGTACTTTTTATCCCTGTCCTTTTTCTGCCTTCCTTCCAGGATCTGAGAGTGTGGATGTTAGATATTCTGTTGTGGTCCTACAAGCATCTGAAACTCTATTCACTTTCTTCAGTCTATTTTCTCTCCCTTGTTCAAGTTCAATGCTTATTTCCTCTGTCTTCTATTTTGCTGTTAAATCTACCCTTTGAGATTTTTATTTTTAGCTCTTATGTGTTTCAGTTCTATAAGCTCCATTCAGTTCTTCTTTATGTCTCATATTTCTTGCTGGAACTTTCTATATTCTCACTTGTTTTAAGCATATTTTTAATTAGTCAATGAAATAGTTTTTACAATAACTGCTTTAATGTCTTTACCAGAAATTTTAACATCTATATCATCTCAATGCTGGCATATATAAATCATCTTTTTAACATTCAGTTTGAGATCTTGATGGTTCTTGGCATGACAATTGGTTCTAATTGGAACCTTCATACTTGGGGTACTATGTTATGAGATTCTGTGCCTCATTTGAACCCTCCGTTTTAGTGGGTTCTGATACAGCCCTGGCAAAGCAAGGGGTGGTGCCCGCTTGCTACTGCTAGATGAGAGTATGAGTCCGCATTCCCTTGTGGCCCTCTACTGGCCCTGGGAAGGTGGGGCTGGGCAGAGGCAAGAGTTCTGCTGAACACAGATGGAAGTTCAGGCACACACCTACAACCCAGCACTCTAAGAGGCTGAGGCAGGAGGATCACAAATTAAAGTTCAGACTGGGCAGCTTAGTTATTTAGCATGACCCTGTCTCAAAAATAAGTAAATAAGAAAGGGCTGAGAAGAATCTAGATATATTACGTACAGGTACAAATTCCTTACAATGATGTGATCATTGTATATATATCAAAAATGTATAAGTAAAATTAATTTTAAAAATGAAACAATGTGAAAAAAAAGATGTAGCTCAGTTCAAAGGCCCTGGGTTCAATTCTCAATGTTGCAAAAATAAAAACTAAAAAATTAGGAGAAGATGGGAGCTTTCTGTTCCCACTAAGCACCAAGCCTCAACTGAGACCTCCCTGGCTGGAATGTACCTCATTACAGCTTCTCTCCTGCAGCCTTCACTGATGCAGAAAGGTGGAGGAGGGTGTGTCCATACCAAGGAGGTGGAAAGTCCTCCTTGTCTGCTGGGTCTCACTTGACCCCACCCCAGGAGGGGAGGGGAAGTTCTCTGGGGTCCCTGCTGTGGAGCACCTCATTACCACCTGAAAGGCAGGAGTCTCAGCCCCAAGTCTCAGCCTTGGCAGGTCTGGGTCAGGGAAGGCCTCAGACTTTGCCATGCTGGTTGGCTGGAGTACAGTCCTTATTGTCTAAGAATTTATGACGTGATAGTCCTTTAGCTAGAGATAGCAGGATTGTTACCATCTGTGCCTATTGGCATTTCCCTGTTGCTGAGTTCTTCATGAAACAAAAAAAACCAAAATCCAGGCCATACTTCCAAAACTGCTATACAGATTCAATGCAATCCCAATTGAAATCCCAACAGTATATTTCACAGAACTAGAGGAAACAATCCAAAAATTCAGTTGGAACCAGAAGAGACCTAGAATAGCAAAAGCAATTCTAGGCAACAGAGACATGACAGGGAGTATCACAACACCCAACTTGAAGCTATACTACAAAGCCACTGTGATAAAAACAGCATGGTACTGGAAAAGAAACAGACCTGAAGATTAGTGGAATAGATAAGAAGATGCAGAAACAACTCCAGACATACTCAGCTGCCTCATCTTTGACAAAGGAGTCAATCATCCTCACTGGAAAAAAGATAGCCTATTTAATAAATGGTGTTGGAAAAACTGGATTTCAACCTGCCACAGATTAAAACTAGACCCTTATCTTTCACCATGCACTAAACTAAAATTGAAGTGGATTAAAGATCTAAATATTAAGATAGAAACACTAAACTTACTGGAAGATAAGTTAGGTGGAACTCTCGAAGACATAGGCCTAGGAAAAGACTTTATGAACAAAACCTCAGTAGCATGGGAACTAGCACAAAGAATCAACAACTGGGATTTCATCTTATTAAAAAGCTTCCGCACTGCAAGGGAAACCACCAACAGAGCTAAGAGACAACCTACAATGTGGGAAAAATTTTACCAGCTGTTCCTCAGACAAAGGTCTACTATCTAGAATATATAAAGAACTCAAAAATATCAGACCCCCAAATATAAAGACCCAATTCAAAAATGGGTATCTGAAATGAACAGACATTTCTCAGACAAAGAAGTAAAAGCAGCCAATAAATATATGAAAAAATGTTCAACATCACTGGTCATTCGAGAGATGCAGATGTAAACAACACTGAGATTCCACCTCACCCCAGAAAGAATGGCTGCTATCAAGAAATCAACCAATAACAAAGGCTGGCGGGGGTGTGGAGAGAAAGGAGCCCTGCTCCACTGCTGGTGGGAGTGCAGACTGGTGCAACCACTGTGGAAATCAGTATGGAGATACCTCAAAGAACTAGGACTAGAGGTCCCATTTGACCCAGCTATTCCCCTACTGGGAATCTTCCCCAAAGAATTAATAGAATCATACCACAGCGATATATGTGCACCCATGTTTATAGTGGCAGAATCAACTAAAACTTGGAAACAGTCCAATTGCCCATCAACTGGAGACTGGATAAAGAAGATATGGATTTTCTATAAAATGGAGTACTACTCAGCCATAAAGAATGACAAACTAGAAACATTTATTGCTCAGTGGATGCACATTGAGAACAAACTCGTAAGTGAAATAAATAGGACACACATGTAAATACTGAATAGTTTCTCTGGTGTGAGAAACAAAGTGTAAATCAGGTTCAAAATACATAATAGCTAATGTGAAATAGGAAGAAAAAGTCTAAAGGAGTAGGGAAGTGGGAGGGGTAGGGGAAAGGAAAGAAGGGAAAAGAAAAAATATGAGAAAAGGAAAAAATGGAAACAAAGTCTCTGTAAATAAGGAAGGGTGGAGGGGGTGAAGGGAGGGCAGGGGAATGGGGAAAAAATAAGAACCAAGATACAGCATGTAAAGGTACAAGATCCCAATGATGAATGTAACTGCATTGTATACCTAAAATGCACCCATAAACTTAAAAGCAAAAGAAAAGAAGAACATCCAGGGGACTCATTGCCATGTCACTCCTTGGGTCTTAAACTCTGTAGTCAATCTCCTTTCTTTCCCCCTTTCAGAGTCCTCATATCTTTATTTTATATACAATCTCCAGGTGCTGTTGATGTTATTGTTGTACATGGCAAGAGGAATAAGGAAAAAGTATGTCTACTCCATCTTCCCTAAAGAGTCACTGTATCTATTTTTGTTGACTGTTATACCTCCAACACCAAACCCAGTCCCGGGCACAGAATACAAGACTCTGTATGAATAGCCACTCAGTGCATGGATAAGTGCAGTGAAACCCAAGTTCCCCCAGGGTTCCAGCAAGCCCTTCCCAGCTGTCCAATAATCAGTGGATCTGTGCTCTCCCAAGCTGTAAACGAGCTTCTGTAAGAGGCAGGTGACCTCCACTGTGTGGTAGGTGCACCCCTGAAGAGTTGTGCATCTATGAGGTTAAGATAGTCAAAGAACCAGCCCTGCAGGCTGTGGTGAGGATTAAGTAAGGAATCCACATAAAGCATTTAGAAACATCTCCACCAAGTGGTGAACTTTCAGTAAATACTGTGATGTGAGAAGATGAGCTTTTGACCGTTGGCCCCCACGTCTTCGTGGTTTGCCTTATCATTTCAGACATGATGCCACTTCATTTCTGACTCGTTTGCAACCTGGCGGTGGTCCCCATGAGTGATCTACAAATGAACTAATGGCATCTTTGAGGTCCATTCAATCCTGGTGATCCTGTTCTTGTCTAGCACTTATGTTACCTTCAATTGTTCTGTTTTATAAACTCACATGTTGGTTTAAATTCTGCATGTTTGGAGCCCAGGATAATTAACTCTTCACAGAGATTTTCCATTGCATTGTCATAGGTGGCACAGGTATAATAATGCCCCCTTTTTCTGCTGATAACCATCATCATAATAACAAAAGTTTCTATTTATGGAGCATTTATTATGTCCCCAGCCCTTTTTAAAGAGTTTTACCAGCATTTTCTCTATTAATGCTGGGATGTAAATGGGCCCTCTTATCCCCACAATGAAAACTAAGGGTGAGAATGTTCATATCTTGCCTAAGGTCACAGGGTCGCCAGGTGGTGGAGCCAGCATTGTAGCCCAGGCTCTCTGAGGCCAGCCTGAGGTGCTTGGCCTGGCCGGGAGTGGCAGCCACCATCTCCAGGAATGGCCATACTCAGTGGCATTCCAGAGTAAAGCACTTAAATAAATCCTGAGCAAACCTGGCCTGTGGAAATAAAAAATTCCAACAAGCTAACAGGAGGAGGTCTTGGTTTCTGCTTAATTGACCCTATAAAATTATTTCCATTGAGTTACTCTACATCTGGGGATGGATATTTACTAAGCAGACTGGCCCAGTGGTTCCCTTCAGCACCTGCATTAGTCTGGAGGAAGTTAACTGCATGGAAAGTTCTCACCTAAATCACTGATTGCTTATTCCTTCCAATGCAGAAACACACACACACACACACACACACACACACACACACACACACACACACTGTCTTATGCCAAAAGGGCTTTGTAGAAGGGCTTTGTAGAAGGGCTTGCCCTTTAGCTCAGGAGCTGCTTCTGAATGTGAAAATCCAGCTTATTTGTGGGAGCCCTGTAGCATCGCTATTGCACACAGCCAGGAGAGGACCCCCTGACCAGCAGAGACCACTGAACAACAGCAGTGTGGTCTGCACCACCCAGACTGAAGACTCCCCCATGCCAGTGTCACCCCCAAAGTACACAAACCAGAAACAGGAACCAGAAAAACAAATGTGTCCAAAGTTGCCTTTTTCGTCTTTGTGAACACAAGGGAAAGATAAATTACAGCTTTTGGTAGTAACATTATTACTTTAATTAAAATTTAGGGGGTCAGAAAAGCCAGTTCTGAATGTCAGAATTCCAATGATGTGTGGTACGCCTTGGAGAGTAGAAATACAGCCCTGTGAATAAGTAGCGTATTATAACTGGAGCCCTGCGTGGTGGTGTGTTCACTTAGAGTCAGGATAGCAATTAAATGATAACCCAGACTCCATTCTCTGCTCTCCCCATCTCTGCCCTCATTTCACACCCAGGTAACAATTATATGCATAAAACTATGGTGGTTTTTTCCATTTCCCATCCAAGCAACGGCCCTCCTCTCAGGCTCTGCTCAGATTCCTCCTCCAGCCCTTTCCTCAAGAGTCTGCCCCACAGATGTACTAATCAGCCGCTGCACTTGTTTGCTTCACTGTGTGTTTTCTCCCTTAATTGGACTGATTTCAGCTTTGTGCTACAGTCTGTCATACACAAGCATCTAATTGTGTCACGCCTCCCTAACAAGCAATCGGCTCTCCGGAGGCACTGAACACATCCTAGGAAAGCAGGGGCCTATAGAACTGGAGAGATCTCAGAGACTACAATGCAGAAGAGGAAAGAGGCTGCAGAACTAGTCAGGCTTGAGACAGGACCAGAGCTCAAGGAGCCTTAACTGTCACTTCAGTGTGAGTCCCATATGCCCCAGACTGGGGCAGGTTTCGAATAAGTGCCCTCGGGGATCACTCAGACCAAGCAGATCAAGCAGAGGGTGTGGGATGTGGGGGACTCTCCCTTAGATTGCGACCACCCCTTTAAGTATCCTGGGTCATGCCTCCATTCCAGGAGCCTGGTGCGTTGTCCACAGAAGGCAGGCGGACAGAGGGTTGAGGAGAGAGCCCCAGTCCAGACCAGGATACTCATGGCTGACAGAGGACTAGCCAGCTACTGTACTTGGAGCAAAGAGAGGGTCTACTCTCTGGAGGACAGGAGAGAGGCCAGCCTGGCTCCACTCCCCTGGAGCCTCTACTAGCAAAGGACAGGGCTTGTACTAAAGAATCTCCGTCAGCTGTTCCTCCTCCCATTTCCCTTCCTTGGTGTCCTAGCTGAGGCTCCCTGGTAGAAGATTCTGGAAGTTGTGTACCCAGAGAAACCTACGAGGGAGGCAAGGGAGCAGGAGGAGCAAGGGGGGACCTGGCAAAGTGTGCTTCCCAGGGTCCCCAGAAGCCAGCTCCACCTGACATTGCAGGGTGCTCTGGAGCGTGGGCTCTTCAGGGAACCCCAGTCAGAGGGTGGGGGCCTGGACCAGCCTTGGACATCAGCTGGGGGCCAGTGAGGGGACCTACATCCCAGACCCCTTGTCTTCTCAGGTGACTGGCAGAGTGGGCTCCAGTTACCCAAGGGCAGGCTACAGGTGCTGATGGGGAAGAACTCAGGAACGTGGAAAGGGAGGCTCATAAAATGCAAGACAAGAGATCCAAGGACGCCTAGACGAAGTGCCAATATTGCCAGCCTTACTAGGACATTCTCATTTAGTTGACAAGCAAGCTAGAGACTCAATAAACCAGTATTTGTAGCCTTTGTTTCCTAGTTTCATAAATTGGTAACTTACATGTCATTATATGGACCAAAAGAGGTGGGGAGCAGGCAGGGTCCCCATGAGGGCAAGATCTTTGGGCTCCAGAGGAAGGCGTAATTAATTACCAGAAGCCTTCTCCATGCTTAGGATGCATGGTAAAGTGGAAGCCACTGGGAATACAGGCTGAAAGCTGCCAGAGGTAGGTTCTACTTCTACTCCCTGGGAGTCAGGGGCCTGTGACTCACTCATAACAGATGGAAGGCGGCAGCAGCAATGTGATCCCTGCATCCAAACCAGAAAAGTTGGTAGAGCTTCCACATGGCTCCTTGCTAATCTCATTTTTAGAGTCCTGGGGCCACCACACTATAAGGATGCCCTAACCAGTTCACACAGTGACACAGTAAGCAAACAGAGAGAGAGAGAGAGAGAGAGAGAGAGAGAGAGAGAGAGAGAGTCATCTTTGATCTGCTGCGATCACTGACCACGATCCAAGCCATTACTGTGCAGCCAAGCCCTCCCCAAAGTCCTGATCCATAGAAACAGTGGGAAATAATGAAACGATTGTTTTTCCCTAAGTGGTAATTTGCTGCACAGCAACAGATAACAGAAACACTGCTTCATAAATGCTGGTTTTTGCATTGTCATTCATCACAGTACCAGGACACCATCAACAGCCTTGCAGGTTCTGAAATATGATTTTGTTTTATTCCACCAGGACTGAATCAGTATCTCTGAGATGGAGTCTCTCACTAACCAAGGTCACAGGAGACTGGTGTACAGGCCAGGATATCAATTTCCCAACATAATAAAGCTGCAAGGGGGTTAAACATCCCATCCTCACGCCAGATTACTTCCTTCATGTGAGAATTCACTTGAGAAACTAAACTATAATCAGGCAGGTGGTTGAGGGACAGAAAGTAAGAACAAGAGAAATTAGTTGTCAGACTCAAGTGACTGGGTGTATGCAGCCAGGGGAGCACACTGTGTCCTGTCCTTGGGTGGGAGCCCCCTACTGCCAGGACAACCCAGACCTGGGGGAACACCCCCCCTCACCTGGCCCTGAAGTGGACAAAGACAGCACCGGCCCCTCTGGTTTTTTTCTAGCTTCAGTACAGACCAATTCCCCATCTTATTTGTACAACATGTCTTTAGTCCATCATAGTCCATGATAGTATTCTATGAAAATAGATAGTTTCATAGTGCTTATGAAAAATAAAGTCATAAAATTCAAGAAATACTACACTCAGCAAAGTGCAACAAGGTTCATTATTACAGGACTTCTCAGAGCCTTAAATATGCTAATTCATGGTGAAACCACTAAGAGGAAGATGTAATAGGGTAATGGGTTTTCCCGAGTAAACACGCTTCCCTCACATCTGAATTGGATTGCAGTGTGATAAGCTCTCTTTTAAAAATAGCTTCATTGAGTTGCTCTCAGAACCAGGAATCATTCTATCTAAGTTGCCTTTATATGACTTTTCTAGCCCCTCAAATTGATTTCACAATTTCATTCTTAGAAGATACATCTCATTTTCTTTCGTGCAAATTCTCTTGAAGGATATGCTTTGTTGCCCTTAAGGTGCTCTGGATCCAGTGGGAGGAAGCGGAATGTGTACATAGTACTTCAGGGAAGGTGCTAGGATACAGATGGAGAGTGTTCCCATACCTACCAGAGGTACCAGAAATGATTAGAGAAAGGTACATTTGAGGTGGGCTTTGAAGTCAGAACAGGAACTGTGCAGGAGAAGAGAGGCACAAGTGGAGAAAACTTCACCTCTGGTGAGAGGAGCAGGAAGAGCAGGGAATAGAATAACAGAAGGTCGAGCAGAGGCCATGATGGTGGAGGGGTGGAGTGGCAGTGAAGGAGTCAAAGGCATCAGGCTGTAAATGAAGGTGAGAACCAGGTGGACTGTAAAAGAGTGACAGTGGCACGATACGGCCCAGGCACTGGGGAAAGAGCAGTGAAGGTAATCCATGGACTGCATGGGGCGAGGAAAGCCTGGGCTCCAGGTAGAGTGGCTGCAACATCTCACAGGACTGTGAGCCCATACTCGAAGACACTCGGTCGCTCCATGGTCTCATGGATATTCGCCATGCAACCACAGATAGCATTAGAACATCTACTCTTGGGAACAATGAAAACAAAGCCAAAGTCTGCACTGGAGGCTTTTGAAAAATCACCCTCAGATCACTTTGGGGAAATAAAAAGTTTAAAAAAGAAAAGACTGGAGATGTAGTTCAGTGCAAAGGCCCTAGGATTGAAAAAAACCAACAATGCCAAAGCGAAGCAAGAGGTGTTCCTTGGGCTAGCACATAACGGAGCCACAGCGTCCAGCCCTGCGGATGGGAGAAGAGCTCCCTCCCCGCTCTCAGCTCAGGGTGACATGAAGTGCATTGGCTGATGTTAGGTGTCAGTATGACCGGACCACAGCGTGTCCAGATGCTTGCTGAAGCCCTGTCCCAGGTGTCGGTGAGCCTGTTTCTGATTGAGCTTGATGTTCAATCAGTAGACAGAGTAAAGCAGACTGTGCCTCCTGGCGTGGATGGACCTTGTCCGAGTCACTGCTGGCCTGAACAGAACCAGACCCTAAGCAAGGGAGAATTCATCCTCTCTGCCTGGTGCTCTCCAAGTGACATTCTCAGACCTAGGCTCAGACCCAAACTGCATCACTGATCCTCCTGCGTCTCCAGCTTTCCCACTGTCTTATGACTTTTTCAGCCTCCATAAGCATGTGAAATTTTTTGACATGAATATATGGCATAATATATATATATATTATATATAAATGTAATATAAAATATCTATTCATTCTCCCCTATTGGACAACACTGGCTAATACCCAAGGGTGCAGCCAAACATCCCCAAAGCCAGTGCTGCCACACGATGACATCTCCCCATCTGTACTCTGGTCTGACTGTCTCCCATGATGGCGGAGGGATATTCCCTTCAATAATCTGATCTGTCTGGCTCCCAGTGCTGCTCAACAGCATCAGCGTTCTTGCAGATCCTGAAGCTTTGGAAGGAAATCCCTCTGTCTGTGTCCCCACTGAATGTAACTGTGTCTTCTTCTAAGCTACTCCGGTCATTTGAGGGGAAAGTCCTGCTTGAGCTCACGGGTCTTGCATCACGATGACCAAGAACACAGTATCTAGTCTCCGAATCATCTGCAAGCCACCTCCCACAAGTCCCCAGCTCTTCCCTCACAGGAACCACAAAAATCCTTTTTTCTCCCACGCTGGTGAATTTCAGCTCTGCCTCCTCTAGTTGCTCTGCACCCAGTTCAAGAGCCCTGATCTAGCCTGAATCAGATACGTAAAGGTGGTGCAAATAAGTGATATCTGTCTGCTGAAAGATGATAAATGGCAACTCAACACTCAAGGGTGGGCCAGGAAGATGGGAGAGCAATGGAGACGGGCTAAGCAGAAATGCACGCCCTCTGAAGGAGAGGGCACCATTGTTAGGACCGTACATGTGGCACCAGCAATGACTGAGAATTCATGTTTCTGGAAAAGCTTGACATCTGGGTTTATATGCAGAATGTCTCCATTTTAAATGCTAGCAACAATCAGGCTTAAAACTCTGTGTTGACGAATGCTGTTTCAACCAAACCAGATATGTCTCTTCATTGGTTTCAGCCTTGGGCCACTTGTGTGAAACACCATTAGTCTAACGCAAGCCTTTCAGAGAGCCTGGGCTTTCAAAAGCAAAAGAAGACCATGTGTAGTCTGCAACCAGAAAGTTCCCTTGCCAAAGGAATTCAAAGGTTTGGCTCAGTTCTGTGTTCTTGAAATGGGTCTTTGGATGCTATATTGTAGGTCATAACTTCAGTGTAAAGCGCTAATCACACCCTGGTAAAGCACTGCCGCCCTGTCTTCACAGACTACCTTGGACCTGAAGGTCCCTGTAGGGAGGCTGTGCTGTCCCAAGGCCTCCTGGAGGAGGGAGGTTTACCGACAGGGCTGATACTCACTTCACACACACCCAGCTGGGTGACCAGTCACTAAAATATTGAATTATAGGGCTCTCTCACTGTCCAAAGTCTTGCTATCCAACACTCAGAAACAAACAAAATATTTGAATAACTCAGTTCTCCCTCATTATCTGAACTTTCCACATAACTCACACTGTTCAAACTCAGGAATCAGACACACTCGCATGCAATCATGCACTGCATAATGGTGTTTTGATCACTGAAGACTGCACACGTAATGGTGATCTGATGAGACTATAATGGAGTTGAAATGTTCCCACGGAGCAGCCACCACATGGCCATCCTTACAGTGTGGCACAATACATTCCCCATAGGTTTGTGGTGATGCTGGCATCAACAAACCTACTGCATTGCCAGTCATATAAAAACACAGCACGCACAATTACGTGCAGTACATCATACTTGGTAATGATAAGAAATGACTATGTCACTGCTGTGTCCCTTAAGCTATGTTTTTGTCATTATCTTATAGAGTGTACTTTTACTCATAAAATAGTTTAGTATAAAACGGTGTGCCTTGTTGTGCTGGCCACACCTCAAACATCTGTGTTTATCTCATCTGCAAGGTGCATCAAGCAGGTGAAATAATTGGCCATGTGGGTTTGTGGGTGTTCGCTTTATGATGCTTGATGCACAAGGACAAAACCACTTACAGTATTTCTAAGCGGGTCTCCCCATTGTTAAGCTATGCCTGGCTGTACTTCTGATCCGGGAGGAAATAGCTGTTTCCCTGAGTACTGCAAGGATCCCCTCATCATCCCAGTGGTGCTGGCCTTTCCTCCAGGGCTGTCAGGCCCTCTCATAATCTAAGAAGGGAAACTAACTCAGGGCCAGGCAGCAGCCTCTGGGACACCGGGCCCACTGGTAGCCCTCTACCACTTATGGCCAGAAGCAATGAAAATGAATTTCTTTTTCTTCAAAAGCAAAAGGATTTAAATCTTCCTAAAGCAAAGAAAAGTTATTTTCCAGATGAAAATAACTTCCATCTCTCTAGCTTGCTGTAAGTAGTGTGTCACTCATTTGCCTCTGGAAAATTCCCTTTTTCTGCCCTGACAACTAGGTTTCCCAGACTTTTTGCCTACTGTGTTCTGGATTATCCAATGAGAGGTGATCTTGGGAGATTGGTGGATAGGAGAGGAGAAGTTAGGGTGTTGCCTCTTTGTTCTGCTTTGACTGGCATCTCTTGGTGGTCCTAGTTCGCCCCAGAAAATCTGTGTCTTAGATCAGTCTCCCTCCTATGAGGAAGCCCGGCCTCCTCCAGTCCTTTGTGTAGCGCTTACAGCCCAGCAGAGTAGGTAGGCGCATGACAGGTCAGGTCGATTGGAGAGCAGAATGTTCGTGGCCATTGGCTCAGGAATGAGCACATGACTTCATCCAAGCCAGTCAGGTCAAACAGAGCTCACCCTGGGACTTTGGCAAGCAAGAAAAATTGTATTTTGATGAGAGTTTGGGGCTTGGAAGGTGTCGTTCTGGAGCTCCTCCATGGAGGAGACCACTTCAGAGTGAAATCAGAGAGGAATGTGAGAGAAAGACAGGGAGAGACAGAGACAGAGAGGAATATTCAAGTCCTGGTGGCAAAATTTGAATCTCTCCTGCTAGCTGTGTCAGAAGCTCTTCTGCACTGAAACATTTTTGATATATTTCTCTTTTAAAATTATGTTTCAGCTTTTATAAGCTTGAGTTGCATTGCTATCCCTTGCAACCAAGAATTCTGACTGCTATGCCTGTATCAAAGCCTTGTTAGTCACCATGGAGAACCTCGGGGTGACCAAACACTGAAGTAGTTTAGAAGAAAGGAATGGATCCATTACCTGAAGCAGGTGGTGGAACAGGAACAGGACATAGGGGAAAAGCACAATGACTCCACTTGTATTTTGCCTCCACCTTTTCAGGGGAAATAATCTTCACAAGGAAAGGGTAGAACAATTTTTTTTAGGGACCAGAAATCTGAGATAAATGAGGAGATTGATGAAAATTCATTGCTATTTTGAGTGAGTCTGAAGCGCTTATCCCAACTGAGCCACAATGAATTGTACTTAAAAGATTTAAAGGGGAGAATGCCAAGCCTCTGGGAGTATGATTTGAAGGACTGTGGGAAATTGGGAAATCATTTGGATTTTTTTAAAAGTGGATTTTGTTATTTACAGTTCAACGAATTGTACGTAATCCTTGGAAAATTAAACAGTTGGATTTGAACACAATAGAACAGGATAACACATGGATTCAAAAAGAACAAGTTGTCCCCGAAGGACCTCAATCTCTTTTTTAAATAAAACATAAATAAGATGGGCATAAAACAGGGTGTGGCAGATGTACTGCCTCCAAATGGTAAAATGATTGGCAGTCTTGTTTTTCTGTTTTTGGAAATTCTTGTGTTCAAACAGAGAAACAAGAAACAAGTGATGATTAGTACAGCTGAGATGAGCAACCGATCGGAGTGCTTGGTCAATGGGGTAATGAAATTGGGAGGGTGGTCTCCAGGGGGATGCTTTATCCTGTTCTAAATTATGCATCGGTGTTTCTTATAGTAATTGATTTTAAAACTATATACATCTGAGAGCGATATACTGATGAAACTGGACTTAAAACATTATAAGAAGCTATAATAACTTACCTTAAAAGCAAAAAGGTAATTTTTAATTTTATAAAGGTAAATTC
Organism: Heterocephalus glaber; assembly: GCF_053883595.1. NCBI lineage: Eukaryota > Metazoa > Chordata > Mammalia > Rodentia > Bathyergidae > Heterocephalus > Heterocephalus glaber. The sequence continues at coordinate 4,198,631 of NW_028258321.1, forward strand.
TTAGGTTTAGGTTTAAAAGCACACATACAAGGAGAGCAGAGAAGATCTGGCTTAACTGTATTTTACAAAAATTACGTGTTTCACTTGACTGCAAAATATGATTTGATGCCACCATGATGGGAGATAATGCAGGAGATTTACTGATGTGGGGAAAATGCCCATAACATTGTGTTAAGTGGATAAAAACCAGGCTAGAGGCTACCCATGCACACACACAGACATTATCAGGAAAAGAGAGCAGGAAGGTGGGCATGGGTAACTCTCAGTGATCTTATTTTTTTCTTTGCATTGTTCCATAATTTACACATTTTTCAGTTACTTTTATAATTAAATGTCATTTTAGCTCAGTACAGATCAAAAGTATAACATGGCTGATAAATAAAGGAACACAGCCATAGGCTGTATACATCAGATTATATTTTCCAGATTACATTATATTCCCTTGTACTGGGACAAACATACCTGAGATAATGAATCAAGTCTTGGAGGGAAGGTTTTAAGCAGGATTTTGACAATTGGGACTGTATATTGGGGCTGGGAAGGCTGTGAGTGGGTTGAAGGTTAAAGGAACTGGTAAGTATAGCATGTACAGAAAAAAACATCATAGTGCATGTTTGTTTGTTTTTTCATATGTGTTAAGGTCTGTCATGAACAGAGCCATAGATTTGTGATAAAGATGGCCATAAATTTTTTGACAATCATTCTACTGAGAGGTGAGAGTCTATGTCGTATCCCTTTGGACGTGGATGGTCCCAGATCAGTAGAAAATGGCAGAAGTGAAACTTCATGGTTTCCAGATCAAGCCTCAAGAGGAGGAACACTTCTTTTTCCTGTCTCTTGGAATATTAACTCTGATGTAGCCAGTGAAAATGTAAGAGAGCTGCCTACATGATGACCACCATGCTGTGAGGAAGCCCAAGCTACCCACATGGAGAGGCCGAGAAGAGAGAGAGATGTCTGCCTAGTGGCAGCTATCCAGCCAACCAGATCTATGAGTGAAGAAGCTTTCAGGTAACATCCTCTGACTGCATACATATGAAAGCACTGAGCAAGAACCACCCAGTTGAACCCATCAATCCTAGAAACGTGAGAGATAATAATAGATCATTATTTTAATGAGTGAGTTTGGGAGAGAGTTTGTTACTCAGCTAGAGAAAACTGGAACACTTATATCCAGCTTGCTCTTAATACAGCAATTAGGAGGGAGCCAGTAAGGATTTCTGAGTTCGAGAATGACATTATTATTCTTTGTAAGAAGGACTCGTACAATACAATATAGGATGGAAGAGGGATGTGTGGCCCTTGACACCAGTTTGGGGGTGACACCTCTAAGCTTTGTAACAAGCTGCAAGAAACTGTCAGCTTTGAGAAGAGACCAAACCATGAGGATCATACACTGCCTCCCACAAGGAATGGGTACTGTGTACAGGAACAGGAAACAAATAGCAGGTGGGTCTTTATTAGTGACTTGAGGTGATACTCCTCGGGCCAATGCACATGCTGAGCGAAGTGACGGAACACACACCCCTTCTTTGTCAGGGCTTGCTCTTCTAGTTTTACGCTTCTTGTCTTGGCACCATCTTTGTTTCCTTCTCCCTCCCCTCTTGGGCCCTGCTTTCTCCTCTAATTGCCTCTTGTTGTAAACCACTTGGATATTAAGTCTAAGAGACATTGAATCGAGTTCTACTTAACACATGGAAGGGAATTTCACTACAAGAGTTCTGAGTTGGTGTCTGGAAAGAGAAAGAATTCCATGATTCCATGGCATCTGGACCTTGACAGTCTAAAGAGGAGTATAGAATGCTTTCTAGCATCCTCCCAGGAATCTGTTAACTGTCTATACTTGCCTATCTTTACAACGAAGCCTCTCAGAAAACTCGCCATGTGAATAAGGTAGGTCTTGCTGTAAGGTCTAGCGGCATGTCAGTAATCTGAAGAGTGGCCCTGGCTTCAGCTGGGGGTTGGCCAGAAACTATCAGTGCGGGGTCGGGGACCTACTCAGGTAGAACTCTTCTCACCCACAAAATGAGGCCTTTGGGTAACGAGGAAGAACTCCGCAATTACTCTATAATTTTTCTCTGCAATAGCCCTACTTTTTCCATCCTGGAAGGTGTTGAAATGTGGAAGTGAGTATATGTCTTTACTTGCTCTTTAATTGGCTTTAGCCCTCTAGCCAGAAAGGGCAGAGGTTCTGTCTTGTTCACGACTATATTCTCAACACCTCAGACAAGATCCGACACAGTTAAGGCACTCAAAACAATTGTTGAATACATTAATTATCTGGTTTTTTTAAACTGTGCCCATATTTGAGTCCAGGATTCATTTACTGACTGTTTGAGAAACTTTCCACACGCATCAAATTCGGAAGGAAAAATAACAGAAATGCAAGAAACCAATTATCAAATATTCAACGTGTGGGCTTGATACATCTTCACAAATAACTAGGGGAGAGCACAGCGTGGTGGATTAAAACTAAATCACTTTCGTATGATTAACGTCGCTATCTTCCAAACGTCGTCATCTAGTTTCTTTTGACAGGACATCACCAAGCAGAGAACAATGATGTGACAACTGCCGTGGTTGGACAAACTATAACTAAGTTACAATTCTTTTGGGCGCTGGATATTTGTGTGCTATGAATTCATATTTAAATCAGATTCTTTGTAGATGAAAGGAATGCACAATAAGTCTGCTGAAGACAGGCATTTTTGCCCCCCTGGAAAACAACTGAGCCTTTGGCAGATGCCAGTATTTTAGGACGAGGTGCAACACTGGGGAGGAAAGAACTGTCAGTCTTTGGAGCATTTTCAGATCAATGGTAAGTGCAGTTCTGCAGGCTTATGACAGCCTGAGGAGCACATGGCTCCAGATGAAGATTTGCATATGCAGATGCAAATGAGGACCCTCTGCAGAGGTGCTGAGAGAGCCAGTGCCGGGGAGGCATCTGGAGCAGCCTGCAGGAAGGAAAGTTTGGTGAGAGAAAGCCGGCAGAGTGTCTCTGGCTGAAAAGAGGTTGCTGTTATGGTCAAGAACACTGTTGTGTGAGCATCGGGTTTGCCCAGGACACTGCAGTCTTATCAGCACCAGGCTCCAAGTCGTGCTCATAGGTAACATGGGGCTGGCTCTGTTGCTCTGTCATTTGGTCCCAGAGGAGAAATGTTTCCCTCTGGCAGCCTGGTCTTGAGGCCCCACCTGAGTCCTCCTGTGTCTAGAAACTCTCACCTCTATCGAGATGATTTAGCTGAGATCTCAGCTTCCTCCCCGCGAGAGTCTGGGTCTCTTTTCTGACCCTCTAACCATAAGGCTGGTCGCTCCCTGGCACTCACTTGGTTCTTAGGTCAAGTTCACAAAGCTTGCACCATGCTCTTCAGCTGGCTAAGCATAGGCGCGTTCCTTGTCCCACTGGACTCATACTAATCCTCCATAATAATTCAACAGGAAAAGAAAAATGCATTAACACCTGCCAAGGGTACCGTCACCGGGACTCAGCAGAGCTGAGTGTGAGTCTTGTCTCTTTGACACTCAGCTTTGTGACTTAGCACCTCACTCAGCCTCTCGGTCCCTCCACGAGGTACATGGAATTCATGTAAGAGCTTAGGCACAGGTGCCTGAGTATGTCGGCAGAGTTTGTCCGGCTGAACAGCCATATGACCTCAGACAAGTTAGTGACATTTCTGTGGCCTCGGTGTTAATGTCTGGAACCTGGGGATAATGACAGTTATCACCAACTCGGAGAGCTGTAAGAGTTAAGGAAGTGGAAACGTGTAACACACCTGAAACCAAGCCTGCCGTGCTGTAATCCATCACCTCATGAGCTTACTGTGACTTGTCCTATTATTTTAAAAATATAGACATATTTGGCCTGCTTGTAAAATTAACATGTAAGTATTAATAGAGATACTGGGGAATCTACATACTCTACTTAATTATTTCTTAAGAGCTCACCAGAACACATCCAGCCGATACTCATTCCCAGGAGCACCCTCCTCCGCCCCACTCAGCTTTGGTTTCCCCACAGTCACCTCTCCTGTGTGCTCCCTGGAAACCTAGAAGCCTCCTCACCTCAGCCCAGCAAGATGCCGGGGGCCCTTTCCCAAGGATACCCAGGCCAGGGGTACTTTCAGCCTTGCTTCTTTGAGCTACAGAGGAGCGTTGTTCTTAAGTAGTCAAAGGCTCAAGCACCATGTAACTGAGCCTCTACCTCGGGACAGTTTGAGAGTGAAGGAGGCCACAGCTAATAACACCAGGAAGGCAGGGAAAGGGCGGGATGGGGCCACCCCACGGTCCCTTACCCACCAGCTGGCCCCAGGCCTGTGGCTGTGGAGGAGCTGGGAGCCCCCATTCTGCAGCCATTCTCTTGTAGGGGATTCAAGCCGGCCCACCTTAGTTTTGTCTCCAGACCCTTTTTGTAGGCTATTACAGTGCTCTGAGTAGGGCAGAGGAACCAAATGTTCCTCCCATGCTGGAAAGACATGCGCGCTTCTCGTTAGGAAGGACTTCACTCTATGCCAAGGGCACCCTCTCAGCCCAGGGTCACTCAGGCTCAGGGATGAAGGCTCTTCTCAGGCTACTGAGGCAGAGAACACCAGTCAACATCTCTCTCCTCATGGCACCACCAAAGCACTCGACACTCACTGTCTCTGTGACCCAGGAGCTAGGGGTCATCGCTAAGTAACAGAGGAGGAGGCAGAGACTTAGGAAAGGTGAGCAGCTGTTTGAGATCACAGAGCTGGTGGCAAGTGGCAGAGCCAAGATGCATCCAAGTCTTTCTGCCACCAAAGTCCACTTCTTTTCACGACTAGAAACAATAACTGTGATGATGATACAATAGGAACACTGTGGGGCCAGGGGTGTAGCTCAGTGGCGCTGCACCTGCCTTGCAAGCCAAGGTCCTGAGTTCCATCCCCTGTACTAAAAAAATAAATATGAACGCTGTGTACCAGGCATGGTTCTAAGCATTTCCCGGTATAGACACCTACTCCCTACTGCATTCATCCTGCAGGTGGAGAGACTGTCACAGGGAGGCTAAGTGATACATCCGAAGGCACACAGTTCTGAACGCGTCTGAGCTGAGGCGCAAACCCCAGCCGTTGGTCTGGGGGCCCTGTTCTCATCACTGTTCTGCCCTCTACTGCTGGTCCGTTAATTCCGATGGCCCAAAGCAACTCTATTTGAGAGGAATTTTTCTCTGATAGGACTCTGATAAAATTAAGACCCAGTAGACTTTCACCAAGTATAATAATTTCTTCTTATTATTTATTTGGCTCAGGGCTTCCTAGGAACTGTCAGGGATGTAGCACAAAACACCTGCCTTATCCATCGAGACCTTAAGGTGCTTTCTGTTCCAGGAGTGCCAGGGGTTTACTGAGTACCAAGGAGACACTGGCTCAGTGCTGGGTCCTTCCCTGCTCTGCTCTCTGCTTTCTTTGTTCCACACAACCATCCTGGGAGGTAAGCATTGGTTTCTCTCACTTCACAGATAAAGAAGCAGTGACTTTCAGAACAGGGAAAAGCCCCTCGGCTGTTGGCTGTGGTCCTGCTGCAGCAGAAATTGTTCCAGGCCTCATCTCCAGGTGAACCAGCTGCACACATTGCACCAGCTCTCGTGTTTAACTTTTCCTTAACATTCTGTGCACATGCACAGGTACATACATACACATGTACACACACACACGAAAAGGGCAGGTTTTTAAGGGTTAAATATAGAACTGATTGCTGGGTTCAGTGTTTATTCTAATTTGTGCAGGTTCATAAAGCCCACTTTAGACAAACGTAAGCCTGACTTGCATATGTAAAAGAAAATCAGTTCATATTTACAAGCTTCATAAAGCCTGGTGCAAATACTTAGGTGGAAACGAACAGTAAATGCAATTACAGCCTCATGCAATGCCTTGCTAACAGTGGCTGGAGGAGAGGTGGGTAGGGCTGAAAAGCAAGGGCTCCAGTGAGCTATGAGGGTGCTGTATTCTAATGACCAGATGAACAGGGCAATCAAAGAATATTGGATTCAAATGAATTTTCCCAAGTTTTCAAAACCACTCCAGAACACTCCATAAAAGGGGCTTATTACTGTACATATTTAGCAGAGTGAACACACACACACACACCATGGAGGCACAGAGCCTGTGCTTTCCTGTTTGAAATGTCCTGGTGATTGCCAACATTTCTGTGCCCACCTATGCCCAGGCTCATAACTGGTTGCTACTCATCAGAACCAGAAGCTACTGGACTTCCAGCATCTCTGACTTGTCCTGTGAACTTGGGGACAATAAAAATAGAAATGCGGTCCTGCCATCAAGAACCCTACCATATGACCCTGGTGGATCTAAAGAAGAAATCAGCTGGGCCTCTTTGTTGCCAGGCCTCAGGGCCTGCTCCAAATGACTCAAGGAGAGGTCAACTGTCGCCAGGAAGAATGACATCTGCTCTTGGGGAGCACCCAGGCTTCTACCCCCTCCTCCTCCTCAGGCCACCTGGTCCTGTTCCCTTCTCTCTACTCTTGAGACTCCACTTCTTCTTTCCCTCTCCACCAGCCCCCTGTGCATCCACCCAGGCAGTTGTGTGCAGGGGACAAGAGCCCTCCATCTGACAACCAAACTCAGCCTCAGAGTACTCCAGAGACTGCAGACTGGTAAGAAATACTTCGAGTCACTCAAAACCAGGAGTCCAAGAGGAGAAGGCACCAGCCGGGACTCCTTGCTCGTCCGGCCTGTGCCCAGATCATGTCTCATGGGTTTGAAGTTGGTTCCCTAAGCCCTCTTCTCCCCTGGGAAAAGGGCCCTCTGCACAGGGGTCACTTACAGAGAGGCCTCACAAATGCAGAGGCCAGAGCTCCAGAAATTGGTCTCCCAGAACAAAGAAGAAGGCAGAAGAGAGAGCATGGCCAGACAGCATAGCCACTTCACAGCCACCTCGGGCCAGAAGGGATTGATTTACAGGAGCGTGTGCTCCACACGTGCTAATGGAAACCTGGCGGCAGGCCTCCACTGGGCACGGGGAAACATGGGACTGGGAAGCCCAGTCGCCAACCTCAGAATCCCACCCGAGAGTGTAAACGTGCTGTAACCAGCTACAGCACAAGACGAAGCCTCTTGACAAACGAAAGAAACTAGAGTTTCTCTCCGCAGGCATTGAAGCCGGACAGTGTCCCTGAAAGTCAGGTGTCACCTCAGGTGAGGCGACTCAGGCTCGGAGAGGCTACAGACCTGTTCACAGCCACACTGTCGTCAGTCACAGCCCTTCCCCGAGGGCAGGCGACTTCCTCCTAAACATGCACTGGCCAGAAGAGGGAGAGAAGACCCGGAGGGTGCAAAGGGGAAAGAGGGGCTTCCCAGGAAAAGCACCCGAGAAGGCACTGGTGGGACCCCCACCTTCAGAGGTGGGGGAATCATTCTGTAAGATGAAATTACTGATGGACTTTCCCAGGGCATGGGGAAGTGGGTCTGGAAGGTGTGTGTGAGAAAGACCCAATGAGAACTGAGGAAGGTGAAGACGGCCTAGAAAGTGCCAAGGGCAGACTGCAAGGCCACACAAACGGGGCCACTGAGACCTATATGGAGCCCAGAGAGCTGTACATCCTCAAGCAGCCCTCGGAACAACGCCACCCTGAATCAGCACTCCTAATGGTGCCTCTGCGTAACCCAGAAATGAAGCAATTACACGGGAATACTGTTTAAGGGAAATAGAGGGTCCAAGTAGGGCTCTACTTGTCGGCTCTGAGTGTGTCTCAGCTCGCTGTGATCGCAGACAAGTCAGTGAACATCGTCTCACTGGTAAACTGGGCCTTGAGCAACGCTAAGAGTTTTCAAGGCAAAGTGACACTGAAAGAAAGTATTCACGCCTATCCCACTCAGACAACGCCAGCAGCCCTTGGGAGGTGACCACGTTCTTCCCTCCAGACCATCCAGTTCGTAGAGTTCTTTATTCCTAAGACAGTATCTTACCGCTTCCTTCCTCTGGTCCATTTCCCTAAAAGCCCTTCTGGACAGCTGTCTGACTTTTGCACAGGTTGAAGTTGTTGACATCATGATCATATTAGTTTTAAAATAAGGGAGCACTTTGCAACTTACTAAAAAAAGAAGATATTAATACGGCAAACATATTTTTACTTAGTGCTGTATTTTCAAGAACACAAGTCATGCTGTTTTGACGCTAAAGCTGCTTTTGCCATCTTATGGGCAGCATGGGTCCCGTGGTTTTGGCAAAAATGAGAACATGTGGCCCCTGGCGTTACACTGGAGGATGCCAAGGCTAAATGCAGGTCTGGACAAGCTGCCTTCATCCTGCTCGGAGCCTTGGTAGCAGCAACACAATTGGCTGCCATGTGACGGCCTGTCCCAGTGCTGGCTGAATCAGGGAACGTACCTGAAGCCTTCAGCCCCACTTCTTTCAGGGAGGGTACTTCAGGTTACAGCCCTTGGGATCCCGCAGGGGGAGCTGTGAGGTTCTTTGACCTCCAGAGCACACTGCTTAATTAGTGAACGCCCATGAAGGACCAGGAGAGTAGGATCACCTTTCCAGGGTTTGGGGGTTGGAAAACCACCATCTGTGTCAGAGGAATAGCTGTGGACACGGGTCCAAAGTCCTCAAAAAATATCCCTGGGGAAGGTGCGACTTTAATCCAGGGATGATAAATAGGCTTTATCTAAGTACAACTTTGATCAATTGGTGACAACTGCCTGGAGCACTGTGGTGAGCAAGTCTCTTAAACTGCTCTCCAGAGTGGTGTTAAAAATATTTAACAATCCAGCAATCAGCACAACACCCACCTAGTCTAGGAGCAAGCTCTGTCAGACCCTCCCCAACCTTTCTAGGCTTTGCCCCTATTGGTTTAGGTTAGCTCTTCAGTTGCTGGGTGAGGCTGGGGAAGTCCAAGGAAAGGGTACAGGTCCGTTGGATGCTTGTCATCGTCGAGAACCTTCCTGTTGACATGAAACCAAAGTCTTTCTTGGTCATGATGACATTTTAGTGAAATTAACCACAGAAAGATAAAAATTAGACTTGTTTCTATTCAGTATCAATTAAAATTATGGATAGGATCAAGCCTATTCTTCTGACATAGGTAGGTGGTGGCTTTCGGACCCTAAAAGCCCAGAAAGGTGATCATATTCCCCTGGCCCTTTGTGGGCGCTCACTAATTAGAGGATCCGAGGCAGAGAGCAGCCCAGGGTGAGCATGGATGTTGAATACCTCGACTGGCAGGCACAACATTTGCTCCCCACCCTTGGAAGACACCCCAGTGGAGAGATCTAAGTCTCTCATACTTCAGTGTGTGTCAGGATGCCTGGGGATTGTGCTAAGATACAGATTCAGGAGCCCAGCACTGTGAAATCCTAGACGCATTCGCCTGCATCCTAAAAACTCTCCAAAAGCAAAAGTGAGAGCCCGAGAGGCTCTAGGAGAGACGGAAGCAGACAATAAAACAGGGAAGGAGAATGCCCAGGGACGAGGGGCACCTGCCATTAACTCCAACAACCCTGGTTTCCTGAGCAGCAGCAGGATCCTGTTTCCATCAGAACAATGACTCGAGGGCATTTACTGATGCAAAGTGACAAGTGCTTGTTTTGCATTCACTGATTCAAACCCCATAGTGACATCTACCTAGAAGGTGGGCACTGCTGTTATGCTCATTCTAAAATAAGGAGACTGAGGACCAACATCACCAAGCTAGAAGGTGGTGAAGCTAGGATTGGACACCAGGGAGCCTGACCCAGGAGTCCAAATATTCACAGCCTGTACTGCTCAAGTATGAGGATGACTCCAATATATAGGAGGCAATAGTTCACAGGCTAGCTGGAATAGAAATACAATTATCAGCCCTTACTCAATTTATGATGAATATTGCTGGTAGAAAATACAGAACAGAAAATAAAACTGACAATGGTTAAAGCTGCACATGATAAATTCGATTATAACTAAAACTTCACTAAAGAAACATATCTCTTTAAAAAATATAGACTTGCAAAATTAAGCCATAGAAGGGGCCGGGGATTTAGCTCAGTGGTTCTGCCACCTGCCTCACAAGCGCGAGGTCCTGAGTTCAATCCCCGGTAACAAAAAAAAAAATTAAGCCATAGAAAACTGTACCTAAAAACAGTCACTGTAGTGAAAGCCAAAATTTGAATTGGTGCCCCCCAAAATGAGTAATTATTGCTGAATTCTACTACACAGCCACACATTTAAAGAATTAATACAAATCCTTCTCAAACTTTTTTTTTTCCATGCTGGAGCTTGAACCCATGGCCTTCGGAGAGAGCTCCATCCCTAGATCTATTTTGATTTTTAATTTTCAGATAGGTTCTTGTTAAGTCCCTGAATTACCTAAGTTGGGCTCAAACTTGTGACCTCCTGCCTCAGCCTCCCAGAGTGCTGGGTTTACAGAAGTGAGCCACCGCAGTACTGCCCTGCCCTTCCCAAATGATTTCAAAAACCAGAAGAAGGGGGAATACTTCCAAACTCATTTTACAAGGCTAGCATTACTCTGTTACCAAACCCAGACAATGACTACGAAAGAAAAACAAAAAAAGCTACAGGCTAATATCCCTGATGCATGGAGATCCAAAATCTTCAGGAAACTACCAGCAAGCTGAATTAAACATACATTAAAAGGATCATTCATCATGATTAAATGGGATTTATTCCAGGGATGTAAGGATACTTCAACATATGCAAATCTATAAATGTGATAAACCGTATTAACACAATGAAGGACAAAAAAGATGATTATCATCTCAAGGGATGCAAAAAATCTGACAAAATTCAACATCTTTTCATGATTAAAAAACTCTCCACAAATTAGGTATAGAAAAAATGTACCTCAATACAATAAAGATCATATATGCCAAACCCACAGCTAACATCATACTCCGAAGTATAAATGGTTGAGAGCCTTCCCTTCAGTGATGCCTATTCCAGCCATTCCTATTACATATAGTGCTAGGGCGTGAAAGACTTGGATGCTGAAAACTACAAAACACTAAACAGGTCAAAGACTCAAATATCTCGTAAATTAAAAGACCACCTACATTTGTTAACTGGAAGAATTAATATTGTTAAAATGTTCCTATTACTCTAAACTATCCACAAATTCAATGTCATTCCTGTCAGAGTCCAGTAGCATTTTTATCTGTTGTAGAAAAACAATCTTAAAATGTTTATGGAACCACAGAAGACCCTAAATAGCAAAAGCAATCTTGGCCACAAAAAACAAAATTGGAGGCATCATAATAACTGATTTCAAAATATGCTACAGAGAATAAAGCAATGGAACAGAAGAGAGAGCCCAGAAATAAATATATACATTTATAGTCAACTGATCCTGACCCAAGCCCTAAGAACATAAAATGGAGAAAGAAAGTATCTTTAATAAATGGTATTGAGACAACTGGGTATCCACAGGCAGAAAAGTGAAATTGTACTTTTATCTACACCATATGCAAAAATCAACTCAGAATGGATTAAAAACATAAATATAAGACCTGAAACTAAAACTACTGAAAAAAACACAGAGGAAAACTTTTATGACATTAATCTGGGCAATGATTTTTTTGGATATAGCTCCAGAAGTACAGGCAATGAAACAGCAAAAATTGACAAATGAGATGACATCAAACCAGAAAGCTTTTTTGCATCTAATGAAACAGCTAAGTGAAGAGATATTCTACAGAATGAAAGAAAGTATTTGTAAATTATACACCTGATAAAGGGTTAATGTCCACAATAGCTAAATTAAACATGCAAGTAACCCAGATAATTCAACAGTAAGACAATACAGAACCTGATGAAAAAATGGACAAAGGATGTGAATAGACATTTCTCAAAAGAAGACCTACAAATGGCCAACAGGTATATGGGAAAATGCTCAACATAAAAAAATACCTAAATATATATATATTTCAGGGCCAGAGATTTAGCTCAGTGGTTCTGCCACCTGCCTCACAATGGCAAGGTCTTGAGTTCGATCCCCAGTACAAAAGAAGAAGAAAAAATATATATATATATATTTAATTTAAATTTTTGAAATTCTCAATACCACTAATCATCAGACAAAGCCAAATTAACACCACAAATGAGATAGCACTTCACTCACATTAGAAGCCTTTTTATTAGAAAGATAAAAGACAACAAGTCCTGGAGAGGATGTAGAGAAAGGAAAACCCTTCCCACTGTTAGTGGGGATGTGATTTACTATAGCCATTGTGGAAAACAGTCTGGTGGTCTCTTGGGAAATTAAAGACAGAAGAGCTGCATGATCTAGCGGCCCCACCACTTCATATGCAAAGGATATAAAGCTGGTATTTAGAGGAGACATCTGCACTCCCATGCTCCTTGCAGCATTATTCATATAGCTGAGATCTGCAATCCACCTAGGTATCCATCATCGGGTGAATGGATAAAGAACATGCAATATGTAACCGCAGTGAAGAATTATTCACCTTTTAAAAACAAGGAAATGCAGTCACTTGTAATAACATGAATGAACCTGGAGGATGTGATGTTAAGTCAAATAAACCAGACACATAAAGGCAAACACTCCATGACCTCAGTAAACTGTGCAAGCAGAAAGCTGAACTCACAGAAGTAGAGAATAGAGTAATGGTTGCCAGGGGCTGGAGAAGAGTAGGCCATTTGGGAAGATAATGGTCAAAGGATACAAGATTTCAGTTAGATAAGAGAAACAAGCTCAAGAGTAGTGACTGTTGTTAACAATAATGCACAGTGAATCCTCAAGTTCCAACCAGGCTGACATACAAACAACTTGGGCTAATTAGGTCAATGCAAGATTCATCTGCCTCTCTTTATCCATAGCGTGTACCCAGGTAAACATCCGGATCCCAGCTGCATTGACTCAGGTACATCCAGACCTTGTAAACAATGGAGTTCGTAAGTCAAGGGTCCACTGTACTATAGTCTTGAAAAATGCTAAAGGAGTAGATTGTAAGTATTCTCATCACAAAAAAGACGCATATGAGATAAAGTATATGTTAATTACTTTGATTTTGCCATCCCACAATATATAGGCATCTTAAAACATGTTATACATGATAAACATATACAGTTTTTGTCAATTAAAATAAATACAATTTTAATTAAGTCTAAGTGATGAATTAAGTATTTGTTGTAAAGCATATAGAGAACAGGAATTCTCATAATGAAAATCAAAATGATGGGAAATTTTTACATGCAGTGGGTAAAATATGCTCAAAGAATTAAATTTACTTCACAGAGGGCTCCATAAAATATTTTTTAATTAATGTTTTTATTATTCTAATAAAAATGACTTTATAAACATGAAATAAAAATGTCCTTAGGAATTAAAATAGCAAAGCATAAGCTCTCAGTACATTCAGCTTATAAATGCTGCCTTTAGGGCCAGGGATTTAGCTCGGTGGTTTCACCGCCTGCTGCGCAAGCGCAAGGACCCGAGTTCGGTCCCCAGTACCAATCAATCAATCAATTAATAAATAAATGCTGCCTTTTCCTCTGAGGTCTCCCCCGGGTCTTCACTCAGTGAGAGCCTGTGTAGTAATGTTGGGCTACTGGGCTAAGGCTGTCCCTACACCCCCAGCAAGTGTGCTGCTACTCCTTCCAGGCAGCCCCCGTTGAGAATCGCTTCTGAGTCGACATACTGTTCTCGCCATCTCCCCACTACCGCAGGAAAAAAAGTTGGAGAAGCTTTGCTTCAAATGCAGCGGCCCCCTCTTCCCTCCCTTAGCTGCGCATGCGCGTCTCTCCAGACCGCAAGTGTTTGAACATCCAGGCACTGAGCTGCGAGACCCCATCGCTCACTGGACCACTCCTGACACCCTCGCTGGGCATCCTGTCTCCACTTTCGTTGCTGTACAATCATTCTTCATTCTGGAGCCAGAGAGATCTCCCAAAAACATAAGTCAAATCATGTTCTCTGCTGCTTAAAGCCATTTAATTGCTCCCTGTTGCACTTAGAAGAAGATAGAAAATCCTTATCCTGGTTTCCTGAAATCTTTACAATCTGACCCCTGGCTAACTTCAGCAAATGAACCTGTTCCCCTCCTGCTCTGCTCTCACTTCTCCTACACTGCCTGGCTTTCATCTCTGGTTCCCTACCAGAACTTTGCATGGGTCTTTCCCCACGCTGGTCTGGTTGGCTCCTTCAGGACTTTCGTGCCTCAGCTTCGAAGGAAAGTCCTCCGAGAGACCTTTTCTGACCTCCTCCCAAACCAAAGAACCACACAGTCAGTAGGACTTCCTCCTCGCGTAGTTCTTTCCATAGCATGTCTCATAATTTTCCTTGTTTGATCAATGTGTTTCTGGTCCTCCATTACAATAATAAGCTGTACAAGGTCTCAGACTCATTTTATCTTGTGCACACTATGTGAAACCCAATGTATTTGCATGAATGAAGAGATGAATGAGTGAACAGACAAATGAACAGACGCAGTAACCTGTGGGCTGCTGACAGTGTTGGAGCCAGCGTTGTGGAGCCAGTGTCCAAGGAGAAAAGAGGCCAAGCTGACTCCCTTCTCTCCACCCAAGGCCTTCCTCACGTTTGCCCTGGGCCTTGGGAAGCACAGCCCACCCTCAGAGGCTGGCTTTCCCTGAGCGTCTGGAGCAGTTTCCGGTTCCGGTGAACCCCTTCCCCTTCACAGCGATATCCGTGATGCCCTGGTTTGGGTCTCCCCAACAGGTGATCAGTTTCCTTACAGATTTGGGCTGTAGTTTTGTGACCTTCATAAATACGTCATAAACCACGTAAGTTCAGCGTTGGAAGTGATCTCAGACATCACTTTCTCACAACCATTGTAGCCAGGTGTGGTAGTATATGCCTGTGATGCCCGCTGCTCAGGAGGCTGAGGCAGGCAAGAGGACTGCAGGTTCAAGGCCAGCCTGGCCATCTTTGTGAGACCCAGTCTCAAAATAAAATTAAAAAGGGCTGGGGAGGTGACTCCATGGTAGAGTGTTTGCCTAGCATGCAAAAGACCCTGGTTCTGTCCATGGGAGGGGAAAAAACTCCCACTGTGCAGACAAAAGGGAGCTGAGACCTGGAGACACAGAGGAACTTTCTTAAGTTTCTTCCAGCTGGACACAGGACTGGTCCTTTCGCCTGGATTTCTTTTTTTTTTTTGGTACCGGGGATCGAACTCAGGACCTTGCGCTTGCGAGGCAGGCGGCGGAACCACTGAGCTAAATCCCTGGCCCTGGCCTGGATTTCTTATTCCTCAGCTGGTATTCTTTTACTGCTTCTGTGGAGCCCCTGTTAGAAGTGCAGATCCCTGGCCACCCACTCGGACTGTGGATGTGCTGGGAATCGGCGCTCCGGGGGACAGTGGTGATGGTGACTCCAGAGCCCGGGAGACCGTGCTGCTGCTGTAACTGGTGTCAGACTGAACCACGTGCACTTTCCAGCACTCAGCAGCTTTTGACATTCAAATTGTGCCTTCACATGTATGATTCCCCTAATAATATCCTCTCAGGTGTAAAGTGGGAAGTGTGGAAAAAGGGGAGAGTCCCAGGAGAGAGATGATAGCCCTCTGGGGGAAAAAGCAGAAAATCTGAGAAGAAAACTAATAACCCCCAAGTGAGAATGGTGTGAAGACAAGAGAGAGGACCTTTCTTTACTGGACCAAAGCCTGCCCGAGGGGCCACCGAGGTGATGATGTAGAGCCGGCCACAGCGAGTGCTTTGTCCCTGAAGAGGTGATGGCCCTAATGAGCGCTTTTAAAGTAGGTGCTAATAGAGGGCCACTCCTCCCAGGACCAGTAGGCATGGCACGTGGGAGCCACCCCGCCTCACAGCAGTCCCTCTGGCCGTGTTACGTGGCTCCCACCTTACAGACCCAGAGTTGGGAGGGGCAAGGGCCGGAAACCAGCCCCAGGCTTTAATGTCCATGAGGAGAATCAGCCCGCTTTCCCTGCAACATCTCCAAGATAGGGTGGTGCAGTCTCTGTCCCTTCCTAGTTCAGAGCCTGGGGCTGGATTTAACTCAATGGTTCCCCATCTGCCTTGAAAGCAGAAGGACCCGAGTTTGATCCCTGGTACCAAAAAATAAATAAAATAAAATAAAGCCCTCTGCCAACCTTGGTGACCTCTCCTCCTCCTCCTCTGCTGAGGGCTATGGAGCCCGTGGCCTGAGCCTGGCTACCCCAAAAGGCTGGAGCCACCGCTGTCCCAGCCTCCTACGTTCCTCCTGCTGCAGCAGGGACAGATGCTGTCTCCCTCTCCTGCCTGATGATGATATCATTTACCTTGCGGGTCCCTTGGCTGCTTTTGTTTTATATGCTGCAGGAGTTCTCAATTAGCCTGACTCCTCCACCATCTGCTGCTGAGGATGATGACCACGGAACCTCCTTTCTCTCTTCGCTCTCTGCTCAGAGGGTCTGGGGCCTGGCCTGCAGCCCAGTGTCCCTGCTTCTCCACTTGGAGCAAGGAGGACAGAGGTGGTTTGGCCCAACGCTTAGAGAAGACCCCACAGTCGGAGGCCAACTCCCCCACTGAACTCTGCCTGGCCTCCCCAGAGCACCCCATTCACCTTCCCCAACACCAGCCTTGCCAGGACCCCGGCCTGCTCACCCCGGCCCTCCCCAAAGGGAGGACAGTGGGGCCTTGACAGGCCCGGTGTAAGCTGATTTTCCTGGACTGTGTTTTCCAGAAAACCACAAACAGATGTTCAATTCAAATGTCCCTTGATCAAATAAAGCTAAACTGTTCTGCTTCTAGGTATTTACCCATGAGAAATGAAAATATATCTGCACACAAGCACTTGTGCACAAATACTCCTAGCAGTTTTATTACTAACCACCTAGAACAGGAAACAACCCCAGCTTCCATCGGCTGGGAATGGATTAAGAGTGAGACAACAGTATTCACAGGCAATGACAGGGACCGACAAGTGATACAATGTGACCGGAACTGAGTGGAAGGGAAGAATCCACAGGCACTGCTGACTGTGTGATTCCATTCTGTGAAATTCTAGAAGAGTCGAAACACAGCAATTTCCCAGGGGTTGCAGCTGGGGAAGAGGGCCAACCACCGAGGGTCACGAGGCACTCCTGGGCTGAGGGGAGTGTCCCTCCTTGGCCATGGCCTCCTGAGAGTGCACATCTGTCGGGACTCACCAGTCCGCACCCTGAAAATGAATGGCTCTTCTTCTCTATAAACCAGGCCTCAGATAAGACTGTTGCTTTTGTATGAGAAAACCTACAGAACTTTTTAGAGTCCTTGGTATGCTGTCCTGTGCTTTAAATCTTCCAGGAAGAACTTACATGTCCAAGGTCTCCCAAATTCACTTGACAAAGGACCTAATAAAAAATTTTTACAGAACATCAATTAAAATCTTGAGGAAACAGGTAGAGAAAATTGAATTACAGAATTACTGTCTGGATAGAGCAATGCTCTCCTCATCACCTCCTTTTACTTCAAGCACCCTCAGGAAAGGAACCAAGTTCAGCCCGATGTCATTGCAGGAACAGGCTTAGCAGGCGGTTTCCCACAGACCGGAAGACCGGTGTGCACACAAGGGAAGAAGGGGGTGTGGGGAAAGACGCAGAGACAGCAGGGTGGCTCCAGAAGAGCCAGGAAGGGGGCAGAGGTGGGCAGCGTCATCCTTCTCTCCTCTGCCCTCCCCCCTCCAAGGCCCATGGGGGCTGCGAGAGGCACACCCGGCAGGCGCACCGAGATTCTGGACAGCTCCGAGCCCCAACTTCTGGGTGGGCCGAGGTTGGACCCTGTTTTCACCCCTGCGCCTCCTCGCCTTTCTGTTTGTTGCTTGGTTTGAGGAAGCCTTTGTCAACTGCAGCAAAAGCGGACTTGTGGCAGTTAGTCCGCCTGTGGCAGCTGCTCTCACAGGTGCCCAGGCCTTTTCCTCTTCACCCGGATGAGGCCGGAGGAGCAGCCCGCCGTAAGGACCCGAGGCTGCTGGCTGTCCTGCACCTTCCTAACCTACGGGGCAGGACTGCTGCACACTAGATGAAATCAAAGCTAACCCCTACCCCTCCTCCAGCAAAGGAAAGGGTGGAGAAAATTGCTTGCATTGTTGGCAAGACCTAAATGCAATTAGCTCGGTAGATCCGAGAGAAAATTGACAAGAGCCAATCCTTCGCACAAGGCATGCTCTGATTTCATGCCATCAAATTATTTTTAAAGGGCATTAATATCACAAGCTGATGACTCTTAGCCCTGAGCAAATGATGCATTTTAATGTTTCTTTACACATAGCTCTCAGCCCAAGTGAAGCTGTCTTCAGCAAAGCATCAGCAAACATTTACATTTCAAAACTCAGCAGAAGGGCTGCTGTTGGGTTTTTCTTTCCTTCTGTTTTTTCTTATATACCCAGGCAGATAAATCATATTTCACATGCTAAGTGGTGCGTATCACCCCTTTTCTAACCCCTGGCATACCTTCAGAACACAGCGGCATGGCTTCCCAGGCCTACAGTCTGAAGATTGATCTGAAACGGGGAGACACAGCAACGTCACCCCAAGGGGTCACTTCTTGGGCCGGAAGTGACTTGCCGGCTCCTAGGTTCCTCTGCGATGGGGAGCACACAGGACATGAAGTGCTGGTGCTGTGTGCAGTCAGAGCAGTAGCCACTAAGCCCTGTGGTTAGCACTTGTTTTTCAGGTAGAGCCAAAGCCAAGCTGATGGTGAAGCCAGGCTGGGTAAGAATGAGGCACAATCAGAAGTCAGGACCCTTGCACATTTTCATAAACTCGAATTGATTGACAGTCTCAAAACTAGATATCGTGAGCTTAGAGTAGTCAACGTCTGCTTCATTTTGAGTCATCTTGAAGTCTAGACTTGACTAAATCTTCAAATGCCCCCTCAGTGTGGTGGTCTGAACAGGCAAACTGGAGTCACAAAGGTGTGGGTTCAAATCCCAGCTTAGCCTCTTCTTGGCAGTAAGATCTTGCACAAGTACGCACTTCTGAGGGCACCGGTTTCCTCATCTGTAAGAGGGGAACAGTAGATTGCCTTTCACAGCGGGCTACCATTAGAAGCAAATCTGATGATCACTCTAGTGCAGCTGACACAGCCCTGATCTCATCATTTGCACACAGTGAGCAGTACCAGCTGCGGTCAGCCTCCTTCCTGAGGAGGCCCCCACACGGTTCTTAGGGTTGTGGTCCTCCTAAGATGGCCTGTGTTCCTTCCTGGGTACCCTGCAAGCCCCTGCAAGAAGCCTTCCAGGTACACATGCTGAGAAAGGAGGTCATCATAACAACCAAGGTGCCGAGATGGGTGTGGTCGGGTTGGAAACTCTCCTCAGTCCGTCCGTGGCACCATGAGGGATGGTGCCAGGGCCACCATCATCCCATCACCAAAATTTGCAACACTCCAGGGCCTTCTATAAAATGGCATAAATTAATATTTGCATGTGATCTGTACACACCCTTGCATACACTTTGAACCATCCCTAGGTGACTACCAACACCCAGGACAGCATAAAGGCCATACAAATAGTCGTTAAGCTGTATTTCTTAGGGGGCAATGACAAGAATAACAAATATGTGTGTTCCGCACAGATGCTGTATTTTCCCTGAATATTTTCAGTCCCTGGTTGGCTGAATCCATGGACGTGGAATCCATGGGATGCGGAAGGTCAACTCTATCTTTACGAAAACTCACCAGCTCGCCTGTGCATAATGGTGGCTTTATAGTCTGAGAATCGTATGGCACCAAAAATTTAAAAATAGCCAAGACAGGAAAGTTCAAAAAGGTGTGCGGATAATAATTAACAAGTGGGTTCAACCTCCCCAATTTTTCAGTCATGATTGGTCTCGGGCAAATATCCTGAGCTCTCATCTCTTTTAAATAAAGCCCGTCCGACAAGTTAGCCCCCCCCTGAACTCCCTGCTCCGTGCCCCATGGTTGAGACTGCCTCTCAGGACCCTGCAGAGGAAATGTGCTGCCTGCTCCGTGCCGCCTCTCCCCCCACCCCAGAAGACACAGGAACTCAAGGGTTATGAAGGCCCTGGGCAGAAACCCAGTCCCGGGGGAAACCTGCTACTGCGCTTGGTGAGAGCGACCAGGGACACTGTCCATTTCCCCTGATGTCCCTTCGCCCGGACACTCACCTCTCCTACACGCGTGTTCTCCTAAATATCTATGCCCCTTGCTCCCTCTCGGGATACACCCTGGGCCCTAGCTAGCTGTGACTGTGAAGGCGACGACATTCTTGTGGAAATGCCGATGGTGCCGCTCATGCTACCAGGGCAGATCTGCGGAGAGGCGCTGCCGGGTTCCCAGGCCGTGTTCCAGGGCAGAGCGCCCCTTCTTTCTCCTCCCCGGGCTGGGCACAGCGCAGGCTGTTCTGGACACCCGTCAAAGGCCAGGTGAGGGGTGCACGCCTGCAAGCCCAGAACTCGGAGAGGCTGGAGCCGGAAAATTGCCTTAGTTCAAGCCCAGTCTTGGCAGTTTAGCAAGACCGGATCTCAAAATAAAAAATAAAAAAGGCTGGGGATGGAGCTCAGTGTGAAGGCCCCGCCCAAAACAGCACAAAGCAAAACTTGCCCATCAAAGGAGGATGAGGGCAGCCTGAGCTGGGGTCTGCAGAGCACCTGCCACCTTTTCACCTCTTCGGAAGTGGCCTGGGGCTCTGCCTTCTCCTCCGGAAGCAGAAGGAGCCCTCAGTCAGTCCTCTCCCTGCGCTGAATTTGCACTTGGGCCCCCCCTTCAGGGTCTTGTCCTGCAGAGAGCTCTCACGGTAACAAAGAAAGCACAATCTCTGGGTGTGGCTTTTCTAACAGTCCCTCAACAAACGTAATGAGGCAGAGGAGCACCAGCAAGCTCCCCCACAAGGCCAGGGTGGAGGCGAGGCGGGCACACTGCCGGAGGGGGAGGGGGCCAGCACGCCCACTGGGTGACCAAGCCAGCTCAGGGCCCCCGAGGACCGCTGTGGGGCCCCGTGGGGGAGCGCGACTGTGTCTCTTACCCAGAAACACTCAGGAAGCCGGGGACTCGGCCAGCAGGCTTCAGCGGATGTGGGCAGCAGCTGGGCTCCCGAAGGACGGGAGAGCAGGTGCCCAGAGGCGCCCCGGAGGACCTGGGGACACCAATGAGCCGCTCATCACAGAGGTTTTAGGGGGCCTGTCTAGGGGCCCCAACGTGCCTCTCCACAGGAAGTCTGCCACCCAATCTCCTTTCCAGAATCTTTCCATCCGAATAGAGCCATTCCGTGCCGTGGTTTTCCGAAGCCACTCTGCCCAGCGCAGCCCTGGCTTCCTGTTCCGGGCCACAGGTGCTTCTACGTCGGTTCTACGTCGGTCGGTCGTCTCCCACTCTGAAGCACCTGTGGGTCCAAGGCTGCGAGCATCTCCCTGCCTTCCAGGCAGCTGTACTCTCAGTCGGCCACCACAAGGACAGCCCCAGGGCTCCGGGGCGCCTTCCTGGCTGTCCCCCACGTCGGGGCAAACGCCGCTGCCTCCCCCTGGTGGAGTGTGCGCACGCTTGGACCTGGCCGTCACTGCAAGTGGAAAGGAGCCCGGAAGCCCCCGCCCCGGAGCCCGCCGTCCAAACTCTCTCAGGCGGCTTCTCGAACCGACTCCCACCCACCGAGGCCTCTGCCCGCAGCCCTCCTCCTTCCGGCCAGGCCCCTCCTCCGAGAGCCCGCGTCCTCCCGACTGCTGGTGCCTCGGGCTCCAGGTCTGCCTGCCTTTGTGGCCTCCCCAGCCTGCGGGCGCGCGGTCCTGGCGCGTGCGCCGCGTTGGCCCGGACTGCAGGAGGCAGGGCCAGGGCCCTTCGCCTCCCTCTGGCCTGGGCCCCTCCGGGAGAGCCCAGCCCAGCCCACTGCTCCTCGCACTCTGCGCCCTCCGGTGGGTGCCGCCCCCGGGGTGCTCAGCATCCTGGTGCTTCTGCGGCAGAGCAGGGAAGAGCCGACTGCTGGAGCCCCGGGCCTGGCGGCCGCCACTGAACCACTGGGAGCATGGGGCCCGCGCCTCGCTGGCCTCGGCCTGTGGGGACGCGCCCGCCGCAGGCTGCAGGGGCAGCAGGCCCGGCGGTTTTTGCTGGGGGACCCACAATTCCGTCGGAAACGCAAGGTGTATTCGATTAAAGCAACTTCAAACGGGCCCAGCACCAGGCCAGGCGATCTGCATGAGGAGCGGCTGGGAGGAAGGCCAGACACTCGGCCGGACCGGACGCTCGCTCGACCCACACCTCCCCGCTGTTCAGAGCCCGGTCTGCTTCTCCCCGCCCGGCCTCCGCCCTCCCGCTCGGCCCCTTCCCGCCTCCGAGGCCGCAGAGCCGGGCTCCGCGAGTCACAGAAACTCTTTGATGCCCCCTGGTGGCCGCGTGTAGCTCGTCTCTGAAACGCCGGAGTCGGGGTGCAGCCCGGCTTGGCTTTCGGCTCCGTGGGGACCGGGCAGGACCTGGGACTCCCCCCGGGGGAGCTCAAGGCTGGGCGAGGGGAACCCCCAGGGCCACCGCAAGGGAGAGGAGGCCAGACCAAGCGGTTACCAGCTGACTCCTCTCTCCAATGGTGTGACCCCGGCCAGCCACGCTCAGCAGGGTGTGGGGTGAGACCAAGATCGTATTCTAGTAACTCCTTCTTAATCGGCCTCCCCTGCCCTGCAGCCTGCCTGTAAGTATGAACTTCCTGCTGTCACCACATGAGTCAGGCAGGATGCGGATGAGCACACTCTTGAGATATGCGTGTCTGACAAAGAGGCACCCATATGCCTGCTGCTCGTCATGGCACAAAAAAGTGCCGGAAAAAATGTCACCACAGGACTCGCGAGTGACAGCAGGAAGGTGAGGGTGGGCCACGCCACCGCCCGGACCCTGCTGCGTTAGCGGCGCAGAGGCCAGGCCAAATGTGGAAGCATAACCCAAGGCTCTTGCGCTTCCAACCCCTTCGGAGTTCCTCCCTACTGATGCTCAGCTTAGGCACGGTGCCCACCTGTGATCTCAGCTAGCCCGGAGGCTGAGGCCAGAAGGGGTGGGTTCAAAGCCAGACACTGTCTCGAAATGAAAAGGGCTTGGGATGTGGCCCGGGGTGCTGTCCCTGCCTACATGTGCAAGGCCCTGGGCTCAATCCCCAGAACTGAAAAAAAAAGAGAATATACTGATCATTACACATCTGCACCTATGAAAATACTTGACAGCAAACAAGTGCTTAACAGGTAGGCAGTGGCTGAATGAGAGTGAGCAGATGAACAATGGCCTTGGACTCGAAGTGCCCACGGCCCTCACTCCCCGCTGATTCCTTGCCCGTCCTTCCCAGTCCCGGGACACCGGCCCGTTCTCCACAGAACTCAGCTCTTCCCTGTCTCCGACTCTGAGTAGAGCTGAAAGCAGACGTGGTTCATGTAGTCGAAAATGCCTGCAGCCTCTCTCTGCACAGCTAATTTTGTTTGGTCTTCCTATGGCACTGTCCCAGTCTGATTAAAGAAAATCTGCCTAACAGTTTGTAATAGCAAAAGCTTAGAAACAGCTCAAGTGCCCATCAACTGGAGCCTGGATAAAGAAGATGTGGTTTTTCTATAAAATGGAGTACTACTCAGCCATAAAGAACGAAAAACTAGAGACATTTATACCTAAATGGATGCATATTGAGGACATACTGTTAAGTGAAATAAATAGGACACACCTGTGTAAATACCAAATAGTTTCTCTAGTGTGAGAAACCGAAAGTGTAAATAAGGATTAAAATGATTAAAATGAATAATTGACAATGTGAAATAGGAAAAAAGGTCCAAAGGGGTAGGGGTGGTGGGAGGGGAAGGGGAAAGGAAAGAAGGGAAAGGAAAAATTATGAGAAAAGAAAAAAATGGAAACAAAGTCTGTGTAAATAGGGAAGGGTAGGCAGGGAATGGGGAAAAAATAAGAACCAAGATCCATCATGTACAGTACAAGCACCCAATGATAAATCCAAATGTATTGTATACCTAAAATGTACCAATAAAAGAATTTAAGCAAAAAAAAAAAAAAGAAAGAAAATCTGCCTAATTCTAACAGTGAAAATAGACAGTCTTTTTTTTTTTTTTTTTTTAACTCTGGCTGAACATTAGAATAACCTGGGAAGCCTACACACACACACACACACACACACACACACACACACACACACGCACACTAATACCTAGGCTCCATCCTCAACCAGTTAAATGAAAATCTCTGAGGACTGGGCCTGGGAGTCAGCATTGTTTGAAAGCTCCTCAGCAGGCTCTTGCATATGTCTGGCTTTGTAAAACTGCAGCTGTGCACTGGGCGGACCTTCCCCCACAGAGCAGTATGAAGCCAAAGGAAACTTCCATGTTGCCTTCTAGGCCAGGAAGAAAGAGAGAAGGTCAAGGCTAGAGAGAGAATTCCAGTTTTCACTCTTCTTGGACATATGGCTTGTTAATAGCCAGGAAGAGGAAGGGAGGGACCCCAAGAAGGCAGAGCTGTGTAGGCCCGGCTGAGCAGAGACAGTAATTGGGGTGCAGGCTCCCACAGATGCAGTGGCATCCACAGACTTTCTGCGGCACAAGAGCTGGCCCAAGACAGCTGGGGTGATGGTGAAGCAGGGCACCTTCCTTTAGCAGCGCTACCTGGATGCAAACAGCTTTTAATGCAGATAGCCAGACATTCAGGCGGACCCTGCCTGGGCGTAAAGAGCCCACCATTCATTTTAAATTATGTTTTCAAAAACTACTCATATATTTCAAACACAGCCCATGAACCTAAATTCAATCTGCCACATTGTAATTCCTTGCTTTTAATTTAAGGCCTCCAGGCTTCCGCTAATTTAAGGGACAATCTGGTGATGAAAAGGAGACTATCTTCTCACAAAAACGTCATTAACATAAGGCACTGCTTCCCAAATTCAACGCACAATCCAGACTCCGAACATCTTACTTACACTCTGGGAGTCTTTTGAGCTACGCACCTGGGCATATAAAAGAAAACAGTCTGTCTGCTCGGCAGCAAATCATGGCTGTGGCCCTCTAGTCCAGCCTCCACCTGCTCATTTGTTCATTTCATGTCTCAGACTCTTGACCATCGTGCGGCTGCCTTTGAAAGCACAGAATGAACATGAGCATGATTCATCACGCTGCCATGTTCACACCAGGACCTGACTGGTGCCCACTGACCACTGGTGAGAACAGCAGTTATCAGCGTGGCCAACACACCCCAAGCTGAGATCACAAGTCCCACCCGCTCCTGATGGACAGAGCACTGACAGACCGGTCCTTCCTTTGTGTCTGAGGAAATGCTCAGGGGCAGGGCTATGGGGCTCAGGCTGTACTGCTGACAGGCCCAGGAGCTAGAGGCACCACCTCTGAGCCACAGAAGCAGATTGGCATTTGTCTTCATTGCATGCCTTAGGCCCAAGCACGTGCTCTGAGCTGGCACCTTGAGGTGTCGCACACAGAGCCTAGGCTCAGAGGAACTTTTGTGGATAGTGTAAAGCAAATGTAAATAACAGCCACTAACTCTGAGATCTCATCCCTGGGATGTGTGCCAAGCAGCTCATGTTTTCAAAGAGCTCTGCCTCTCCTTTGCCTCCATCTGCTTCCTCACCTGCTTCCCTCGTCCTGAAAATGTGCTTGACCCACTCAGAGAGTATTTGAGTATTTGTAATAAAGTCCCAAAAGTGCAAATAAGCAACCCTCCCTCAAAAGGCTGGCCCGCAAGACGAGAGAGAACACAGGATGTGTTCTCCCATTTTATGACGATTGTGGTTCAGAACACTTTCACTTGTTGTTACACTCAGTTTTGAGCAATTCTAAACCTGCTAAAAAACAAAGAAAACAAAAGGGGTTGCCAGAGGGAGAGTTAGAGATGTCTTCAATAAACCCCGTTCTGTGGTAGAAAAGGTAATTGAAAGGCTCCCAGATAACATGATGCACATTTGAAAAAGGGGAAAGGGAAATAACCCCAAGATTGGCCTGTGCTTCCTAAAAGACAGCCGAGTGAGGGGCGAAGGAAGAGTCACTGCTGCAAGGGAGCCGGCGGGAGCAGCAGTGAGTTCAGAGTGGCACCATGAACAGTGGCCTGGAAGAGCTGGGGTGTGGACAGGTCAGGCGGTCCAGAGACGCCTCTCCTTGCCAGACGGCCTAGAGACACCCAGGCGTGCTCATCATCGGGTGCTCCTTGTGGCCAGAGGGAATTTCCAGGGAGAATTCCAGGACACCCACATCTCCGGAGTCGATCTTTTCCAGGGAAGAGAGGGTCACGGCAGCTGGTATGACAAAGGTTCGGAGCTGGTTTCCCTCAGTTTGGTCCACTCTGGACCATACAACTTTTCTTCCAGGAGCAGCTACATGAATTAGCTCGATGGCAAAGCAGC
Source organism: Heterocephalus glaber (assembly GCF_053883595.1). NCBI lineage: Eukaryota > Metazoa > Chordata > Mammalia > Rodentia > Bathyergidae > Heterocephalus > Heterocephalus glaber. The sequence goes on from NW_028258321.1 coordinate 4,224,879, forward strand.
CTGGGGAAAGGCTGGCTTGCAGCAGTGGCCCTCAACAGGGAGCAAGTTTGTCCCCACTAAAACAGGTGTGGAGACATCTGGGGTTGTCATAACTTGGGAGTGGGGTGCTGGCATCTAAAAGTAGAGGCTACGGTTGCTGCTAAACATCCTGGCACGCTCACAACAGCATCCTTCCTGCCAACAACCACCCAGTCCAAAATACCAACAGTGGTGAGGCTGAGGGATCCCGGTCAAGAGCTTCTCGCCATTTAGGCTCCGGGTGCCACCCAGCCACTCCTGAGTCCAGCCTCAGGCCGCCTACCTCTGCATCCTCCTCCCACTCCCATCCGACCCAACCTCCCGTTAGACATGGTGCTGCTAACACCGTGTCTGTCCAGACATCAGCCTCCAAGACCTTCCTCCCGGTGCGTCCTCCGTTCTCTAGCTTTCCTGCCTCCTCCTCCTCCTCCACATCTGCACAGCTGCTGTCCACCCAGCGTCCTCCCCCGCCAGCTTCTGACTCCCATCTTCCCTGGATGACCACACTCACCGGCTCCTCATGACTTGCACATGGCCGAGACCCCAAAGGACAGGGATACAAGATGACTAGGAGATGGTCTCTGAGTCCAGAACTAATTTAGAGAAGAAAAAGGTAGGTGTTTACTCTTCCTTTGCGCCTGCTTTGTGCAAGGCACGGAAATGCGTGTGGTCTTTGGCCCCACGAAGTTTAGACTCTAGTGGGAGAAATGCAAGAAGCAAATCACCACGTGGACACAGGTGAAACTGCTTCCAAGGTAAATGCTCAGGGGGAGAGGGAGCTGCAGGCCTGCGGCAGGGAGAGAGGGGCTGGCCAGGCTGTTGGCCGAGCTCGGACAATGACACTTAAATTAGGCCCAGAGGAGATGAAGCCAGGACAGCGGGTGAGAGGGGTGAGAGAGCCGGGTGGTGCAAACAGTCGGTGTGCGAGCCCTGCCGCTCACCGAGATACGGAGAAGGGCAGGTAGCAAGGGGAGCACCTTGCCCGTGAGGCGCGAGAGCTGATGGGATCTGGGCCCTGAAGGCCTTGTGCGTTTGTACAGGAAGCATGGAATCTTATCTCAGGAGGATAAATGCAGGCTTTTAATGTGGGGAACGTGGAGAAGGGGCTGGGGGTGACCTAAGCAGAGAGTTTTCAGAAAGCTCGTTCTGCTGCTCGGGGAGAGGATGGGAAGAGACCACGGAGAGGTGGGCCGGCCAGAGGGGCCTGTTTCTCCTCCCGAGGGTGGAGCCGGGAGCTGAAGCCGAAAGCCTCGCAGAGGTAAGGTCATCCTCCGAAACACTCACAGCACATTCCCCAAACCCGCCGGGGAATAGAGGCCCCGGCTTCCCTCTCCATGCACGGGGCTCTTCCTGTGACCGCAGTGGTCTGCTCAGCCTGCATAACAAAGCACAGACAACGGACTCATCCTTCCAAAGGCCCGAAGTCCAAGAGCAAAGTAGAGGCAGGCCTGCTTCTCCGGCCCCTGTCTCCCTCACCCACAATGTCCGTCTTTCCACTGAGTCCTCACATGGTCTTCTCTCTACCACCCGCATCCTGTGTCTCTCTATTGGTCCACAGTTCCTCTTCTTGGAGGGCGCCAGTCACACTGGATTAGGGTCACCCCAACAGGCTCACCACAACTCTGTCTCTTCCTTAAAGGCCCTATCTCCAAAGAGTCACAGGGTTAAGGCTTCAATTGGAGAGACCATTCTCTCCCTCTCTCTCCCTCTCCCTCTCTCTCCCTCTCTCTCTCTCTCTCTCTCTCTCTCTCTCTCCCTCCCCCCCCTCCCCACCAGCAACAAGCAGCAGGGTTTTCCTGAGGTCCATGCACAAACTCTCTTGAGGTTCCCAGTCTGCACTGAGTCGCTGGCGGGTATAGCAAATGCCTCAAGTTCAGAGCACAGGGCATGTGCAGAGAACCGAAAAGGTCCACAGGTAGGAGAGCAGGAGACTCCTGAGGGCAGCTGTGGAGGAGTCCCTGCGAAGGGAGCAGCCATCTGACAGGCAGATCAGGGCAGAGTGAGGGGCCAGGATGTGCACTGCAGCTACAGTGGCTGACACAGCAAGACTTGGCACCAAGATGGCCAGCAGGAGTGGGCCGGAGGTGGAGTCAAATTGGGTCAGACCTTGGAGGCATTCAGTGCTCAAACAATGAGCATGGGCTTTGTCCACGGATAGTGCAAATCCTCTGGGCATCTAGGAACGGTTCGGTGAGGGAGGGTGAGGGGCTGCTTCATACAAGAGATCCTTCAGAGATATCAGAGGGCTGCAAATCACCAGAGACTTGGGGTGATAAATGTCTCCCGCAATGTTCTGCTCAAAGTCAAGGTCAGAAATAGCTATTATGATCTCAAAATACCAAAATGCCCCAAAATACCAAATATCATATGACTCACTAGCTTCCAGCCACTAATCAAAGTACAAAAAGCCAACTTCATGCCAAGAAAAATCAATTTCTGTTTTGTCCTTTGCTTTACAAATGATCTACATTTTCCAAATGCAGTGGAAGAAATAAGGTAACTTTTTCACTAAGATTATTTCATGCAAGCAACAGTCCCTTTTCAATAGTTTTATACCATTCTCCCTGGTTTCTGACTCGCAGTGCTCTCTGAAGATGTATAAATATAAGGTAGCAGTTTTATTTCCTGTGAGTGGGGAGCTTTGGTTTAATAAGGAGAGAGGCAGGGGATAGACTCCTGGAGATGAAGCATCAGCTATTAGTTCTTCTTGGCCATTTCACCAGGCATGTCCAAGATTGCTCCCAGCTGCATTGGCGGCCTCACTGCTGCCCGGGCTGGTCCAGTTTTCAATGATTTAGGGGTCGCACATTAAGTGCTCACGACCATAAAGCAATGGTTCTTCCCGAGGCACTAGCGAAGGTTTGGCTGTGATGGTGGAGGAATGTCCTTCCTACCAGAGGTCAGAGGACACACTGCTGCCTTTCAGGCAGTGGAGGTCACTCTCACCTGGGAGTGGTCACCATCCAAGGGAAAGTACAGCAGCCATGTGCACCTACTGAGATCTGAAAGCAACACGGGCTATGCTCTGGAGCACAGAGCTGCACTCATAATGTCCCCAGCACTCAGCTCCAGCATGGTCCCTCCGTTCCTTGGAAGCCTGCTTTGCACACAAGAGGAACCGAGAGGCGCGGAGGGGGGCGGGTGTTGGGAAAGTGGGGTGGACAGGGCAGTCACTCCTCCACAGTGAAACATGCGTGTGGCCCCCACTGGGCCCTGGCTGACCCGTCACACACCCTATTCTTGATGGTCCAGTTGCTCAGAGTACATCTTGACCATTTGAAAGCATGGCCCAGGCTTAGGAATAGAAGAGTAGGCAAAAGGCAGCAGCCTCCATCAATGGAAGGAAGGAACCAGCAGCCTTCAGCAGTCTCTAAACAAGCCTTCGAATAATAATCACCGAGTTTAGCAAGCACTTCTCTCACAGCAAACACGTGCACACGTTCTTTATGGGTGACGTCCTTGGGAGCTCACAGTTATTATTCCTTCTTCACAGCTAGGGGAACTGAGGATAATTGGAACTAATCCAATCATCCTATTTTCATCGTCCTCCCCATACCCCCAGTGCAGTGTCTGGCCCCCTGGTAGTCTGCTCTGCCCTGTGCTTGCATCACTGTGGCATCAGCATCCCAGGCTGTGTGCACCTGGAAAGGCCTGGGCTCCCTCTTGTGGGATCATTTCCTACAGGACATGTTAAAAGTCACATCTCCCAAGAATTCCAACAAGGTCTTCTTCATGGTAACGATAGACGTTTCTTCTTTCCCCCGTGTAACTGATATAGCTGCATGTCTACTAAGAAATTTCCTTTTAATCTTCAGACACTGTAAAAGCCTACTGCTGTTGGTATTTCCCTTTCTGCATTTGCAGCTACAAAACTTGGGGCAAATTTGTACCCACTCCCCATGACCAAAGTATGCAAGACATTCTGCCATGCACTTGCCAAATAATGACAACAGAAAAAACTAAGTGTTTGTTATTTAGGGGTAAATTTTCATATCTTTGGATTGTGCAATGGATTCTTAGATATGTTCTCAAAAGTATGATAGAAAGAAAAAAGAAAAAGACATAGATGGTTTGGATATCAAAACTAGATAATCTCCATGCCTCAAAAGATATTATCAAGAAAATGAAAAGATAACCTACAGAATGGCATAAAATATTTGCAAATCATATATCTGGTAGTGATTCAGTATATATAAAGAACTCATATCTCAATAACAAAAAGAAAATATTTCAAATTGATTAGAAAATGGGCAAAAGATTTGAACAGACATTTCTCTCAGTAAGATATACAAGTGAGCAACAAGCTATGAAAAGATGCTCAACCTCATTGTTCACTGGGGAAATTCAAATGACAATCACAGTAAGTTACTACTTTACATCTACTTGAATGGCTATAATAAAATGATAATTTCAAAAAGAAAATTGTAAGTGTTTGTGAATATGTAGGGAAATTAAAACTCTCACGTGTGGCTGTTGGGAATGCAAAATGTTCAGTGTCTGTGGAAAACAATTTGGTGGTCCTTCAAGACTTAAGCATAGAGGTGCCATGTGAGCCAGGAATTCTACTCCTAGATATAACTCCACAATAACTGAAGTCAGGTATTCAAACAGATGTGTGTGAATGCATGTTTATAGCAGCACTACTTCACAAAACCAAACATGGAGCGTAAACACTCTCAGTGAATTCATGGTGGCATTTGTATATGATAGTTCATGATTGAGCCATGTAAAGAAAGGACATACTGATATATGTTTGTATCAGTCAGCTTTCTGTCACTACGAAAAAATACCTGATATGAGCAACTTATAAGGAGAAAAGATTTATTTTAGCTTATAGTTTCAGAGATTTCAGGCCATGGTTGCTTGATCCTGTTTCTTTTAAGCAAAGCAGAGCATCATGGAGGAAGAAGGTGGCATGGAAACCTGCTCACCTCATGGTGGCCAGGAAGCAAAAAGGGAGAGAAGAAGGGGTCAAGGTCACAAAACCCCCTTCGAAGTCACCCCCCCAGTGACCTGTCTTCCTAGATTCCATCACCTCCCAATAGTGCCACAGGTTGACAACCAAGTATTTAGCATATGACACATTTAAGACCCAAACCATCACAGTGGGAAAACGTGGATGAATTTCAAAATCATCATGTTATATGAAAGAACTCAGATATAAAAAGTTATGTATAGTATGATTCTGTTTCTATGAAATATTCAGAACCGGTTAACTCCATGGAAACAGCAAGCAGACTGGTAGTCGCCAGGGCGGGCCTGCAGGAGTATTAAGGAGTACCTGCTTCCTTCTGGGAATGATACAAATAGGTTAGAACTACAGAGAGGGGGTCACTGTACAACGTGGTGAATGTACTAGATGCTGCTGAATTGTTCACTTTAAAATGGCTAATTTTATTTTATGTGAATTTCACCTCAATTAAAAGGAAAGAATAAGACAGATGAACCAACTTTTTCAAAAATTTATTTTTTTCAAAAAGCTACCCAAGTAGAAATCACACATCATTCATCCTATGTACCTTCACCCCGTGCTCATTAGCACCGTCTGGCACGTAATGAGAGATAATCAGTATGTTTGCCTGGATGAATGCATAATCTAAAGAAAAAATTATAAATAAATTTAGAGGATTTGGAAGTCTTATAAGATGTTCCGTACCTGTCACTTACCCTTTTATTTGTTTGTGTAAATGTCCCCTTACGTTTTCTTTTCTAATTACAAAAGCAATACTCACAAGTAGCTACACACAACGGGGAGTGTTCCCCAGCCACCCGCCCACTCCTGCACACTGTACCTCAATCCTCACTGGTCCCTGGAATTAGCAGAGTACAGTGTGCTGTGTGTCTTCCCCCTACTTTCTTCCTGCTGATTCCAATACCCCCGGATGATGCACACAATCCACCTCTCCACTATTATCCCGGAGTTAGTATCCAAGGCTGAGTTAACTCTGCCATGCTTTTATTCCTTCACCTCCTCCCCCGAGATTCTGGGCCCAAGAGGAAATGACTAGGAGACACCGTTCCAGGTCAGAGATGACGTTTCAATGGCTACATGCGTTGTCTAATTACACAAGGGAGGAGTCTGATTTGAAGCCCAAATGAGAAAGCTTCAGTGAGAAAGACACTTGGCGATGCCCATTCTCCCACTGCTAATCCAGGCGGGGCGTTAGTGTGTAACCCCACTCGTCAGCAGGGATCATCTGTCTGCCGCGTGGATTTTTATCTGGAGGCATTCCAGCTCTTAGTGTAGTTCAAAGATGCAATTTCATCACCTTCAGATATTTTCTTGTTTATTCATTTTGCTCAGAGTCTGTCTCCCTCGCTAGCACGCTCCCTCCATGGGACGGAGATCTTAGGGTTTCTCATCATTACTAGACGACCAGCACCTACAATACTGCCTGGCCCAATCTGCAGTTGGTACCGTCATTGGAAACGTTTGTGGAGTGAAATTCTACAAGATCTCTTCTTTCTAGAGAGAATGGAGGTAGAAATCTGCAACATTTCCTCTCTGGTTTCCTGTGAAGATGACAGCTACAGAGGGGCTGAGGGGCTGGTTGGCTGACCTTGGTGTCTCCGGAGGGGTGGAGGAAAGGAGGCCTGGCCCGGCAGGGCCCCAGGAGGACCACCGAGCCCTCTAGCCCATCTCACAGGGTCCACAGCTCCTTTGGGAGAAGCAGAACTGAGTTGCCCCATTTCCCAAGAAGACCTCAGCCCAGTTTTTCAGTAAGATAACTGGGCGGAGAACAGAATGTCTCCACCTGCTTGCTCTCAAGCACCTCCACAGCCAGAAAAAGCTCCATTTCTTCCTCGTGAGGTTGGGTTTTGAAACTAATCCGGCGCCCTATTTTTCTACCCCAGCCAGCAGTTTCCCCCAAAGAGAATTTGAGACCAATAAAATACAAAAGCAAAGGCTCAAGTTTTTATAAAAAGTGTTGATTGATCCGCTCTCTTGTTGAAGGTCCTTCATTTGGGGTTTTCCTGATGGTTTCTCATGATCAAAATGAAGTTATGCAGGGCCGGGGATTTAGCTCAGTGGTTCTGCCGCCTGCCTCATAAGCGGGAGGTCCCGAGTTCGATCCCCAGTACGAAAACAACAACAACAACAAAAATGAGGTTATGCACTTGGGGGGAAAATATCACAGAGGTAAGGTCGTGTTCTCAGCAGAATATGCTTTAGTGCTTGTGTTACAAAAGTCAAGGAGAGACCGCAAAATTGTAAAAGAGCGCAGAAAGTGAAAGGAAAATAACTACATACAACGTGAGATCTTGGACTGGATGCTGGGACAGAGAAAAGACAGTGGTGGAAAAGCATTCGAAGCCTGCACTGGTGTTGACAGCTAAGTCTTGGTAATTGTACCACGTTATTAAAGTTAATACCAACGGGAAGCTGGGTAAAGGATCGGGAATTGTGTTTATACTACAGCATCTTGCAACTTTTTCAACAAATCTAAAACAAATTCAAAACAAAAGCCTCAAAACTGGGGTTGATCAGCCCTTGTTCCCCACCTGCATTTGCTTGGAAAAGGAGAGGGAAAGACACCCAGTCTTTGTGGCTCCCTCAGAGTCACAGGGTAGGAGCACTGAAGCCCAGAGCCAAGGACACTGGGCGGTTCAAATTGTCCTGGGATGAGCGCCAGAGAGCAGTTCTTCTGGAATTCCAAGATGCTCCATCCTGGGTGGCTTGCTGAGATTTATGTCCCCAGGACTTGTCTGCATGCTGAGCTGGGGACCCGGAAGAAGAGTCGCATTGGTCCAGCTCCACAGGGAGGCCCTGCTCTTCTGCCCTCCCCTTCCCCACCCTTCTCCATATGCTGGGTGCTCTCTAGGGAGGCCGATCTTAGCATTTTGGAAGACTTACATATTTCCCCCTTCCCTGTCCTGTCACACTACGTTGATATTTTCTGCCATCGTCCTAGGTGGCGGTGGTGTGCTCTACATACTGCACGAGTGTGTTTGCACCTGTGTATGCCAATACAAGTAATTTTCATGCCAACAAGCCATACTCAATATTTTTAGTTTTTGTGAAGTTGAAATTGAATCAATCGTTTGGAGCAAAAGACAAGAAACTTCCAACAAACTCCTGTCTCCCACATTTCACTTACTCATCAAACATGTGTCCAAGCCCTGTGTGTGCCAGGCACTGCGGAGCAGTGGGAAGTGGATTTCCTCCCAAGGCTGCCTTCTGCAACACAGGTACCGAACTCTCTCAGACAAGCCCCGCCCATCCTGTGACCCAGCAGGAGGTCTAACTGCACCCGCCAAACCCAGAGAGCAAACGTTAGGCTCGATGTGCTAGACATTTGCAAGGCATGAGCAAAGACACTTAGCTATTAGATGGATACGGAGGACTCTGGGAGGTGAAAAGAAAAGAATTATGGAGTCCGTCATCTGGTCCTATTATTAAATGCAGGAGGCCAGCTTCCAGCAGAACCTTTAGGTTTAACACCAAAGAGGCCTTTTCATCAACCAAACTCAGTCACTCTTTCTTTCTATAATACATTAAGACCCAGGCTCGTTTCCATAAATGGAGTGAACAACAGGAAAGATTTGAATCATGAGCTTGACTCTAAGTTTCTGGATTCCTGCAGAACAGTAGAATGAAGAACACGGCACCTTTGGAACCATACCCAGGGACATCAAGAAAGCCGTCAGACCCCTCCTCACTTTTGTAGATACTGAGGTGCTCCAGATGCCACTGACCACACCTCTGGGTCCCAACTGGACCACTGTCCACCAGATTGGGCTGCAGAGCTTCGAAGCTCCGAGTCGGGAGCATGCTACATACGCGGACGCTGCTGTTCATTTTCTTCCCAGCGTGAGTGAGATGCAGCTAGTCTCCTTGTTGCCCGACACATCGGGGAAGTGAGGCTGCCCCACATCTGCTCAGCCGTAGTTTTAATTGCTTAATAACAGTGTGTAGGCTTCCCTCCTGAGTAGCGGTGTGTGGGGGGTGACATTCAGGACCTGGCGCGTGGGCAGCGGAGGCAGATGAGGCTGGGAAAATGTCAGCCTCCCACAGCTTCTCTCCCAATTAATCACCACGCCATCTGACGGGGCTCACCTCCTCCAAGGAGCCCTGGGCTCGCATCCACAGAGCTCCGCTCCAGCCCGGGCTCCGCCACTAAATTAGCTGTGTGACGTCGAGCTAGCAGCCACAAGCTGAGCCATGGCTCCCTCCCGGTTTGGACATTTAAAAGGTGATGGAGTTAGCTAAGAGAATATTTAAGGAGTTGAGATTTAAAGTGCAGGCTCAGGATCCAGAGCACCTGGGATGGCTCCAGAGACCACTGCTCACCAAGAGTAGACCCCCAGGAACCTTAATTAAACCCATCTGTGCCACGCTCCTTCACGCTCCTTCACGACAAAGCAAGCATAATAATAGAGACCCCACGCAGTTGTTGGGAGGACTTGGAACAGGCATAGCAGGAGGTATGCATTCAACAAGTGCTAGGCATTATTGTCCCAATTCCAGTCATCTGACTGTATTTCAAGTTCCAGCGGAAGTATTCCTGAGATGAATAAAACATGGAATTTGCCCCCAGATACTTAGTCCTGTAAGGCAGATAAGGATATGCACCTGTGATATCCAGCCTGTGATGTGCCCTGTGGCAGAAGTACATGACAACAAAAACATCACGTCGCTTGTCTGCCTTCTGCCAGAGGCTGTGTGGCACCCTACCTGCATCCAGCCTGTGTTACCTCACAGCTGCCCATGAGGCAGATCCTATTTTATGATGTAGGGAGAAGTCTGAGGGAAGTTGAATAATTTACCTTAAGTCCCACAGCATCTAAGTGCCAAAGGCAGATCTTAAGTAATTGCTCTTAACTGTGCTTTGGGGGACTGGGTGGGACTTGAGGAAGCTACAGGAAGGGAGTGGCATTCGAGCACCAAAGCCTCTACACCTTCCTCCAGGAAAGGCAGGACTTCCAGAGCAGCCCCTGTGACATTCGCTCTTTAGCTGTCCAGATGCTGTCCTCTGACTTCTCCAGGCCCCGCTTCATTTCCGAGCTACACTCTGCCCAGCCCAGGGCTGGGGAAGGACTATGAGCATGTATTCATACGTAAGACTCTTAACACGGTGGCTTGCACATGGGAATATCCCATACATGTGAGCTTCTGTCATCATCTTTGTCACCCTCATTGTCATCATCCATACTCAGTTCCTTAGCAGCTAATAGTCAAGACCACCCACGAATAAAAATCAACTTCCATTTTCAAAAGGGCTCTCAAGACCACTTCCACACTATTTCCTACCCAGTGCCTGGATGTGGGCATCCACCGTTTATTCCTTAGGTCAAGCACTTGCCTTGTGCCCGGGGCTCTCCCTGTACATGCAGAAGTCTCCAGAAGGAATGAATGCCACGTGCAATTCCTTACAGAGTTCAGTGATCTGAGAAAAGAGTCAGTGTCCCCACCAAGGAGAGAAGACAAAGCAGAGGCTGAGCCATAGAAAAGCCACTCCGCACGGGGACCAGAAAGCAGGGAGGGGAAGCTGGAGGCTATTTCCTTTACAGTTCCCAGGGGCAACTCTGTCTGCCTGTGCAGGGATGATACCTGAGCTGGGTCCTCATTAGCATGTGCCACCAGGCCTCAGGGGTGAGTGATGGCTCCCCTAGAACGGAGGCGTGTTTGATGTCGGCTTGTCAGCCCCACCATCCTTCACTGGAACTCAGGGCCAAGATTCATGTCTTCTGTCAGAGGCTCATCCAACACCCAGAGCCGGCCTCCACCAGGGTCCAATTTTTATGCCTTCTCCCTGAGGATGGCAGGCAATCTTTCAGTTCCTGGAATGGGAGATGCCCAGTGATGCTCCATTTCCCCCCAGGAATCTCTTAGGGATTGGGCCCAGGATAAACTGAGAAGACAAAGGAGGAGGGACTCAGAAGGAGTGCATGAACTATAGATTTTTTAACCTGTTTTCTGCCATTATTGTCCCCCTCCCTCTCCAGCCCCATGCCAGCTTGTCCAGCACCATCACCCTGAAGAGTGGTATATAATTCAGGATCAGTTTAGACTCTGCTCTGTCACAACAGGCAGTTACTTACCAGGAAAGAATGACGCCATGACATGCCCAGGTCAGATTTATATGAGAAATAAAATCCTCAGAACAAGATGAAACTGTTGGAATATTTTAGCAGGAAAGTTCGCTTTGCCTCCTTCTTTTTGTGTTGTACATAAGTTTCACTGTGTTTTTATTCAATGTGTTAAGTCCCCAGCATGCACTGGGGAGGGTGCTGGGGGCATGGGATACTCACTGACACACAGGATCTCAAGGCCAGGAGCTCCTGTCTTGATCCCCTGACTATAAGCCAACTGAGAGCAGGAACCAGGTCATGTGTGGCATGGCTTCCACAGTGACTGGTACACAGTAGATACTCAAGAGTTGTCTCGGCAGAGCTAAATGTCAGTAACATTTTCCCCACAAAAATGATGCAGAGGTCAACAGGGGTGAACTCTTATTCTTTTACCCTATCTAATCTATTCAGGGGAGGAGAAATTTGTTCTCCTTGTTTCTCATTAAAACTGAGGAACAGTAAAGATGTTACAAAGGTTGACACCACACCCTCAGGCAATGCCACACCCATTTGTGTAGTCCTGGGAGAACCCTGGGCTGGAGGGCTGAGTTGATGCTGGCTCTGCCTCAGGCCATTGTGTGACTCTGAAGCCCAGGGACTGCCCTGACTCTGGAAAGCTGGTGTTTCTAACTGGGATGACAGGAGATGAGGGTTGGCAGGAACTCAATGATGCTTTAAAATAAGAATCTCAGCTGGGATCTAGGGATTCGCTCTCAGTGTCTGCAGCTGAGGAAACCGAGTAGTAGGCCTCAGGTATAGGGTTTTGGCTCCCATGGGGTTTTAAAAAAAATTAAATTAATTCCAACATTTAAAAATTAGGATATTTTATGTTTTAAAATCTGTATTTCCAACTTCCCTTGAAAGATATCAGAAAGTCTGACAGCACCAGACCAGAGACTGTACTCTCTGACATGAGAACTGTCTTTGGTATTTGAAGATCAACTGCACCCTTTAGAGTGGACAGCCACTCCCACCGGGGTCCACCTCCCCCTTTCAGGCCACCTCCCTGGACCCTGAAGGCCTCTGATTGTTGATAAACCTGACCGGGTGAACTAGTCCAAGGCAGCGTGTGCCCAACTCATTTACCATTACCAGCTCAGCACAAGGTACTCTTAGACATTCAGAGGAAGGAGAGCTCCAGGGAGTCTGGAGCGGGGGCGAAGTGGTGAAGGAAACGAGAGAGAAAAGCCCGTGGTTCTGGTGGATGGAGGCCACTGGTCATTCTGGCCAGAGTAGGGGTCTGAGCAGAAAGATGGCCAGGCCTAGGGCAAGAGACTGGGAGTGTTAAGTTGAGCTCAAGTTGTGGGAAGTAGGGTCCTAGGTGCCAAGCAATATTATTCATCGCAGGAATGCCAGCTATAACGGGGGCCCAGGTTGGGGCTGCCAGGCTCCCCCCCCACGCATCTGCCCCCCCCTTCATGACGACAGTGGAAGTGGGAGTCTGGGGCTCCAGAAACACAAGCCCGAGGTTGGAGTTGTCCAAACCAGCCAAGCCCGCTGGTGCTGGTGCCTCACTCTGCGGGTGCCCTGCAGCAGTCAGAGCACCCCGAAAAGGCCCAGGGGCAGCAGGAGGCAAACGTACAGGTTGAATTTCCCAGAAGTGCCTCAGGGGAAAGAAAGGGAAAAAGAAAGACGAGGAGAAAAACCTCCTTTCAGCCTCATTAGAGCCCCTGCTTAACGGAGCTAAAAATAAAACTAATTGCTTTTGCTATTCTAATGTGAAAAATCAGTTTTTAAAGGATCAGGATTCTCTCTTTGGCTGGAGAAATCATTGAATCGGTAATAGACTGACTGCCAATGAATTATGAATGTCATAATCAAGCCTCCTGGAAGGGCCAAAGTCTTGGTACAAATGGGCACTATAATTAGAAATATACTAAAGCTGCCTAAAGCAGAGCCCCTTTATCTCCTTTTATCCTTAAGGAGGGAAGAGGCATAGGCTACTCTTCGTCGGGTATTTTCCCTGTTCTTGAACAGCAGCTTGCTCAACAGCTGAAGAGCCCTTTACGCAAATCAGCATAGAGACACCAGTCTTCCCCTCCCCAAAGAGGCCTCATGGATCTCCCCACAGGGACTGGAGGAATGCTTAAATTCTCTTCATCTATTACCTGAACTTCTGAGAGCTAAAGAGGGTGAGGACAGCAGGGAGCCTCTTCAAATCCCACAGAACTGGGGTCTCTGCAGGGGTGGCAGTCACCCTCACCCTGCTGGGAGGCAGCCAGATTCCATCCTTGCTCTGAACCGGCTCAGTTCTGCAGGACTGGGGGGTGGAGGGGAGGGAGTGTGTCAGGGAGCAGAACAAGAAAAGGAGGCCAGGGTTGAAGGTGAGTCTCGGGGGACACACCCGGATGCGGCCTTGCTGTCTTTCCTCAAACCATTTACCTCGTGAGACAGAGCCAGCTAACATCAGAGCTCCGTCAACAGGAGCTACTGCTCAGGGCTCATCCTACTCAGCCCTGGGGTGGCCCGGCAGGACTTGTGGTCCGAACTCCGCTCCCTCTGAGGCCGGGGCTGAAGGTGAGCCCAGCTCACAGTTGCTGGCCACTGGCTGAGCTGGTCTGGAGGGGTTCAGTGTCTGGATCTCACCTTAGATTCACCTGAGATATTAAAATGCTGATGCCCAGTCATTCCCAGACCAGCTTAATGTAGTATCTGGGGTGGCATCAAGCACAGTGTTCGTTAAAACTGTCTAATCATCCTAAACTTGTCCCCGTGGCTGAGAACCACTGCCCCAGTATTCCTGTGTGGCACCTGTTCTGTCTTCCTCTGACCTCCCAGAGTCTGGGGGCTTCTCTGGGTGGAGAGGGTCCGGAAGCAGCAATGCCTTCCGCTCCCAGGCTCAGGGCCACCCCTACATTCTACCCAGGATGTCTCCCCCTCCCAAAGCACACCTTATGACACACCTCATCCAGAGTGGGAGATGGAATCCATCTCTCAAGCCACTCTGCTGGACAGAAGTAGGTTTGTAGGGCACTCTACAGAGAAAGCTTCCCTAACAGGACACGACCACGCTCAGTGGGAAATAATGCCACAATCCACCACCAGTGCTTGCATCATCTCATCTCAAAGATCTTCCTCAGGTCGCTTATGAGAAAGGGAGAAGCAAAGGGCCCCTGGGAAAGTGATGTGCCCATTAACCAGTTCAATAAATCAAGTTAGCTTAAAGATTTGGTCTGGGGCCAGGGATTTAGCTCAGTGGTTTCACCGCCTGCTGCCCAAGCGCAAGGACCGGAGTTCCATCCCTGGTACCAAAAAAAAGATTTGGTCTGTGTCCAGTACCACAGAACCTTGTTATTCAGAGCAAGGACCATCAGCATCTGCTGGAAGATGCTGAGAAATGCAGGCTTTTAGGCTTCAGACAAGACTTACTGGGACCCAAATCTGCTTTTGAGTAAGTTTTCCAGGTGGTTTATTTCCACAATGGACCTGGAAAAGAACTGCTAAAAAGTAGAAGATGGGAATGGCAGTGAGTTCGGCCACAGTCCAGAGGAGAGCGACTGGGGAAAAGAATCAAGCCAAAAAGAACGCTCCGAGGTGTCAGAGAACAGAGATTCCGTGTGAGCCCAGCACACAGAGGGATTTGTGCATGCACAAGCATAGGGGGCTTCTGAGAGCAGGAGGCCTGGCCAGGTGCTGAGCAACAGGAGGGCGGAAGCAGGCAGGGAAGGGCTTGGCCCTCTGCAGCAGCCTCTTCCTGGGCCCCTGCCTGCCACAGCTCTGGACACAGGCCCCTCGTTTCTGCAGTGTGCACCTCTCTCCACAAACAGGCCGGGGTGCTCCTGAGGCCAGAGGCCATGTCCTAACTCACCTGTCTCCTGTTCATGTCCTCACGGGACAAGGTGCACAGGACAATTTACAACAGTGTTGAATAAATGCATGAATAACTGAATAAACCAGGAAGGACTGGAGCCAGGCCTGTGAGGACACAGCCAGCTTCATTCTGCTCTCCCCATTATCACTGTCCCAAAGTGGCCCAAGGGAACTTAGGCTGGTGCCCAGAATGATCAGACTATGTTATTAAAAATGGAAATGTAATCTACAATCCCAAGCATCCCTTGGTTGTGGTTTGGCTGCTAATCAGCTGGATCTTTCTATTCTACAAGAGAAGGCTGCGGAGTCTGTGGTTCCCAACATCCAGAGCAGACCCCAGAGGGGTAGAGGAGCCCTGCCTAAAGGTTTTTAGTTATTTTTTATTAGTACATGTTTACGTTACTTAATGATTGCAGTCCCCACATGAGTTGGTACATGTGCCTAATGCGTCTCGACTCTTCTATCCTTGCCTTTCCCTTCTGTCTGCCTCCATCTCTGGGAGGGTCACCGCTCCCTTAGCTCAGCACTTTCTTCTGCTGCAGCAGGACTCGAAGGGTCCCTGCAGCGCCTACATACCCCGTCCCACAAGATCAGCATATATGGAAGTACTCTGTAAAGAGATACACAATGTAAATTATCATGGTGTATGATGGGAAACCTTGAGGAGAATCTTAGAGTCCCAGGTATTTTTAACATCTCTATTTATTTCCATTTCACACATTTTGTGAGCTCTTCAAAAAAAAAAAACAAAACGTGAGCACAGGCTCTGGGGTGAAGATACTTGTACTCAAATCTTGACTCGGGCACATTTAGGCATGTGACCTTGAGAAAGTTATCTAACTCCTCTGAGCTTTGGGAGCCTCACCAACAACATGGAGATGATAGTGATAACACTTGTCGCCTCGGGTGCCCTCGGGGTCAAATGTACCACTGCCTATGTGAGTGTGCAGCTTAGCTCCTGGAACACACCACATAGTCAACGAATGTCAGCAACTACTCACCCACCTCACACAGCCTCCTAGCGTGCATGTCTGCCCCATGCGCTCTCTGAATGCTGCCTCTGGTTGCCTAGGTCCCACTGGGCCAGGAGTAGGCAGCATCTGGGGCTTCACAGAAAGCAGTGCCCTCTAACGTTTGCCTGTACAGTTTTCTCAGGGGATGGTCTCTGCACACCGGGCAGAGGGTATTTGGTAATCTGATTTATGGGGATGTTTTAGACTTATCAGTGTCTGTGTTCCTTTAAAGCACATGGGATACGCTCTTCGAAAAGGACCCTAAAGACAGAGGTGCCTCAACACAAAAAGACCGAGCACCAGGTCTGGGATCGCAGGCATAGTCACAGACCAGGCGGGCAGGTGTCTTTGAGTGGAGTGAGGAGAGGATCTTGAAAGTCTGGCTCTGTGTTCAATCCTCTTCCTGACGAGGTGGCTCAGGATAAGAGGGCACTGGACAGAATTTCAAGGTAGATGGGGGATTTTGTTGGTTCGCTGTTCTGAATTTGGGGTCATGCTTTTTTGGGTAAGAATATGCGGAGGTAACTGTGTCTCTGTTGTCCCCACCAACAAGCGATCCTCCCACAGCATGGGCTGCAGGGACCACATCGGCCCCTAAGGTCAAGATCCCTCTGGGAAAGTGAGGCCCAGATGACCTTCCCTCAGCACTCTTTGGGCACAATCCAGTGGGAATCTCTGCCACTTTGTCACCTCTATCCAAAGGAAGACCCCTCAACAGATGCAGGAGGAGTGAGCTAACAGCAGGGAGGCGTAGCTGTATGGACTGGTTTTCTCTAGGGCAGCAGACTGTATGCATGCAGGAAAAACCAAAGGCCAAAGGATGTGGTTACAGGCATAGTTCAAGGGAGCTGTCTCTAAGCCACACCACACCCCCTTCAAGGGTGTTTCAGGAGTCCAGAAAAAAAGAGATGAAAGTTTAACTCTCCCTACACTCTTGGCTTCTGAAGTGCAGGTATCACTTCCTGCCTCCAGCATTTCCAATGACTTCACACAGCTACACCACACACAAACAAGACCCTCACAGCAGATACAAGGCCACAGCAGGGGGTGGCTCTGGCCCATGATGGCCTGGAGGTCACCTGGCAGTGAGCAGGCATTAGCAGAGAAGCATCGGCTGAATCAACCCCTTCTTTCTGCAGAAGACTGCACGGAGATGCAGTAAAAGGTTTCCTCTGGCCTTTAGTCAAAGTGAGCCCATGATTTAGGCAGCACTGGAACCTCTTTCCCTCTGTCCTGCTGAGAGCTCTTCTACTGGGTGACTTCACACAGGCTATTTCTGGTGGTGGCTGACAATAGATGCCCAGGAGATAGAAAAGACTCTCCTGAGCCTCCGGAACAGGGAAGCCATAGTCAAGTGCATGTCCTGAGCTTCCCTTGACACTATGATTAATTTGATCCCTGACATCGTGCAGTGGGGCGGGCCCTCCTGCCTGCATTCTCTTCCCAATAGCAAAGGCTTGTTTGCACCTGGAGATGTTTTCAGTTGAAGATCCCCTACCCCGATATTCCCAGGGCCGAAGGTTCTGTGAGGTGAACCTTGCTGAGGCGCCCATATCTACCATTAGGGGAAAGGAGATGGCAGAGGGAGGTGTGAGGGTTGGGCTCTAGGCCTCAGCCAGATGGAGTTTCAAAGAGCAGTCAGAAGCCTTCAGGTCTCCCCATGCCTAAGCATTCATCCTTCTCCACAGCCTACAAAAAGGGGAGACTGTCAGGAAAAGGAGTCAGTGAACAGGGAGAAAAGTGATAGGGTCTTATCTCACGTGTGGCCATTCAGAGCCTCCATCAGGATCATCTGCATTCTTGCCGAGCATGTCGCTTGTGTGCACAGATACTCCTTGACTTCCGATAGGGTTACACCCTTCTAAAAATACTGCGAGCAGAAAATACGTTTAAGGGACCTCACCCAGGGGACGTCCTCGCTTAGCAACGCAGGACACCGCAGTGCAGGCTGCTTCTCCTGGGGAACACGTGGCTGACCAGGGGTTGCCCTTCCCACCCAGGACTGTGACCTAACTAGAGACTGGACTGAGTATCGCAAGCTTGGGGAAAAAATCAAAATTCAAAATCAGAAGTACATTTTCTACCAATGGCCATGATTTTTGCAATACTATAAAGCCAAAAAACGGTAAGTCGAACACTGTAAGTTGTTACGGCATTGTTCATTTATTTTCTTGTCCACCTAACGGGAGATTCTTGTTCTCAAGAGCGAGAGGATGGGGCTGAGAAGACCAACAAGGGACTGCTCCAGCCCAATTGTTAAATGCTACCTAAGACGCAAATGCAGGATTCCTTTTGATTTCCCTTGAGAGATAGGAGACACAGTAACCGATCGCTTAGGAATGCTGGGATCCTATGTGACACTTGGCTGGCAGGAAGCTGAATGACATAGAAGCTTGGAATAACAAGAAAGAATGAGTGTTTTAAATCAGAAAAAAACCAGGGTTGAATTCCAGTTCCTCCACTTACTTACTGTATATCCTTGGACAAGGTTCTTAGACATTACGATACTCGTTCTCTTCATTTAAAATAGGATCATAAAATGTGATTCATAGGATGTTATTAAGATTAAATTGGCCACCGACAGTAAAGTATCCAGGATAAAACAGACACTCAGTAAACAGAAAGCAATTGTATATTGACTTTTCAGTTTTCCTGTTAAGGGTTTTCAATCTCCCCCAAATATGAGTTGCTGTGTTTTGCTGCAGTGACTTTCAAATCACTTCAGAGAGCAAAATGTTTTCTTCACAATAAATTAGACAAGATTGGAACTTTTATGACCATGAACTTCCTCCCTCCTTCAGGGTCCCCTAGGAAGCTGCCCTGCACCCTGAGGGAACTATTGGCACAGCGTGAGCCAGTTGCACGGGAATGGGAAGACCTGAACTCTGATACCTGTTAAGCCACTCACTTCCAGAGACACCTTGGACAGGCCCCTTTCCCTCCCTGAGTCTCAGCTCTCCGGTTGTTAAAGTGAAGAACCATTACCATGTGATAACAAAGGAATCCAAGGGGAACTGTGGTCCTGGATCTGACATTGGCTCTTCTGTCTTTCCCCTATGCTGATCCCAAACTATGATGCTGAATCAATATTTATTGGTACACTATGAGATAGCTATGTCCCCAAGACTAGAGTCTACCTACTTCTGTTACAGGTAGCAATATTGCCATGTTGTTTGTCTTGCTTCACACCTGAGCATTTGCATGTGGCAGAATGTAACACACAATGGTCATGCTCAGAATAAGCCAAGCACTCTGGGAATGAGGCCATGGTTTGCTTGGGGAGGGCAAGAAGCAAAAGGTGACATACTTAAACACCCCAAAATATCCTCAAAAGTGAGAAGGCAGGAGCTGAAGTTCCATGGGATTTTTCAGTCGGCTTCATTTATCTTTGAAAGGAAATACACTTAAGTTCAGGACCGTTATGAAAGAAGATGAACACTTTGCTATCACTTGGTGGCTTTAATGTCCAGAGAGGGAAGCTGCCCTGTGCTGAGCCACTGGCAAAAACTGTAGCAGGAGGCATGGGACAGCCAACTCTCTAAGGGGAGAAAGGTAAGGACTGAGTACTGGAGGAGTCTGGGTTGGGCAGGATATAAGAAGTACATGAAATTCAGTGGAGATCAGGTTATCAAAGATAACCAACCACCAGAATAAAGCCAAAGATCTTTCCATTCTAAAAAAGTCTGCCTGGCCGAATCTTCAGGCAGAGCAGAATAAGCTAAATGAGAGATTGAAAATAAAAGTGTTTATGAGTTACTTTTCTCTCATTGTTGAGACAAAATACCCAACATCCAAAGTAAAAGGAGGAAAGGTTTATTTAGCTCACAATCTGTAGAGGTTGCAGCCCATAATCAGTTGGCTCCAAGGCAGGGCGGGATGGCAGAGGAGAAACAGTCCATGGCAGGCAGAAGGCAGCAAAGCAACAAGGGAAAACCACAGCTCTTCCTGTCCCTTATGTCTTATCCAGGCTACTTAGAGCAGGCAGCACTCACACCCTTAATCCTAGTGCCCTTATACCGGGAATCAATGCCTAGCATTGCACCACAAATCATTTCCAGAGTCACACACTCTAGATCCAGCCACCTCCGAAAAAGCCCCTCCTATAACTGTATAAGACTCTGGGGGGGACATCTATACACAAGCCATAACAGTGTAACTGAAAATACAAAAATGTAGGCAGGGCCCCATGGCAAACCAGAATCCTGAACTACTTTCAGCTTCTACCTTTAACATATAAAACTCCACTTTCTGTACCTCTCATAAATTATAGTATAATAAAGTGCAAACACATTTTAGAGTCCTTTGAAAAGAACCAAATGTCTCACAAACATAAGATGCTTCTTACTGAGCTGGGCATGGTGGTGCACACCTGTAATCCCAGCACTCGGGAGGCTGAGGCAAGAGATTCACAGCAACTTTTAGCCCAGCCTGGGCTACACAGTGAGATCCTGTCTTTAAAAAAAAAAAGGACGCCAGTTATTGATATATTGGAATCAGAGGCGTTAGGCTTTGGTCAGCACCAAGGACAGCTGCTGGCTGGGCTGAAAGAGCCTTCTAAGGCTACCCTGAGCTGTCAGGGTCCTCCAGGATGGGGCCTGTACCTGCGATGTCTCTTAGGATTTAAAGAGCCATGTGATGGTCAGGATGAGACCACATCACCTACAACGGGCACCAACATGCATGTCACGTGGCCATATGATTTTCTCCAAGTACAATAGTGGATCAACACGAGCTCTAAGTTAACTCCTCTGTGTCCTCTTGGAGCTAAAGAAGGACCACAAGAAACATTATTAGAAGATTATCTGCGGAAAGGGTCAGCAAACTGTTCCATAAAGGGCAAGATAGTAAATATGTTAAGCTCTGCAATCCATATAGTTTCTGCTAAGATTACTCAACTCTGTTGTTGTTTCTGTTGTAGGTTACTTTGGGAAGGACTGGGTCATCCTCACAGTTATATATACAGTACATGTCCTGGTTTGGTTGGACAGTGAGGGGAATTTTAGAATTGGAAAAGTGCTCATTATTCTGCACTGCAACTTTGGCCTTTACTCCGGATACCCACTTGGGAGAGATCCAGTAGTCCCAGCAAACAACGACGAATAGGGAGGAAATTGAGAGAAAAAAAGTTAAATAGTCATGAAAAGTTAATGGAGAAGAAAAGCAGGAATCTGCACGGTTTTAGAGTTGACCTGGTAAGAGACATAGAGCTTCATCTGGTAGAGGTACTTCTATACTAATAGGAGTGGACCACTGAGAACTGAGAGAGGAGACAAGCATGACACAGCAAATGCACCTTTAATCAGAACCAAGAAGAGGTTCCGTGTCCGTGAGGCACCTGGAATATTTGCTTACATTATTGTACTTAAACCCTCCAATGGAGCAGTAGGAGGGAGCTGAAGAACAGAGGTGAAATCACTTGCCTGAGAGCATGCAGCCAAAGAGTAGGGAAACCATGAAGAAGTAGAAACCACCTGCATCAGAGCCCATGGTCCCCGCCCCCTCCAGTGGCTGGAGCTCAAAGGTCTCAGTCACTTAGGCAGGCTTGGACTCTTGTTCCTGAGAGGCCCACGTCTGCGAGCCCTCCAGTGCACCTGTTTCAGCTGCAGCCCCTGTTGAGCTCTCTCCGTGGAGCTAGCCAAACCAAGACCCATGGGAGCACTCCCCACTCTGAGTGGGGAGAGTCCCAGCAGGAGCCTCATGACCTTCAGGCTGCTCCCGTGAAAAGACAAAGATGAGACTTCTCGGGAGTGAGCTCGGAGCAAGTGAAATTGTCTGGGACCCAGGGCCTCCCTCGTCGTCCTCCCTGCCTGAGGTGCCCTACAGTGGCAGCTGTATGTGACGTCATCCCTCAGGGGTGCCAAGACAGGGGTAGGGGAGTCTTAAAGTAAAGCTGTAATAGGCCTGCAATCAAAATTTACTTTTATACTGATTCCCAATGATGAGAGGAGATATTTCAGCAACTCGGATAGCACCATAAGAGGAAAGCAATTCCCAGCACCACCTCTCTGAGGTGAGAATCTGCCTCCCCCACATGATTCATAACTGGGAGTTTTTCCCATTTAAAAGGACTGCATCAACTTATATGTCCCTTTGTTTTTCACCGGAGTTTGTAATGGGTCCTCCCATCTTCTAAATGCAGAGCTCAGGAAGCGTAACTTTGCATTGAGGTGGGTGGTGAATATTCACATCCCCCAAACCTTGGAAGACTCAAGAGCTCCAGCAGCAAGAAGGTAAGGAGGTGGGAAAGCCTGCAGTGCTGAGGTCCTGAGCCAGAGGAGGGAGGAGAAAGGGAAGCCCTCAAGCCTTGGAAATGACTTCTAAATATTTTATGAGAAGTTGGGGCTGTATCAAAATGCAGTTGCCATGAGGTGGTCAGAAAGTTGAAAGAAAATGTGGAGAGGAATCACCCGGGGGCGGGGATTGAGAGCCAGAGAGAGAATGACGGGCTGCCTAGGAGAGGCTGGCAAAGGGTCAGAAGGAGGCAGGGACCAGTGCAGGGGAAACCAGGACAAAGGCAAAGCAGCCCACCGTGAGGCCGGAGGGGAGAAGCCCAGGGCCTGCGCTAGCGGGGGCATGGATGCTCCTCTGCTCCCCAGGCAATGGCCCGAAGCCTGGCCGCCCGCCGTGTCCTTGCTGTGTGGGGCGGCCTGGGCCCACAGCCCCTGTCTAATGGGCGCCCGTCAGAGCTCATTAACAGAGATGCATCCGAGTTCAAATTTGTGACCACTGGGACACAGATGAAGCTTTAGTTGACAGATAAGCTCTCCGTGAAAATAGTTTGTTACACAAATCAAGAGTGTGACACAATTAGAGGCAAAGTGATAATTAACCTACTTGGGGAAGACCAGCTAATT
Source organism: Heterocephalus glaber (assembly GCF_053883595.1). Taxonomy (NCBI): domain Eukaryota; kingdom Metazoa; phylum Chordata; class Mammalia; order Rodentia; family Bathyergidae; genus Heterocephalus; species Heterocephalus glaber. Next base: position 4,247,647 of record NW_028258321.1, read on the forward strand.
TCCAGAGCTCTGCAGGGCATCAGCTCCTCTCTCTCTGCCACCAAGGAGTGGCACAAGTGACTTCTGTCTGACCTTGGCCTGTGTCCACAGCCCGCATGCCCCTCAGATGGCAGGAGCAACTCTCGCCTCACCCCTGGGACTTCCCAGCTGCCCAGATTTCCTCAGGGCCTCCTGCCATCTAGGGGCCCTGTCACTAGTTCTGTCCTAGACCCAAGCCTTACGTCACCAACCGGCCTGGACAGAACTGGAGACCAAAAGCAGCCTTACCTGCATCAATTTGCTCCCACCAGGAGTTCCGTGTTGGCTAATTGAAAGGCATGTGTGATTTTTCTGGCAAAATCTATAGAAACGGATACTCTGAAATACTAAGAAGCAATTAATAAGAATGATTTGGGGCTATAGCTATTGATTGGCCTAGAAAGACATCCATTTCACATTCAGTGAAAACAATTGATTGTAGGGTCGGCCACACACATTGCATGATGCCATTGTTGAAGAAAAAGTACTTTCCGGATATTTTACAAACAGTTAAATACGTGCCCGAGTGAGCACAAAGGGGAGGCAGGAAGCATGCGAACCACACACGCACGTTGGGTCCCGGAGTGAAGGGACAGAGATGGGGTGGGGGAGCGGCTGCTCCTGGGCCCGCCCTGGCTTCCCGCGACTGAGAGGCATCTGCCTTTCTGCTGGCGAACAGCCAGCCCCAGCCCTGCCGACCTTGCAGCAGGGGGCGCTGCCTCTTCCCTGAAAGGCTGAGGGCCACGCGCACGAAGGCAGGGAGGGCCCTGTGGAGCACTGCTTCCCCTGTCACCCTGGGCCTCCCACACACGGGTCCCGGGGCTGTTCGATGGACTCTCCACCCCTCCATGCCCTGTAGTCCCCGCTCAGGTCCCCGTCCCATCCCTTCTCCTGGAAGTAACCGAGCGTGGCTCTCAACCCCCTTCCTGGGCACGTGCCCGCTCCTGCCCTGCCAGGCTCCCCCGGGCTCTTGACAGGGAGCAAGGCTGCCCGCAAGCTGCCTCCACTGTGACAAGCCACTGACTCTGATGCCAGACACCTGCGCACGGCTCCTCCTCGGTCCCAGCCTCCACCCAGGGGGCGGAACAAGCACAGCCTCTCTGCGCTGTCCTTAACCAGCACCATGGGGAGGTAAATGAGCCCAGCTCTGCCCTCGAAGCCACTCAACAGGAGCGCAGGTGAGGGAAAGGAGCGGGAGTCTCCGCACCCCGAGTAGGCCGGAAGCAATCAGAGGAGGCTGCGAAGACAAACAGCTCCCACAGCAAAGCAGAGCTCTGAGCTCTCACCCAGCGGGTGTCAATCAGGCAAGGAACGGGAGTGAGCAGATGCAAACAAGCCAACTAAAAATACACCCAGTGCGGAGTGGTTAAATGTGTGTAGGAACATTCTCAGGTGCCCATGGCAATGATGGAGCCCGGAGACCTTGAGGGGCAGAAAGGAACGGCAGCCGAAGTAGATCCAGGGTAAAACAACAGCAAGCCTGGCAGAAGTATATACCCAATATTAAAAAAAAAACAAAACAAGGGTCGTGCTCAGACTCTGGGGAGACTGACACCTGGGTACTCACCAGCCTGAGCAGGAATGCACTGCGGCCTCTGAACCAGCTCCGTGTGCCGTCCACAGCCCATGATTGTGTCTGCGCCTGCCATGGACCCCGGGAGCTCTGGAGATGTGCAGGGACCAGCCCATGGTGCACTAGGCCTGGTCTGGGGACAGCCCCGGGACACAGGGCGGCTTTTCACACCTACAAAGGGAGATGGGTTACTGTACATTGTGAGGCCACCGGGCGCACGTTGTAGAAGTCACCAGGCTGACACCTTTCATGCAGCTTAAGAGTGCATGCTGCTCCTCACCGTGTTCCCACAGAAGTCTCAGATTTAAGCTCCAGGGGCATGGCGATGTCACCTGCCCATCTGAAACTCATCTTTGTGGACAGGAGAATGGAATGCTCTGATTGGCCAAGAAAACAGAGTGCTCTGATTGGCCAGAATGAATGAATGAATGCGTGCATGAATGGGAGGGCAGACAGGAATGATGTTCACGGCGCACGGGAGACAGCACATCAGCTACTGTGGGTAAGAGGATGTGATTGGAATGCCAAAACCAAAGGCCAGTGTCTGACGCAGTGGCCACGGGGAAGAGGGGCGGGTGATGGAGATTCACCTTCCAGAGTGTCGCACGTCCTGGGAGCCAGGTGCCAGTCCCATAAATGCTATGTGACAAGGACAGTGGCGGGGCCCCACAGGAACGGAGGACATCTTCCCACCTGGGCAGAGTCGGGAGCAGCGGCCTCACGATGGAGGAGCCAGCTCCCCTATGGAGTTCATGAGCAGCGGGAGCTCGGGGAGGTGGAGAGGAGGAGATTCGGTAGGGGCCCTGCCAGAGCGGGGGCCTGGGAAGTGGCCCGCAATAGCCCAGGGGCCTGAGGAAAGTCCGAGGCTTGGGGCTTTGGGGCCTGTCTCGCCAGTCCGTCTGGGGCACTCTCCTAGAAACAGCATCCACCTTACCTCCACCGTGTCAGTTCCAACCCCCGGTTCTAGGAAATCAATAGGATCTCTCTGCCGGATGACAGCTTCAGCCTAACCGCCCTGGCCAACTTTTACCACTTCCAGCAACAGCGGCATAGCTCATCTTTACTCGCCAGGTTTCCCGGCATGCGTGATGAACTCAACTTTAAACTGATTATTGAAATCCACAAGCTGTTAATCCAGCGGCTGCCAGCAAAGCCCCTGCTCTCCACCATTTAATTTTCACTTACAGTGACAGGGTGCAGATGCCATGCAGTTGGGCTCCAGACCCCTCCCGCTGTCCCTATGCACAGCAGGTGGGGACATACACATACACACACACACACACACACACACACACTCACACACGCATGCACGCATGCGCTCACTGCCTCGACCTGCGATCTGTGAAATGACTGGCCGGAGTTCGTGCGGAGATCACCCGGGTAGATCCTCTGTAGGGTGGCATGGATTCTCGTGGGTTGTGACCAGGGCTTGCCCCAGTGGTCAGGCAGGGCAGCAGACCAGGGATGCCAGGCTGAGAGGCCCTGGCCACCCTTCTAGGTTGGCTCTCGCTCAGCAGTTTGAGCTGTGCCGAGGGCCTCTTTAGGGTAACCTGGGAGCACCCACCTGACCCAGTGTTGCCCTCTCACCCCAAATAAGAAGCTCTGCTGCCAGCCTGGGGCTCACAGATGCCAGGGCCAGGCACTCATCTGGCAGGTCACACCAGACAGCCCACATCACCTTTCCCGCTGTCCCTGTTCACTGCAGCTATGAGGCCTGAGATGGCCTTGGGTCCTGACTGGGCTCGGCCACTTACTTCTCCACCTCTTCCTCCCTCCCGGAGTCCCGCACAGGAGCTTGGATCCAGCCAATCAAACTGCAGCCCTTGACCCTCCCATCCCTCTCCTGGTCGCCCTTGCATCCAGCCAAGCCCTGCAGTCCTCCCTCCCAGGCAAACCCCAACCTCAGAGACTACTCACCCCTCAGGCTCAACCCTTAATCCCTTCTGCCGCGAAGCCTTCCCGGTTCCTGGGTCACAGGGGCCCTTCCACTGAGTTCCTGCGACCCTGTGCCGTGAGGGCACTGATCCTATGCCGCAGCATCGAGGGTAATGGCAGTGAAACTCCTGTGTAACCCTAGGGTAGCATCTTAACCTCTCTGTGCCTTGATTTTCTCATCAGTAAGAACGAGGTGTGATAGAAAACACAGTGTGTTCAAATAAAAAATGGTTACAGTAAAAGACCCATTGCCACTGATCCCCCTCAAAATACTCCTCTTTTGGTTTGAAGACACTTATCCCACCATTCTTACCACTTTCTGGAGCAGTTCTGGGAGTCTTCTTCAGTGTCTTCAGCTGTGCTGTCACCTTGATGTCCTGAATTGACTAAAAATATTTACTTTTCCTGAGCACTGTGACTTAGGGGAAGAGCAGAAGTCACACGGTGCCGGGTCTGGCGTGTGAAGTGGATGAGGGCACACTGTGGTATCTTTACCAGCCTGCCTTCCCGGAGGTTGGCGCCCAGAGGCAGCAGTCCCTGTATTGGTGATCACACCTCATAAAGACACTCAGCAAGGGAGGCAGCCAGAACTGCTGCAGAAAGCGGCAAACACGATGGGATGAGCCTGTGGGGGGGGGGGGTACTTCGAGAGGAGGATTAACAACCACGTGCCTTTTCCCGTAATAATACTTTGATTTGACCATTCCCCATATACTGTATTGCTGCCTCAGGAAGTTGAGCCAATACTTCGAGCATGTGTGGCGTGCGGCAGCTGTTGAAAAGCCGATACTTACGGCGTAACTGAGAGGACAGTTGTTTCTCTGGCTGTCGCGTTTGCCCTCCTACACCGTGAGTCCCTCAGGACGCGGCCACGTCTCCCAGTACTTGAGTCCCTCTCCCTGCTCAGCACATTCACGGCCACAACACTTGCCTTTATTAGTTGACAAAAGAAGGAACAATCAAGAGAAGAATACACCCACTGCTTGTATCAGTGTTTTCCTCTCGGCCCCGACACGCGTGCAGACACTCTCACCCTTGGGCAGAGCAGGAACAAGCCTCTCTGGGGCTGCGCACATGCTGCAGCGAATGCCTCAGCTGGTCCTTCTTGTCCAATCACGCATTGCCCTCATTCGGTCAGTAGCATTTGCTTTGCACTTACTCTGCCAGGCACTGGGCGGGGGACCAAGGCAAGACAGGCACAGTTCTGACCCAGTGGAGCCTGTGTCCAGCGGAGAAGATGGAGCTGCATGAGGGTTAACTCCGAAAGCTACAAAAGTGTAAGTGTGACAGAGGCCACAAGGGTGGCATTTAACAAAGACTGGCTCAGCTGGGATGGGCAGGCAAGTAGGAAAAGCACAGCTCTGGCCAGGCACGGTGTGCACACCTGTAATCTGACCTACTCAGGAGGCTGAGGCAGGAGGATTGCAAGTGTGCGCACAGCCTGAGCAACTTAGTGAGACTCTGTCTCACAATCAAAAATAAAAAGGGCTGGGGACAGAGCTCAGTGCTTACTGGGTTCAACCTCCTGTGCCCGAAAATCAGACAGAATCACAGCTCTAAGCCGCGTTCCCACAGCAGCAACGCAGTAAAGATTCTTCAGGAAAAGGAGCCAGCAGCTCTGCGCAGATGTGCAAGGGGGATTTACGATGAGATTGGTCGTGTGGCTTTGGAGGCCGGGGTCCACCAGGGCACCGCAGTGCAGCCCAGCTCTGAGCCACGTCGCCCTTCCGGGTCTGAGTGGGTGACCCCTGCCAATCTCTTCTGGAAACGCCCTCAAGACACCCCCAGGGCCAAGCACCCTGACGTCACCTGTCACCTAAAAGCAGCCCTCGCAGCTTCCCTTGGGGGTCCGCAGGCTGTGACCAGCACGGTGAGCTTGATTCAGTTGGGCAGAGACGGGAGAGGCCCAGGCAGAGAGCCGACTGTGCCATGGCCCAGGAGGAACCAACAGGAGGAACCAAGATATACAGGGGCAGAAGGGGGCCTGGGGGGCCTGAATCCCAGAAAGCTGGGCCGAAGGACAAGGCTCACAAGTGGGGCTGGGGCCTCCAGAAACACCTCCTAGTCTTACCTCCTAAGCATGCAGCCTTCTCCGCGCAGCCGCAGCCCGGAGCCACCGTTCAGAGCACACGGTCCTGGTGGCCGGCTCTAGCCCTGTTTGTCCTGGCTTTCACTTGCGGTCTGTTCCGAGACTACACAGCCCCTTAAGCTGCCCAAGGCTTAAAACCACCTGCTTGTAGCACACTTGGCCACGAGGGCAACGGGTCCCCATCTGGCCCAAATTCCACCTCCAGAAGCCCTTCCGGGTTCTGCCGTTCACCAAGCACCAGCTGAGGTGGGCAGCAGGAGTGCTTCCCCGGGACCCAACGGAATCCGGAGGGCACGGCTGGGAAGGGCCGGTTGGCAAGGTTGCACCTCAGGGAGGCTCCCAGAAGAGAAAGCGGCTCCCCTGGGCCGGCCCGGCCCAAACAGAACACAGACTCTTCCACCCTGGAAGCAGAACCTGACTCTCTGGAAGGCAGCCTCAGAGCAAGGTTGGCTCCAATTTGACCACGTGAGCCCTCTGGAGGTTAACTCTCTGGAGTCTGGTCTGGGGAGCCCGTGGCTCCTTGGTTTTTGTGAGGTAGGCCCCCGGGATGGTTCTATGCCACATTAGAAGTGACTATGTGACAAATGTCTCAGACCATTTTGGGGCTTGCAAGCCCCCTGAAGTCGGGTGTGGACAACCTCTGCCCGTGGACCCTCAGTCCCGGGTCAGACACCGCCCCAGGGCCTCACCGGCAACATCAGCAACAATGTGGACACCCAAGGGTGCCATGAGGCTGCATCTCCTGCCCTGTCCCTGAGGCAGAAGCCCCGCCGCCAGGACCCTCCTCTTCCTCTTCATCCTGAGCTCCCAGGGAGGAGGCTTTCTCAGGAAACCCCACCACCCTGCTGGTACCTTTCCACTGCATCTGCTGTCTCAGCCCCAAAGCTACCTATTAAAATGCTCTGTAAGATTTTTTTAATTTTTAAAAATGTGATTAGTGTATGTTTGCAGTACACAATGATTACATTCATCATGAGGGCTTGGTACACGCGCATGGCACATCTTAGTTCTCGTCACTATCCCTCCCTCCGTGCTCCCTCCCTTTCCTCCTGGTTACCTTCCCTTCCGAAAGAGATCTATTTCCCTGTCCGCTGTGATCTATCTTGTGTTTTGCTCTTTAAATTATTTATATTTTGGGTTCCTCATAGATGAGAGACCATGAGATATTTAAGCTTCTGTGTTTGATGTATTTCACTCAATATTGTTGACTTGAGGTGCATCCATTTTCCTACAAATGACCCAAATTTATCATTCTTTAGGGTAGAATAGTGCTCCATTGTGTATAAGTACCACATTTTCTTTGTCCATTCCTGTATTGATGGACATATAGGCTGCTTCAAAAACGTGGCTATTATGCATTGCACTGCTATAAACACGGGCATGCATGCATCGATGTAATATGATGCCTTTAACTCATATAGAAAGGTACTTAGAAGGGGAATAGCTGAGTCAAATGGAATTTCTACTTTTAGTTAAAAATAAACTCCATACTGATTTCCATAGTAGTTGTTGTATTTTACATTCCCATCAACAATGTAGGAGGGTTGCTTTTCCACCACAGCCTCAGTAGCATTTGTTATTATTTGATCTCTTGATTACCACCATTCTTTCTGGCAAAAGGTGGAATCTCAGTATTGTTTTGTTTTTTGTTTTTGTTTTTGTTTTTTGGTACTGGGGATCAAACTCGGGTCCTTGCACTTGCAAGGCAGGTGGCGGAACCACTGAGCTAAATCCCTGGCCCTTCAGTATTGTTTTAATTTGCATTTATTTAATGGCCAGGAATATTGAACATTTTTTCGTGTATTTTTTGGCCACTTGTACTTCTTCTGAGAAATGTCTATTGATTTCAGTTGCCCATTTTTGACTGAGTCCTTTATTTTGGGCGAGTCTGATTTTTTGAGTTCTTTATATAGTCCTCTGTCTGAGGAGGAGCTGCAAAATGTGTCCCCCTTCTGCAGGTCATCTCTTCACTGTGTTGGTTGTTTCCTTCGCTGTGGAGAAGCTTTTTAATTTGCTATGATCCTGTTTGTTGATTCTTGATGTTATTTCTTGTGCGATTCGGGTTTTGTTCAGAAAGTTCTTACCTATGCCTATGTCTTCAAGGGTTTTACCTTCTTTACTTTCCAGGAAATTAAGTGTTCCTGTTTTGATATTTAGGTCTTTGATCCATTTGATTTTATTTCAGTACATAGTGAGAGGAGATATGTGTCGACCTTCAATCTTCTGCATGCATATGGCCAGGTTTTCAGCACCACTGGCTGAATGAGGCTCTCCCCCAGCTGTTTCTGGCCATCTGTCAAAGATCTGATGGCTGAAAGTGCCTGGGATTGTTTCCATATTGTCTATTCCGTTTCATTGATCTGCATGTCTGTTTTTGTGCCAGTACCGCCCTATTTTTATCACTGTTGTTTTGTAGTATAACTTGAAATGTAAGATTGTGATGCCTCTTGTTTTGGTGTTGTCACTCAGGACTTTTTTTTTTTTTGGTACCAATGATCGAACTCAGGTCTTTCACTTGCCCAGCAGGCGGTGAAACCACTAAGCTAAATCCCCGGCCCCACTCAGGATTGTTTTTACTATTTTGGGTGTTTGGTTCCATATGAATTTTAGGGTTGTTTTCTCTAGTTCTGGTATTTTGATTGGGATTGCATTAAATCTATTATCAGTTTTGGAAGTATGGCCATTTTGACAGTGTTGGTTCTGCCTATCCAGGAACAGGGGAAGTCTTTCCATTTTCTATGTTCTCTTCAATCTCCTGTTCAGAGTTCTATACTTTTCACTTAAGAGGTCTTTAACTTCCTTTGTTAGATTAATTCCAAAGTATTTAATTTTTCTCAAAGCTGTTTTCAATGGTATTGTTTTCCCAATTTCTTTCCTGATCGGTTCATCATTGTTACACAGGAGCACTATTGGTTTTGGTGTGTTGGTTTTGTATACTGCTGCTTTGCTGACCTTATTAGTTGTAAGATTCTTTTGGTGGAACTTTTTGGGTCTCCTATGTAACAGATCATGTCATCTGCAAATAAAGATAATGTGACTTCTTCCTTTCCTGTATATATTCTTTTTATTTCTTTCTCTTGCCTGATAGCTTTAGCTAACATTTTAAGCACTATATTAAACAGGAGTGGTGATAGCACACATCCTTGTCTTGTTTCTGATTTTAAGAAAAAGCTTTCAGTTTTTCCCTATTTAATATGATTTGGCAGTATGTTTGTCATAAATGATTTTTATCAGATTGAGATAAGAACCCTCTATATCTATTTTCTTAGGCGTTTTATCATGAATAGATGTTAGATTTTTGTCAAAGGCTTTTTCTGTGTCTATTGAAATGATCATATGATGTTTGTCCTTGCTTTGGTTTATGTGATGTATTACATTTATTGATTTACATATGTCGAGCCATCCTTGCATCCCTGGGATAAAGGCTGCTTGGTCATGATGTATGAATTTTTTGATGATTTGTTGCATTGTTTGCCAGTATCTTGTTCAGGATTTTTGCATCTATGTTTATTAAAAAAGATTGACCTGCAGTTTCCTTTTCACTTGAGTCTCTGTCTGGCTTTGAAATCAAGGTACTGTAATGGTAACTTCCAGGAATGAGTAGACACTACTCCTTCCCCTTCAATTTTATCAGAGGGTTTAAGGAGTATTGGTATTAGATCTTTCCTGAATTCTTGTAGAATTCAGTGGTGAATCAATCAGGTCTTGAGCTATTTTCAGTTTATAGAGATTTTGGGGTTTTTGTACTGCTTCAATTTCATTGCCTGTTCTTAGACTGTTCAGGATTTTTATATCTTCTTGGTTCAGTTTTGGGAATTCATATGTACCTGAGAATCTATCCATTTCTTCTAGATTCTTCATTTTATTGGAGTACAGATTTTCAAAGTAGTTACTAACAATCTGGATTTCAGTGGTGACCTTTGTAATTTTGCCTTTTTCATTTCTAGTTGCATTGATATGGGTTTTTCTTTCCTTCTTTTGGTAAGGTTAGCTATAAGTTTGCCTATTTTGTTTATTATTTTGCAGAATCAGCTCTTCATTCATTGATTCTTTGTCTTATTTTATTACTCTCAATTTCATTATTTTCTTGCTCCAATCTTTCCAATTTTTTTCTTGTACCACCTTTGAATTTGGATTGTTCTTAGTTTTAGGAACTTGGGATGCATGATTAGATTATTTATTTGGGTTCACTCTGTTTTACTGATGTGAGCCTTCACAGCTATGAACTTCCTCTTAGAATTGCTTTCATTGTGTTCCATAGATTCTGATATATTGTACTGGCATTATTGCTTTATTTTAGGGACTGCCTAATTTCTTCTATGACCCATTGATTATTCAACAGTGCATTGTTAACCTCCATATGTTTGCATAATTTTGTGGTATCTTTTGCAATTGCTTTCTAATTTCATTGCACTATGATCTGATAATATGCATGGTATAATTTCAATTCTTTCATATTTATTGGATTTTTTGTACTTAAGCATGCTTCATGGGTTAGTAGTGGTCTATTTTGGAGAAAGTTCATGTGCTGAGAAGAATGTGTTCTGCTGTTGGGTAGAACACTGTAGATATCTATTAAATACATTTGTTCATTGGTATGGTTCAAGTCTGATATTTCTTTGATGATTTTTTTGTCTAGTTTATCTGTCTTCTTGTGATAATGGGTATTTAAATCCCCCACTATAATTGTGCTAATGTTTATCTGATCTTTTATGTCCAGCAGTGTTTGTTTTATGAAGTGGGGTGTGCTGGGGATTGGTGCATATATATTATAATTGTTACCTCTTTCTGTTGAATTCTTTCCTTAACCTATCTGTAGTGAATTATTCTTTTTGCCTCTTAATGAGTAGTTTTGGCTTGAAGTTTACTTTGTCTGAAAATAGGATAGTATCCCTGCTTGTTTTTGGACTCCCATTGAATAGAATACAATGGTATCTTGATTCATGACCTTAATTTGTTCTACAATTTTAGAAAAGATGGCCACATTTGTGTTTGTGTGAGAAAGATGGCTGCAGTTGTATTTGTCACCTGATGCAGTTTGCAAACAGAAACAAAATTTTGTCAAATGCTTCTGTTTGAAAACTGAATTGTTTGCAAATAAAAGCATTCATGAACTGAGGTACTGCTGTATTGTTTTCTGACCTTTGACTTTTATTGTTTTGTTTTGTTTTGTTTTTTTGGTACTGGGGATTGAACTCAGGTCCTTGCGCTTTCGAGGCAAGTGGCAGAACCATTGAGCTAAATCCTAGGCCCCCAACCTTTGACTTTTAGTCTGTGTGGGTCCTTTTGGATTAAATGTGTTTCTTGTACACAGCCTATTGTTGGGTTTTGCTTTAGATGCAACCTTCCAACTTTTATATTTGTGAAGATAATGTGAACCCATTCACATTTTGAGATATTACTAAAAGGTGTTTACTTATTCTTATTATTTCATTATTTTCCTGTTGCTGATTAATTTTTTCCCTTCTGCTTAACTGGTACCCTACCTAATATATCCATTGCACTAGATTTTTTGGCATCATTGGCTTCATTGTCTCTGTCTAGAATATCCTTGAGAATTTTTTTGAGTGCTGGTTAGGTGGCCATCCATTTCTTAAGGTGCTCTTTGTCATGGAAAGACCTTGTTTCTCCATAAATTTTGAAAGATATTTTTACAGGATACATTAGTATGGGCTCGAAGTTATTTTCTTTTTAGGCTTGAAACACTTACCTGCAAGCTCTTCTGGCTATTGAGAAGTCTGCTGTAATTCTAGTGAGTTTACTTATATAAGTGCTTTGTTGCTTTTCTCTAACAGATTTTAAGATTCTATCCTTGTGCTGGACATCTAGAATTTTGCCTGTAATGTGTTGTGAAGAAGTTCTTTTCTGATCATGGCTATTTGGGGTTTGATATGCCTTGTTTACTTGTATGTTCAATTATTTCCCTATACTTGGAAAGTTTTCTGCTATGATTTATGTAAGGTTTTTAAATGCCATTCATTTTTTACTTCTAATCTTTCACTAATTCCAATTAATCTTAGGGTAGTCTTCTTTACACCATTTAACAGCTGTTGGATCCATTCTCCATGACCTCCTGATGTTTGTAAGGTATCTCTGAATGGATCATTACCTGCGTCAGCCCTGTTGCCTAGCTCTGACAGTCTCTCTGCTGTTCACTTAATTTTTAACCTACTGAATTTCTGTTTAGTTCGTTTTTATGGACTCTACTTCTTTGCTAAACTAATCTTTCACTTTTTGTATTGTTTCATTTAGCTTGGCTAGCTTTGTATTAGTGTCTTCTCTAAGCTCACTGACTATTTTATTTATTAAGTTCATTATCTCTTTAATTACATCATCTTTGAGCTCACTGAGCATCTTATTCTTCATTTTGTTTTGTTTTGTTTTGTTTCCTCTTTTGTCACTTCATATAATTGAGCTGGCTGACTTTTAATTTCTTCTCCAATGATGACCCATGGATCAGCTTTGGGGGAGTTGAAAGTTTTTTGTTTTTCTTGGTACCAGGGATCAAACTCAGGTCTTTGCACTTGCAAGGCAGGCAGCAAAACCACTGAGCAAATCCCAGGCCCAGAGTTGATAGTTTTTGGAGGCATTTTGTTTCCTTGTTTTTTCATGCTTCTCATCTGTGTGTGTGTGTGTGTGTGTGTGTGTGTGTGTGTGTGTGTGTGTTTATGCACGCGGACATGCTGAGAGTGGAGGTCAATAAAAGTGGAAAAACTTTGTAATTAGAAGGAGATTTCTTTAGTGTCTGCTTTCTGGTGATGCACTATGGGGCATTTGCCTCTGTCCCAAAATCCAAACACTTCCATTAATTTGGGAATTGGGAGTACAGTGTAATTGACCCATCACCCAGTTCTCCAAAAATGACCTATAGTAATAATGAAACAAGACAAAACAGATATCAACATACAGTAAAAAAAAAATTCATAGCAACAACTATGCCACAGAGTTCTAGGTATGTCTGGGGGGCCATGGAGGTGTGGCCTTAGTGTCTAGGTCTGGTACCTTGTCCCCTTTTCTCCAACACTTTCCCCTGCTCTGCTTCCTAGCTGCCATGGCCGGGCTTCCTGGGTGGTGTGCATCCAGCACACCCTTCCACTGTGATATCATAGACCGAGAACATGAGCAAATTAAATTTCATCTCTTTTAAATTGTGAGTGTTGGATATTTTGTCTCAGTGATGGGAAATTGACTAATACAGAAAATTGAGAACAACAGTGAGGTCATTACTGTGACTACCCTGTGACTAAACCATGTGATTTAGAAGCCTTTGGAACTGGTTTTCTGGAGGAGTTTGTAAAGGTGTAGAGATGCATGCCAGAGAAGCCTTAAAATGCAGTAAGCAGAGCCTAATAGGTGATTCTGGTCAGAGCTCAAAAGATCCAAATGCAGGAATTAGAATAGGAATAGGAGTGTGGGCAGTAAAAGCCAGGAGGTTTCAGATGGGAACAAGGACTCCACTGACAGTTGGATTTTGAGACCTATGCATTACACTGGAAGAAAATTTGTCTATATTTTGCCCATGTTCTCATGTCCTGAAACTTTGCAAGAAACTGAGATTAATTGCAGTAATCTACTTAGTCTGGCAGAGGAAATTTTAATGTAGGCCAACATTCAGACTGTGACATGGGTACTGTTGGATACTTTCAGCCAGATTTATAGTGAGACTAGACAGCAAAAGCAAAACAAAAAAATAATGTAATGTAAATTTTGGCCCAGAGGAACCAGTGTAATGCTGGGACCAAAAGAGGTGTGAGTGCTGAAGAGATTGGCACCATTAAAAAGGAATCAAGTAGTTTGTATAATAACAAGAAAAAAGATACTTCAAGAGCATCTTAGAAATCAGCAACAATCTACCCATCAAAAGCTCAAGTGTGCAAAACTAATGCTTTCATTTGAGAAGAGAGTCCCTGGGCTCCTTGCACAAGAGGAGCCTCCTAGAAAATCAGTTCCCTTGGATTCATTTCACTGTGCTCAGCAATCCAAGCACTCAGAGGCTACTGCATCCATGGTCCAAGGGGGCATGGCCACTGCCCATGCTAGCAGCCAAACTTAGCATTGCCCACATAATGCTGGTTTTACTTACATGCAGAATTCAAGAATTATGGTGTCAGGGAGGCCTCCACTCATATTTCAAAGGAAGATCTGGGAGTCCAAGCAAGAAGCCCCTGACAGGACAATGCAGGAAGCTGTGGAAATAAAGCTGAAGATGCTGTGGAGACCCCAGAAAGTTGGAGATGCCAGGAACATGAAACATCAACCAAGGGAAACTGCAGACTGTAAGTGGAGCCAGCTCAAGAGAGACACCAAATGCTGCACATGGAGATACAAAACTTAATGTTTACCCTGCTGGGCTTCAGTCTTTCTTGGGTCAGATTCTATTTAATTTCCCTTTTCCTCCCTTTTGGAATGAGAATGTTTACCCCATGCCATTGTACCTTAGGGTTATCTAACTTTTCTTTATAGAAGTTCACAGCTGAGAGTTCACCTTGAGCCTCAGAAGAGACCTGGAATTGGACTTGGACTTTTGAAAAATGGTGGAATTCTTGAGTCTTTGGAGATTGGATTATTGTGTTTCCAATTTTACTTGGGATAGTTGTATTACGATGTTAGGTGGAATTATAAACTTGCTATTGTCTTTATTTGGAGATTAAGCATGGTTTAAGGAGATGTGTTTGGGTAGCAAGTTGGAAAAGGGAAGAATGTGGCAGGTAGGTAGCCTTTCAATTTGACTGGCTTTGGGCTCCTCCACAGGGATTGGTGGAGCACACTTTTAAGTGTGTCTGGATGAGTCATGGAGAGGTGGCGTTGGGTTCTATGTCTGATCCCTTCTCTTGGGCACTCTTGCCTGCTCTGCCTCCTCGCTGCCATGAACTAGGCTCCCTAGTCTCTGCCTTAGAACCAGCAGATCATGGACTAAAGCCATGAGACAATTAAACCTCTCCTCCTTTAAGTCGCGAGTGTCTAGTATTGAGTCTCAAGGACAAGAAAGCTGATGAATACACCATCCTAAATAACCCACCTTTACCACTGATGTAGAATTATGGGATGGTATAGTTTGGATCTGAAGTGCCCTTGAAAGGCCAATGCAGTGAAGGCTTGGGTGGGAGGGGCCAGGGAGGGGTCATGACATGGAAGAGGTGTTGTTGTCCTAGGAGAGCTTCTACCTCATTGAAGAGACAGAAGTTGTCTCAGTAAACATTGCAGGTGACAACTGAATTATAGCTGAGGGCATGTGCCGAGTCTCCTAAGCCAGGTTAGCAGAGAAGGGCACATAATGCCTCTGCACCCGTCTCACCTGCATACACCAGCGCACCTGCTTTGAGCTGGGTCAGCTGGGCTGGGGCAGAGGTCAGGAATGGTGGACTCAGGAGGCTCCATAAAGCCTGAGCTTGGGCAAGGGTGTGTGTGAGAGTGTGTGAGCACGTGAGTGGCACGTGTCTTCAGACTCACCTTTGAGTGTCAGGCACTAGGTTTGTCCCTGCTTCCTCTCGTGTGGCCTTCTCCCTTCCCTTTGCGCCCCCTGCTGAGCCCCTGTGGCCTTCCTGCCCTCCCCCGTGCTTGTCAGACTCTGGGACCTTCTCCGCACCCTAGTCCCACAGCTCAGCCCAAGATGCATTCACCCGAATCCAGCTTATGAAGGTTTTAATTGACAAATAAAAATTGTCCATATTTATCCTGAACAACATATTTTGATCTATGGGTACATTGTGCAATGGCTAAATCAAGCTAATTAACATATCCATCATCTCACATACATGCTCTAGGTGTGCGTGTGTGTGTGTAGTGAGAACACTTCAAACCTACTCTCAGTGATTCTCAAGTGTACTGTACATCAGTATTCACGGTAGTCACCAGGAGGAGCAGTGGGTCTCTCGAGTTGATTTCTTCCCCCAGCCTTATGTCATGATCCCACTTACGTATGGAGTTGTAGAATGTTGAACTCATAGACACAGAAAGCTGGCCCTGTCATTATGACCACTTACCCAGGTATCTGCCCCAGCATTTGGAAAAGGACCAATACTTCAGCCCCAGGACAGGCTCTCCAATGGGGAGGGAAGGGGAAGACAGGTGTGTTGACAGCTTTTAGTTTTCTAAATGCCTCCTCTATGTCATGCACAGTGCTGGGCCAGTCCACCCTTACAACAATTCTGCAAAAGACACACACCCCGGCCCAATTTATCAGGAAGGGAAACTGAGGCACAGAGCTAGGAAGAGCCCAGAGTAACCCAGTGGTGGAGTCGTGTCTATGCCTCGATAGGGAGATGCGGTGGGCCCTGGGAGGAGACCTGCTCCTCATTTCCCTGCCCTGATATGGTGCCCGCAGAACCATCTCAGCCCAGGCTGATGCCATGTCTGTCAGGCCCTTCTCGACCTACACGCACACCCAGCCCCCTTCCCTCCCTCCCTGTCCTCTCCTCCCTCACTTGGGGATCCCTGGGTGTACTGTCCATCACTATTCACTGTGGAGGAGCAGTGGAAGTAATTAACAAAGCGAGATTCTTCCACCCTTGCATCCACACCTCCCCAAATGAGTCGTCGGTGCAGGCCATCCCAGAGCAGCTTTTAAGAAAGCAATCTCAGATGAAGAGACTGTACTTGCCCACTTCAGACTTTAGCAACAGAGTCATTTCTCCGGGAAATAATGGTAATGAAAACTGGCCTGCAATTATTCAAAGGCTGCTTCCATAAATAATTCAGGACCAAGGAAGCTGGGGCTCCTACCTGCCTGTCACAGCCCCCTGCACCACCCCTCCCTTGCTCCTGGGGTGCATCTTAATTCCCCGGAAATGACTGTAACTCTGCACCAAGACACCTCCAAATTCTGTCACTCAGAAATGCTACAAAGATTTGTAGCCCCCCCACTGGACTTGTGCTGAGCAGGTGCTGCATGCAAATGCTGCAAAGAAAGGTCCGGTGTCAGCAATTTGCATAGAAGAGGGGCAGGGGCTCAGGGGGCGTGGTCTGGGCCCATTTGCACAGAAGTAGAGGGCAGTGGCTTGAGATGCAGAGCCAGGAGAGGCAAGAAGCTGGCCTTCTCCTGAACGCTCTCTGCTGA
Organism: Heterocephalus glaber; assembly: GCF_053883595.1. NCBI lineage: Eukaryota > Metazoa > Chordata > Mammalia > Rodentia > Bathyergidae > Heterocephalus > Heterocephalus glaber. Next base: position 4,264,318 of record NW_028258321.1, read on the forward strand.
CCTCCCCTTTGCAGAAGGGACAGGTCCTCCCTGGGGCTGCACAGCTAGTGGCCCCCTTCCCAACCCCCCTCACAGGCAAAAAGCGGAAATGTCCTCTTGGTCATCCCTGAATCATGCCAGGGTTGGCTTAGCCTCTCTCTGCTACCCAGGACCTTACTGGATTCCTTCAATTCACAGCACTGGCTTCTTAAAAGACCAGTTGGGGGATGGGGCCCTGGGAAACCTCACATGTTCCCAGCCCGCTGGCATCCAGAGAAGGCTCTGCTTCATTAGGGGGAACTGGGTTCTACCCGGGATTAACGTGGACTCAGAGCCACAGCCCCTCCCTCATCTTCCCATCTCCATGACAACCCACGCCTGCGCTCAGGAACGGGACAGGTAGGAGCAGTGAGCTTGCCAGTGGGTTCCAGCTTCCTGTCAGGACTTGAGTCTGCTCTGCTTCTTTACTTTCTCCTGAGAGGCAGGACCCTTGGCCCTGCTGCATGCTCAACACAGGTAACACCCCCCACAGCCCAGCCAGACCTCTAGTGGTGAGAAGTCAGACGGTGCAGCGGGCCGACCTCAGCCTCACTCAGCAGGAGGGGCTTGAATCAGCGGAAGGCAGAGAGGCCAGTGGACATCAAAGTCCATCCCCCTCTTCACTAGAAACAGGAGGCTGAGATTTATTCTGACATGCTACATCCGGGAAAAAGAACTACATTTCCTGGCCTCCCTGGCAGCCAGGTTCTGAGCACTTAAAGGGAAAGCAGAAGAATGGCGGGAAATTTCCAGTAAGTCTTCTATTTCAAAAGGAGGGTGGGGGACGCTCTCCTTGCCTTCCCTTCTTCCCGTCAGCTTCCAGGTATTCAGATCCGATGGCCATAAAAGACCAGGGCCACCGCCAAACAGTAGGCCAAGAGCCCCTGCCCTCTCTGGCCTCCTGCCCCTCTGGTACCTGTTGGCCCCTCTCTTTGGCCAGACCCACCTGGAACAGAGGATGGAGCACTAAGGGGTCCTTGGGGGTCAGCTCCTGGGGGCTCAGAGTGGCAGGGAGGCAGCTGCCAGCTCCAGGAAGGAGAAGTGGACGGATCAGCACAGCTCACAGCTGCAAGCAGCTGCTGACCCACAGCAGACAGGTGTGCAGCTCCTGGTGGCCTCTCCACAGGGCAGAAAGTACAGCCTGCGGGGTCAGGAAGAGGACCTCAGTGCAGGCCAGTGTGACTCCAAAAGACCCCTCGAGCTCTTCCTCTGCCAGCAGAATCCAAGTGGCTTGTCATTTCCACTACCCTCCCTCCACCAGTTAGGCGAGTCTGGCACTTCTGGTGGAAGACACTGGAGTGGGGACCCAGTTCACACAGAGGCCACTGTTTGTACTTGCTGATTCTTTTTCTTGCTTTCCATTTTTTATTGGGGCAAAGTGCACACAGCATGAAATTATTTCACTCCTTAGGAAGCATCCAGCTCAGGGACATGAGCACACTCATGTTGCTGGGTGGCCACTGTTCCTGCTCATCTCCTGAACCTTTTCATCAGCCCAGACTGAAGCAATCGCTCCCCACTGCCTCGTCCTTGGGCACCACATTGCGCGGCCGGTATCCACGCGTACATCTTCCAGGTGCCTCCCGTAAGTGGAATCATGGACTATCCGGCCTTCCACAGCTGGCTTGTGTCACTTCATATAGTGTCTTCAAGGCTCCTCTGTCCTTTGGCATGTGGCAGAAATTCATTCTTTTCTAAGGCTAATCCTTCACTGCCTGTATGCACCATGTTTTGTTTACCTGCTCACCTATTAATGGACACTTAGATTGTGCCTCAATACGTCAAGTCCGGGTGGCTTATAAACAACATAAATCCCCTCCCCGTCCTGTAGGCTGGGCTCTGGCATCAGGGTCAGTTAAGCTGGAACTGTAATATGGGCTCTGACAGGTTATAGGTGGCTGTCTTCCCACTGTGTCCTCACTCACAGGCAGGAGCTGGCGAGCTCTCTAGGGCCCCTTTCCTTAGGAGGGCACCATCTTCATGACCTAACCACCTTCCAAAGACCCTGCTCCTAAGACTGCCACCTGTCGATCGGGATTTCAGCATAGGAGATCTGAGGGGACGCAAACATCCAGCCCATAGTGAGACACTTCTACCCCATGACTATTGTAAATAATGCTGCCGTATCCATTCCAGTCATTACTTTCAGTTCTTTTGAATATACAGCCATGTGTGGGATGGCTGGATCTTAAACTAATTTGGGGAGGGGTTACTGGTGACTGAACCCAAGGCCGGACATGCTAAGCATGTTTTCTACTGCGGAACCCCACCCGTTCCCTCTCCTAAGGTAATTTTGAAAGTGACAGGACCGCGTTCTGCACAGCAGCGCCATTTCACATTCCCCAGTCCATTTTCATCACTGCTGGCTCATTCTCCATCATTGTTTTGTGACCTCCTAGGTACCCGTGTGTTGCTTCCTCAGCCAGACAACCTGGCTCACGGGGGTGAGGGCCACACCTCCTCCCGCTGTGGTCTCCATGGCAGCAGCTCTTTAGGGAGAGCCCCTGCAGCGAGACACCGAGCACCAGCACGAGGACGGCCGACTCTTCAGCCTCAAGGGACCCAGATTTTCAACACAGACAGAAAAACAGCTGAGAAACCACATGTAGTAAATCAGGCTAGAACCCGGCACAACTGCAGACTCCAAAGGGAAGTTGTCCTGCCATAGACGCGGTGGAGCTGGGCCCTGGAAGGGGAGCAGGCTGCTGAGCCCCGGACCAGACAAGGGGAACAGTGAGGACAGAGACAGCAGGAGGGAGGTTTCCGGTGTTTGGGGAGCAGCAGGAATGTAGGGGCGCCAGCACCTTGGTCTGTGGGCCATGGGGAGTGATCTGAGAGGCCTTGGGGGAGGCGTGGTGGGGCCAAGCACGGAGGCCTTGTTGGCTGCTTGTTGGGCTTTCCTGGGGAGGCAACGGGAGCCCCTGGAAGCAGCAATGGGGATGTCACGATCAGAGCTTGGTGTTGAAATGACTAAAGTAGCAGCAGCAGAAGAGAGGATGGGTAGGAGGGGGAACTGGAGGGACGGAGCCAGGTGAGTTCCACGGACAGCGTATGGTGAACCTTGCCAGGCTGCTGAGATGAAGGGGCCTGTGTTGGGGGCACCCAGCGGTACAGCGCTGCTGCGGGGGCCCTGCAGGACACAGGCTGAGGGGGCCTGGCGGGCATCTCTTCCCTAGCCTGGAGGCGATCAGCCAAGAACCGGGTGGCAGTGTGCAGAACCACCATGGCAGGGAGATGAGACCCCACTGCGGAGTCTCCGAGAGGCCGGCTGGGCCGGGGTCCGGCCGGGGGAAAGAGAAACACAGTGTGCTGTGGCAGGAAGAGCCAAGGAGAGGCCCGGGCTGGACCTCTCCGGGTGCCAGACCCTGGAGCTATGCACGCCTCTGCCTTGCTCTTTGAGGGCCAGTGAGGGGAGCAGCGGTCAGGGAGCAGTGGGACTGACTCCTGCACCTTGATGCTTTAGGAGCATACCCCCAACTTCCCAGCGATGACTTTGGGGAGGGGGAGAAAAAAATAAAGGAAACTGAGCAGTTGCCCAGATAGGACAACACAAAATGCACGTCAGAACGCCAGGTCTGTGGGCGTCAGAAAGGGAGCATTCCATGCTCTCCATGGGAAGAGGAGATCCCTACAGTGCCTTTCATCCCCTGCATTTGTGGTTGACTTTCTTTAGGGGCCGTTATGATTAGGATCACAAATGGCCCCCAAAGGCTCATGTGTGAAGAAGGCCTGGTCCCCAGCTGCTGGCATTACTGGAAATCTTAGGAGGTAGGGCATAGCTGAAGGAAGGTGGGTCACTGGGGCTGTGCCCTTAGAAGGGATGTTGGGCTCTCAACACCCCCTCCGCTTCTTGGCTGCCTCCAGGTGAACAGTTTCCTCTGCCATGAACTTATTGATGTAAGTTCTGCCTTGCCACGGGCCCAGAGACACACAGCCGAGTGACCATGGACTGAAACCTCTGAAACCATGAGCCAAAATAAATGTTTCCTCCTTGTACATTGTTTAGCTCAAGTCCTGAAATCTAACACAGGTGCCTAACACGTGTGGTTCAACACATCCAGACTCTTATCTCCATGCTGTGGGAAGACAGCTGAGGGTCCAGCTGTAAGGAAACAGTGTCAGCGCAGAGGGTGGATTCCTGCAGGTCGTGCAAGGCACAAGGGCACCTAGGAGATGGGGCACCTTCATCTCATGTGGTCTGGGTAAAACAAAGGCTCTGAGCCCCAGAATGAGGTGTCAGAAATTATCTTCTCTCCTGGCTGTCCCCAGTCAGATGCCCTTATTACTGGCTCCATGGCCCCATGTGGCTCCCACAGGTAGCACCTGTCACAGTTACAAATTTGCATAGCTTCTGTTTGCTAGTTTCTGTTGTCCCCCTGAATTGTAATCTCCACAAGAGCAGCAGCAAGCGGGCTGCTTTGGGACCAAGCAGTGCCTGGTTTATGGTAGATGCTTTATAGAGGTTTGGTTTTCTTTGGGTTTTTTTTCAGTAAAAACAACTCTCCCAGCTGTGGGCCACCACGAGGTTGTACAGGAGGACATTTATGTCCCGGTTCCTTTGCCCAGCTCTGCACTCCAGTTCCTCAGAGAACTGCTGTGAGTTAAAGTGGCTGAGCGTCTCACTGGCCACCGTCACCTCCTGCACCTCCAGAGTTTGAAGGGAGTGCGTTGGGTGAAACTCTCAAGCCAGAGGCAAGGGTGGAAACCTAATTAGGCTTGCTTACCTCTCGTGCCCCATCCCTTATGCCAGCGGTAATGCAATGCACTGGCCAGGAGACCGGTGACAGAATGATGGAAAAGTCCAATTTCCTAAAAGGCATCTAAGTCAGACCGTCTGCAATGCACGCGCCCTCGCAGGCACACACAGCCATAATTTTAGGCCTCAGAGTTACTCACTGGAGTCGGCAGTGGACAGCAACCCTCTTTGTAACCGTGGGGAAAGGGATGCTCTTCAAAGAAGCCTAATCCTGTTTTTTGTCCCACAAAAGTGCTTGTCCTTTGCATTTTAACAGCAACAGGGCTGGCTTATGAAGGAGGGGATTTCTGTCTCCCCACCTCCATCCAGTCTTCCATTTGGGGACAACCGACCGCTTCTTCAAGTCTCTCCTTGATGTTCCATTCTTTCTAAAATGTCTTTGCCAACCCATAAAGACAACAGGCATCACAAGGTGTCTCTCCTGTGCTCTGGGGTAAATAATTGTAACAGCCTCCAAATCTCAGAGGCCCGAACAGTAAGCATTCACAAATCACTGATAGGATGCAGCTTGGCTGGGGCCACTCTGTTCCAGGTGTTTCTCAGGCTCATCCTGAGGCCCCTGGCAACTCAGATGACAACCAAAGCACATGGCCCAGGCCACTTCGCAGCGCATTCTCCACCTCTTCTTTCAAGCTGGCTGCTAGAATCCTGTCAGCCAAAGCAAGTGCAACAGCCACACCCAACGCCAAGGGTAGGGAAGTAGAATCCACCTTTGTGGGAGGAGCTGGAAAGAGACTTGGTAGAGGGCATAGACAGAGAGAGGGTGACCCTGACCCACAGCATGTGGTCTGCCTGCTCTTCACCAAGCGCCCCACTGTGCCAAGGTGCTCTGGGGTACTGGGGTGACTTAGACCCAGCCTCTCCCTGCAACTCAGAATCCAGTACAGGAAACAAATGGGCCCGTAAAGAGGTATCATCTGAATATAAAGCAAGATCTAGGAGGAGAGGAGGGAGTGGCATATTTTGTGTATGAGAGAGTCAGGGAGTACTTTGCAGGGAGAAAGCCTCTTACACAGAACAGTGACTTTGGTCTGGTAAAGGGAAAGACCCGCCCAGCTCACTAGCCAAGAGGGAGAGATCCAAGGTCAGGGATGACGGCCAGCATGGCCTTTAACTGTCAACTGTTTTAATAATGCTGGGGGATGAGAGTCCAGAGGATACTGGCTTCCCCACGTGCATGTGCTGGAGGTGACTGCAGGGCTCACCTAATCCAGGCTGGTGCCAGGACCCCCACGCTCGGCTAAGCCCCAGGGAATACAACAATGAACAAGACTCGGTTCTCTGCTTCCTGGTGGCATAGTCCTGAAACCACTCAGAGTGGATGGGACCCTGGTGTGGGGGCATGGCTTGTGATTTTTGGAAGTAAGAGGCTGGCTCCTCACAGCAGAACTGCACAGCACAGCACAAGGACAGCACTACGGCGGCAGCCGAGAGGACAGTGGAAAGGCGGACCGATGTCTGGGCAGGGTCCACACCCTACCCCTTTCCCTGGACGTGGATCCAAGATCTCTCTGCGCCTGGAGAGGAACTGACGTGGAGCTCCGGGCTCCAAAGGGTCCGGTAAACCCTGGTGATCTGCCCAGAACAGCAAGGTGGCTCTTCAGATTCAGCTGTCCTCGGTTACACTGGGGGAAACCACGGCAGCAGAGCAGACCCTTCTCTGGCTGAGGATCCAACCTAGCAGGTGCCCAAGGGCATGGAGAGGTTGATGACGCACAGGAGTTCTCTCCGCAGGGGGATGTGGTCAGTGTGCGCAAAGACCCTGGGATGGCATAGAAAATGCGGTTTTCTGAGTTTGATTTCAGAGTCAGAACTCATAGCTTTCATTACGTTTGTTCTCCATATAACCATGACCCCCATTACAGTTGGCGTCTGTGATGTCCCCAAAAGGCTCACGGGTTAAAGGCCTAGCCCTGGGCTGGTCATGTTGGGAGGCAATGGAAGCTTTGAGGGGTGGTGCCTCAGGCCTCCTGCTGACTGGGGTGAGCCCTTGAGGAGAGAGTGTGACCCCAGCTCTTCCTCTCTTTTGCCTCCAGATGCAGAGTGATTAGGCCCAACTGATCCTGAACAGAAGCCTCTAAGACTGTGAGCAAAGTAAACCTCTCCTCTTTATAACATGCTCGTCTGTCTCAGGATCTGTTACAGTGAAGGATCAGGTGCTAGCTCACTCCTTCCAAGAGGTTAGATGTTGATCTGCCCTTTCCTTCCCTTGGATATTCAGTTTATTCATCAACCACATTCGTGCCGACCACTCAGAGACCAGGTTCCCTGCACTGGGGACTCAGAGGGCAGAGGACACCACCCTCGCCTCCGCCTCCAGCTAGGACAATCATCTTGCTCTTCCTGTGGCCTGTTAGACAGGCTGGCAGAACTTGACACCCTTTCAGAACGTGTGCCCATAAACCACCCAACATTACTCCGCGTGAGTCTCTGTGTCCCTTCCCTCTGCACCGTTCTGTCCCTCCCTCCTTCCCTCCCTGCCCTTTGTTAAGGTGAAGGCACCCCTGCTGCCTGGCCTGGGGCTGTCACTTGCTTAAAGCCTGGAGCATGCTCTGGACCAAGCCAGTTCTGGCGCTGCTCATTTCTGCTAGAAAAATGTCCTAAGTCTCATCTCTTCCCCTTCTCTCTCCGCCACGCTGCCCTGTGCCAGTCAGAGTGAGCTTTGTTTTCTCCTTGAAGAAGCTGTGACTCCCCCATGGTCATGGTTTATGGAAGAAGAACATTACAGAATCGCCATGGTTACAGGCCCCATTCTGCCTCTGCTTGTGGACCAGAGGGAGCCAGAGGAAAGTGCCACACCACAGCTCCTGGTGCCACTCAGCCCAGAGTCATCATTAAAAAAAAATGTTTACATCAGAGGAGAAATTGCTTCTCAAATAGCAAGGGGAAAATGCCAGGTTTGATGAGATTGTTACACAGAACTCTTGGCTGGGTTATTTCTCCCTCACTCCCCCTTCCTTCTGCCCCATTATTATTTAAGGTTGTATTAAATCAGGCAAAGGGAGCGGATGACAAAATGCAAGTTCATGTTGGCAGCTCTGGCAGGAGGCCCAGGCTGGGGCTGGGCCCAGATCCGGCTTCTTCATCTCTAGCAGCAGCGGCACTGGTAGCGGCCAGGATCAGCATCTCCCTGCAGGCCCGGCTCCAACCAGCTCAGAAATGACAAAATCAGCTGTGTGCCAGCTCCCAGAACTGAGGGGCTCAGGTGGATCATCCTGATTCTGAAACAGAACCAGGCCAGGCAAAGGCCTGGGGCACTAGAATCACACTCCAGCCCTGGTCCTCACTGTGCATCCTGGAGCTGTCTCTCTGCCTCTCTGAACTGTGATTTCCCTTTCTTTAAAACAGGGGCAGCAGTAACCATCCTGAGAACAAAGCAGTGGAACGCTGCACCTGAGGGTGAGCTGCCTGGGCTCTCACCCTGGATCCACTATTTGCTCACTGTGTAACTGTGGGCAAGGGGCTTAACCTCTCTGTGCCTCGGTTTCCTCCCCTGAGAAGCAGGAACAACAATAACGGCACTGAAGATGGCATGGCAGTGCAGATGCTGTCACCCTCATGGCTGCATCATGTTCTAAGCATCACTATTCAATCAGAAAGCCCAGAAAATTGATGCTTCCTTGTTTGGGAGTGTTGTTTGGGCTGCCAGATGGTAGGAGAGGCAGTTGGCATTATAACAGAGTGAGCTGGTCCGCTCTTCCCTCCCCTTCACACCCCCTCTGGATATGTGGATGTAGGGTTACTAATTGTCCTGAGCATGATGCTGCAGGAGTGGGGGTGCTGCTGGGCGAGCCTGCCCTACCTTGAGGGGGGCGCTCATGATGTCCAGCACCTGAAGGAAGTCTGATGTCTTCACTCCAAACCTGGACGCAGACGTGTTTGAGGGTTGTTAGGGTTTAGATCTAAAACATACCTCAAAAGTCTCGTGTGTGTGGAAGGTCATAGCATCATAATGGGACTCATCCACTGATAAGTTCATGACAGAAGGTGCTATTTGGAGGTGAGACCTGATTGGAGGTGGATCACGGGGGGCTTGACCTGTCCGTGACTCCTTCTTTTACTCCCTGGTTCCTGGCTGCCAGGATATGAGCAACTGTCCTCCACCAGCCCTTCCAATGTGCTGCCTCCGCCTTGGAGCCAGAAGACCATGGACTGGACCCACTGGAAACTGAGCCAAAATAAACCTTTCCTCCTTGCTGTGGGTATCAGCTATTTTGTCTCAGCAGTGGAAAAGAGGTAACCAGAAGGTACAGAAAGGGACTGGGTGGGAAAAGAAGAAGTCCTAAGTTGAGGTGAGTGAGCCTGGGCACGTCCCCTAGTGATAATGGCTGCGCTCACTGTGGCAGGCTCTCTGCCAAGCAGGGTGCCTGTCTTCCTCGATGTAGCTCACACCTGCCCACCATCTGAGGCCCCACTGCTCGAGCCTCTTCGTGCTTTGCATGCATGGTGGAACCTCCCATCCAAGCTCACACAGCTGCCATGTGCTGCACCTGACTTTGACCCTGGAAGAGTGTGGCCTGGGCCTTAGTCTGCATGCCCAGTTTTCAAACAAGAGGCCAGCTGGGGAAAAGGACACCATCCAAAAAGCTGCAGGCCGCAGACCTTAAATGGCCAACACCAAACCCTGTGCTCTTTCTTACCCCTTTCCTGTTCTTTCTTGTCCTTTGTTGTCTCTATGAGCTTAGTCAGGTACTGGAAGCTCAGCTTGGCTAGGACCATTCCAAAACTAGGGAGGAGAATTTGGAAAGATATGAGGCCCCACAGGAGACGCCTCTCCCAGGGAGGCCTTGGAAAAACCAAGCCACAGTCCTCTCAAGATGGGTTCTCTATGCAGGCCTTGGGTTCACAAGTCAGCTGTTCCCAGTGTATGGATGGAAAAGAGCCCAAGTACGTGCTCCAGGACCCCAAAGCAGAAAGGGACACAGTCAGGATTTAGTCAGGACTGTTCACCTCCAGGGTCCAAAGCCCTTTTTGCTTTCCCACAGAATCCCTTCTCAAGGCAGACCATGAGAAAAACTGTCCTAAAAGCACAAGACAGGTCTGTCTGACCCCAAATCCCTGCTCCTAGTCATGAGAATAAGTCCCCCGCCTCAAGGAAGTCCGGCCTACTTGGCGGCACGGGGAGCTGTTGGCAGGCGGGGCCTTGTGGGAGGCTTCCCAGCCACTGACGGTGCCCTTGAAGGGGATTCTGGGACCCCATCCCTTCCTCTTTTTCTCTTTCACCCACACAAGGTGAACAGATTCCTCTGTTACACATTCCAGCTAATCTCACTACAGGCCCAAAAGCAACGAGGCCAACTGACCATGGACTGAAACTTCCAAAACATGAACCCAAATAACCCTTCTTCTAAGCTGACTATCTCAGGTATTTTTTTCCAGTAACAGGAAGCTGACTGATGCACCAATTAAGCAGCATTCAGAGAGGGAGGGAACACAATGAGGAATCAGGTGGGAGATTCTAGAAGGAAATAACCCCGTGGGCCGCTGGCAGGACCCCTGAGGAAAGGTGAAGTGCAAGACTGCCTCGTCAAGCAGAGGCAGAGAGGGAAATGGACATGCGTGGAAAGAGCCATGGGAAGGGACATCTGGAGTGCCTGAGTGACGAGTTGGAGCCAAGCCCCTCTGGTACCCGTGAGGAACAGTGAGCGAGGTCTCTAAGCTGAGTGCAGTCAAGATGGGCTCTGGGAAGCCAACTCCAAAGCTCAGGCTGGGGAGCCCAGCTCTGGTGCCCTGATCCACCCCCAATCCCTAGGCCACCCTCAGAAGGAGAGGTAATTTTCCATATTAGTGTATCTGAGTCCAAACTTGCTGAGCTGTGAAAATCCCTTCCTGGTGATTTATTTGTCTCTTCTTACCAAGACAACTGCTTCATTATTTTAAGTCACACACACAGCAGAGGCATTCACTCCCTTCTCGGGTCAGGCTGGGCTTGCCAAGGGGTCCAGAGAAAGCCTGGAAAGAGTCCCCGGCCCAGGAAAGCCCTGCTCAGTGTGGCCACTTACAGCACTTTGGTCCAGGGTCCCCAAGGAACACTTAGAGCCCCCAGGTCTGAGATGAGGCCAGGAAAGGCTGGATGCCAAGTCAGTCTGGGCTCATGGCAGCACTAAAATAGTACAGTAACCTCTGGAAAGTTCGCTTGACCTACCTATGCCACTAAGGTCCCATGTCCTGGCAGTCACCCTAGGAGAGCCCTCGTGGAGTCCATAGGGGGCTCGCTGTGATCAGGGACAACCGGACATTTTAGAAGATGATTAAAAAACCATCACACGACACCTCACCTCCTCCTTGGCTGGGAAGGGATGTGTGTTAGGCAACGAGTGTTAGAGAACCATTGGCTCAAAACAATCTCAGAAGTGTAAACTCAGCTCCTAGTGGGTCAAATGTTTGTGTGGCACATGGCATGTGGCAGTTGAGCTTTCCAGAGGGCCCTGAGGGAAGGGGATTGCACAGGGGGTAATGGCCACGCTGAGCTTTGGAGTCCGAGAGGGTCCAGGCCCCAAGCCAGCTATGCTCCCTCGGCATGGCATCAGGCACAGCACTGAGCATCTTGGCCTTCCTTCATTGCCCCACCTGCACATGGGGACACAAACCATCACAGCAGGGAGATTATTTATCTTTCCTTATGTCCCATCCCTTCCACTTTGTGGCATCCTTTCAAAGCTCACCTCTCCCTGGAAATATGAGCCAAGAACCCCTTACCTCTCTGAAGCCTCTAGTGCTGCCCCGTGTACGTGGTCATTGAGCGTGGCACGCCCTGCACCATGCTGATTCCAGGGAGATGCGTGGTCTCCTCATCTACATCAGCAGTGTCTTGGGACTAGGGGTTTTTTGTATTTAATGTTAACACCCTCTGGGATCTGGCACAGGGCTCTCCTGGGGGCCATGGAGACTCAAGCAAGAGTCGTTTAGCCAACTGACTGTGGGGGCCAAAGCGACCTGGGGGCCAGGAAACTCAGTCTGCCGGACTGATTTAGCTCAGTGCACCGGGGAGGTGATGCACCCGCAGGGATGGATGGATGGATGGATGGATGGAGTGTGTGTGTCTGTGTGTGTGCGCACGCAGGGATGCGTGAATATGTAGACAGGGTGACCTTACATGGAAGGGATTTCTCCGGTGCCTTAGTCCTTTCAGAGACTACCCCGAATCTCTACCCTCTTTCCTCCTCAGCAGGCTGCTACTCCAGCCATGCCAAGTCTCAGAGCCAGGCTGGTTCATTTTCTCACTTGTTGATAACGTGTGAGTAAACAATATGAAAATCATTCAGTGTCATGTCACGTCAATGTCTTAAACATTTCTGGGAGTGTTGTCAGCCTCCTAATTAATGCCATTGCCTGGCACATGCTCACAGCCTGTGCCCTTGAGCCCCCTAATGCAGCCTCCATCAGCCCCAGCTAGTAACTTCCTCCCTGCACACTCGAGTCAAGAAGACTTCAGGCTAGTTGAGTAAGAGCTCAATGCCCTCCCATTCCTGGGGACATGTCACTGATGTCATTTAAGAAAACAGGCTTTCTTGAGAAAAAGCCAGGAGCTTCCTTCCATAGCCTCCACCTGCCCCGCCAGGCCCTTCCTCCAGGAAGCCCTCCCAGATTCTTCATCCTTACCAATCTGCTCCCTCCTCTTACCTCCTCCGCACCTTCTGCAGATGAAGAAAGTGCAGTTGTCTCCTCCCATCAACTCTTAGCTCAGTTTCAGCCCCTCAGAAGAATCTTTCCAGTGTGTAACCAAGGAACCAAGAGTTACAGACCAGAGCGAAGAGCATGCACTGGGCCATATCTTATTCTTGGGTGGCTATTTGAACCTTTTTAAAGGCACAAGACATGCTCCCCCCATGTTTCATTAATAATGCTGGATAGGGCTTTAAGCCTGTGTGGTTTAGAAGCCCTTGTCGAGGCAAACTGCAAAGTGGCAGACATAAAATGAGGCTCAGGCCTGGAAGGAGCTGTGGAGCGAGACCCAGAGGCTGAGCTTGGGGACCTTCCTTTTCAGCTCACAGACGGTGTCCCTTACCACTGCCTGCTCCTGGATAGGCCTGGCCCTGCCCTTCGCAATGGTCCCTTCAGGCGGGCAAAGACCATCCTCCCAGAGGCAGGCCGAGCTTACACACCACCCCAGGCCGCATCCTCGTGGCCTGAAGGATGAGCGAGCACCGGGCCCGCCTTGTAGGGCTGCTTGCTTCAAGGAAGCGCTGCTCGGATGTCCCTCAAAAGCATCCTCGACCAAGCCTCTTGAACCTGAGCTGCCAACTAGTAGCACTGTTTTGTGCAGCTCCACTAACAGGAGAAGGAAAGTTAATAGAGGAGACTTGCAGTTTCCATAAGATCCATAGAGTAACCACAATGTCAAATAAATATCCATGAGTATGTGTTGATATAAATAAATAATCGAATGCTTTTAAAACGGAAAGAAAGAGAAAACTCCTGTGCTAAAACATTCCTAACACTTGACGTAGATGCTCCACCTTCAAGCAGGGGAACAGCACATCCCGCTGTCAGTGAGCTGTGCCTGGCGACTTCCTCTGAAGAGAACAGTCTGGAAGGGGGTGGCTGTGCACTGAAGAAACCTGACAAACACTACCACGCCAGGCGAAGAAGGTCAACATCATCAGGGACACCCCGCCTGACACGTGTGATGGAACGGCGCTTGCCTCTAACCAAGGAAGGCTGAAGAAAGTGTGCCTTTCTAGTTAATAATAACATGTCAACATTGGTTCATGGATGAGAACCAGTGCGCCATACTAACTCATGATACTGATAATAGGGAAAACTCGGTGTGTGTTCTGGGAGAACTCTCTACTATTTTTGCTATTTTTCTGCAAATCTAAAACTCTTGAAAAGAGGTTTTAAAAGTTAATGGAATGATACTTATTTAATTTTTATCTCTTAAAAGTGAGCAGAAAGATTTGGGCTCCAAATCCGCGCACCCTGAAACCCAAACATATACACAGGGAAAAACATGTCTCCCGCTGCCAGCTAGTGCCCCAGCGAGTTCAAGTTCCTCAAGGGGAACAATCACGTCTTCTAGTTCACACATAGGTTTTTTAACACAGAGCAAAGCACCCAGTTGGTGCTTAATAAACACTTTGTCATTTAAAATATCTCCCTACTCAGCAAGCTCTAGGAGTGAAAAGATGTGGTGAATGCTGCCCAACTTTACATTTAAGAGCAAACGTATTTTTTAACAGAGAAGTCAGTGACTGTCATAAGTTAGGATGAAAAAGCAAGCGCCATCACAGCTTCACCATCAGCTGACCGGCGGAGGTAACAGTAAGCCACATGTGTGAAGTACACGGCTGCGGGACTACCTCACTGAACCTCATGAGGGCGCTAAGCAGGAGGCGGCTTCTAGCACTTGTAGAACTTGTGCTACAGATGAAGACCCTGGAGCTCAGTGAAGCTTGTGACCTGCTCGAGGTTCTGGAACACCTGTCCCAAGATACCAGGAGACTGAAGGAGGAGGCAGACAGGTCCAGGACTGCAGGGAGAGAAATGCTTTGGAGACTTACTGACACAAGGGCAGCCCTAGACATCAGCAAGGTCCTAGATCCCTGCAATTTGGGTCAGAAGTAGGGGGCTTATGAAGTGGTCATGACAAAACTGACTTTGTCCTTGCTGGAATGTGCCTGATTTATCCTAAGATAACATCAAGGACATCAGGCACATTCCTGGTGTTGCCAACACAAGGAGCAGGTTGTAAAGGTCCACACACTGCTCTAATGGCTTTGTTTATTTATAGTACTCTAGGAAATTATGCAGGTAGACCTGACCAGGGCTACACTGGCAATCATGGTGGTCATGATTCAAGATGGCTGCAGTCATGTCAAGCGGAGTCCCTGGACTCAAGATTTCCTGGTTAGTAATCAGTGGAGTTAGACTTTAACCAACACAGAGTAGCCTGACCCTGGATCTACACTAAGCCAGTTCTACTTGTAGTTCTACTTATACTAATTCTTTACCAATCTATGTTACTTGTTTCAATGTGTTTCTCAACAGGTACCAAACTCAGATGATTGCCAAGTTCCCAATGAGCCAATCAAAATACACAAGGATGCTTAACAGTCTCTCTCTAGACTGACAGAGAAGGGTTCCCCAGAGCTCTCAGAATAGCAGCATCTTCTCCACAGCAGAAGGTCTTCAATCTGCTGTTATGGCCCTGGTCCTGCCTCTGCTACCCAGTGGCTATGTCACCTCAGGTTGGCCTCAGTTTCCACCCTGTGCAAAGTCTGGACTAAGAGATTTCTGAGAGCCCCCTCAGCTATGTCATGGCTCTTCGGGCACAAATGGAATTGCCAAGTGAGCAGCCTGGCTATATCAGAATGAAGTATGTTCCAAGCGTGGAGACCAGGTGGACCTGGGGCAGACTCT
The DNA here is from genome assembly GCF_053883595.1 of Heterocephalus glaber. Lineage (NCBI taxonomy): Eukaryota > Metazoa > Chordata > Mammalia > Rodentia > Bathyergidae > Heterocephalus > Heterocephalus glaber. The sequence continues at coordinate 4,279,454 of NW_028258321.1, forward strand.
CTTGAGTATCAGATCTCAGCCTTGGGGCCACCGAATGGTAGCTAAGCCATTCTAAGGTATTCAAGCTCCTGAACCAGTGGGCAAAAAGGCAGTGGAGGCATGGCTGGGGTTACTGAGCTGGGGAAGAGGTGGATGTGAAGGGAGCTGCACTGCTGTGCCATGGTGGAGCAAGAGAGGCCACCTCTGGAATTGTGGGGAACCAGAAGTACCTTCGGTATTTTTAACCTATAACCCTGGTCAGTGGAACAGGCAGCAACCTTGATTGACTTAGATGCCATAGGAAGGAGGCAGAGGCATCTGCCTAGAGAAGAATCCACCCCACAGGGCTGGCCCTGTCCAGCAACAGGCCTTTTCTGAAGTTTTCCTCTTTATTACTAAAGGGAAAACCCAGCCATAGTCATTCCACCCAGGTGCTCTTTTTGTTTTGTTTTAAATCACAGGGACATTCTATTATAAAGGCTATAAAGACCGCATCGCTGGACCTTCCTGAGGGTAGTTACTTCAAAAAGGATTCAGTTCAGAGGCACGCAGAGCAGTCAGTTTCCTAGAGACACAAAGCAGAATGGTGGGACCAGGGTGGGGTGGGGGACAGCAAGGTGGTGGGGTCAGTGTTTGGTGTGTGGGAAGCTTCAGTTCCTCCAGATGAAGGGTTCCAGAGATTAGTTGCACACAATGTGAATGTACTTAATGTCTCTGAACTATACACTTAAAATGGTTAAAATGACAGATATGATGTTATGTGTATTTTGCCACCATCAAAAAAAAAAATAATAGTTCAATTCAATCCATCATTAGTACCATGCCTTGTGGTTTCAGAGGTTCAGTCCATGGCCACTGGCTCTTGTTTCTGGGCTTGTAGTGAAGCAGAACATCTTGACAGGGAGCACATGGTAAAACAGTGCTGTTCAGCTGTGGCAGCCAGGAAGGGAGGGGGAGAGAGAAGGGGTCAAGGACAAGGCTTTCAAGGGCGTGCCCCAGTGACCTACTTCCTCCAGCTAGGCCTGACCTCCTAACGTTTCCGTCTCCTCCCGATCACCCGTTAAGCTGTGACTCCACTGGTGGAGCCCTTTTGATCCAAGCCCCTCCCAAAGGCCCTGCCTCTGCGCACTGCTGTGTTGAGAATAAAGCCTTTACCACACGAGCTTGCAGGGGACACTGCAGATCCAGCCCACAGCACAGTTTTAACTCCCTGCAGCATCTTGTCTAAGAGGCCCGTTCCTCCCACACCACTGACCCCAACCAAGGAAGAGCTCTGATCTGGATACACGGGGCGGGGGATGGGGGTGGGTGGAAGGGGGACTATGGAGAAAGCAGGACAGACACACACGCACACATGCACACACACACCATGTGCACTCAGCCAAGCTTTGCCATCCCTGCTCCGCTCTGTCCTAAGATAGAGCCGGAGCCAGCCTTTCCCAGTCCCCAGAGTCTGTGGCAGCAGATGCTTCTGCCGGCACTGCCACCTGACCCAAGCATGGCAGTACCGCCCTTTCCTCTGAGCCTCCAGCTGGGGTGACGAGGACTTCCTCCCTGTGGGTCCTCATCCCTGGGCAGCTTTGTTCCCACTCTTGCCTCGCAGCTTTTTCATGGTACTGTACCAGCATCTGGAGCTGTGAACACTCCCAGCTGTGTCAGTTTCCTGGCTGGGGCCCTCCCTTCTGATGCCAGCCACCTGGTTATGTCACAGGCACAGGCCAGGAAGCAAATCCCCTTTCTCCCTTTCCTCTCCAGGCAGCTCCAGATGAGGGACCCACAGACCGCAAGTGCTAAGGGAGGAATGCCAACATTCCATGGCCCTGAAGCCTGGAACTGCCAGCCCTACAAGTCCCGACCTGTGACTTGGGTTCCCTGCCACCGCTGGGGTCCTATCCCTCCCTCCAGAGGTGCTTGGGCCCTCAAAGGCCAGATGTGCTAGTGTCTACCAGGAGCAAGGAGAGCCTGCTGATGGTCAGAGAGAGGAGGGAGCCGGGCAGGGGCCCGGAGCCGCCCAGGAAGGCCGACCCACGGAGCTTCCCAAGGCTCTGCCGGCAGCCACAGCCTTTAAGGCAATTCCCTTCCACCCAGAACAACTGCCTGCATAGACCTGCATTGACCCCAACAGTGGCAACTAGTCAGCTAACCAGCACGTGGCTTTTTGCAGTTTACATTTAAACGAGTTTAGATTTTGAAGTTCCAAACTCAGCGCTTCAGTTCTACAAGCCATGTTTCAGGGGCTGGAGTTGCGGCTAGCGGCTGCTGCGTTGGGCAGCCCAGGGACTCAGCACCACCTTCACAGGAAAGCCCAGGGGAGCCGTGCTGTTCGCAGACGAAGTGGACTTTGCCAACGGAGACAGAGCTGGGACCTGCATAAAATAGATTAACCAACGGCAACTTAACAGTCGGAGGTCCTCCCTGCTATGTGTGTGCCCAGGGAGTGATTGGGTTATTCTGCAGAAATGGCTCTTAGCTGAGCTGGACAGGGTTTAGGCAGACCAGAGGAGGCAGGAGGATGGTTTTCTAATGTCCCCTCCAAAGATGCATGAACAGAGAGTTGAGGGGATTAATGTAAGTGCACAAACCCACCTGAGCGAGGAGCTTTTTAAAACTGAAAGTGAGATACTTAAATGGAGAAGAGAAGAAATACCATGTTGATTCTCTGCTTGGTTCTCCAAAGGAAACAAAGGATCATCAGTTCTAAAAATGTCTTTACCGCACACGCTTAGTGGGCCAGGGCCAGGAAACCAATTCTCACCGCGAACGAATGAGATATTTAACCTGTCTGCTCTGGCAAGAAAGTGAAAGACGTTTGAGCAGGGGTAAACTTGGAGAAATAGGGATGGGTCCTTGGCAGGACACCTTCTCCCACTGCAGCTCTAGCATGGAAGAATCAGCTCTATTTCTGGTTCACTGAATGTCTAACTGCGAGGGGCCTTTGCTCACCTTCCCTGAAGACTGAAAGGAGCGGTGGCTGCAGACAGAAGCCCCTTCCCAAAAGGCGGGGTCACTAGCAGGGTGCGGGGCTCCCCTTCTGACTTGGAGGGTCTGGGGTGGAGCCCAAGAGTGCATTTTAACAAGCCCTGGGTGCTGATCCTGCAGTGGGGCCAGGCTTTGCTCAAGGGAGGGTTACGCTCAGCACCGCACCCACAGCGGGGAGGGCTTCCCTCCCCGGGAATGAGACGTGTCACTTCGATTTGATAAAATGTTGCCTTTTTCATCTTGAGTACCAAGATTTTGGAACCTCCCAGGATGATTCCTGTTCTCCCCGCCTGCTGAGGCTCAGAAGTGTGCAGAGATTTGCCCCACGTCCTTCCTGCAGTAATGCAGAGTCCAAGCTCACACTGAGGACTCACCGCTCTTAAACCCAGGCTCCTTCCCGCTAGGCCACAAGTCCTCAGCAAACGCTGTGTGAGCTGAGTCTGAGAAGCCCGTTTTCCTGGGGCCCTTGGGCAGAATGGCCACCATCAGCCACGGCATGGGCACAGGCAATGGCCACGGCCCCTGCCGATGTGTGCAGTCCACACCCTGCGCCCCTTCGCCTCTTACAGACGTCCAGCTGGGAGCAGACAGCCGTCTGTTGATTTGATTCACCCATTCGATCCCCTCTGAACACCAAGAACCAAGGCCAGGGCAGAACTAACGTTCACACAACATCTGCCGTCCACAAGGTGCTTCACCAACACCATCCTTTCCTCCTTACCTCTGAGAAGCAGGCCCAGCCAGGCCACTTCACAGACAGGAGAGTGAGGAATTTTGTTTCTAAGTCACAAAGCTAGCAAAGGATTCCAGTCTGGATGGCCACCTTCTAGAGGATGTGCCTGCAGGAGAGAAAGGAAGGCCCACACTGCCCGCGTGGATTACACATTCCATGCAAGGGCGTTGCTGGTTTCCCCTTCCAGCCAAAGTTGGGCTGCAGAGCTACTATGTGCAGGCTCTGAGGAGTAATACTTCCTCTCAGATCTCGGTTCCAACACCCAGAACCTTGCCAGTTCTCATCTTTCGGGCAAGCAGAAAGCCTGGTCCTTCATGGTTAATGTCCAGATCACTTTTCTTTCCAAAAAAAGGGAAAAATAACAACTCATTTTTAGCAAGAAAGAAGATGCCAGAAGGTAATTGCTTTGCAAATTACTGTAAGTTATAAATGGATCAATGGTTTTTTTTCTGAATCAGAATCAACTGTAATTAGCAATATGCAGATCCCACCCCAGGCCTCTGAGGCCCACAGTGCAGTGGTGCCAGCCCTGGTCCCTCAGAGGAGCCGCGTGAGAGCAGCAGAGTGGACCTCATCCCGCCTGAGCACGGCCCGGAGCTCTGCTGTCCACCTGCTGGCCCTGCCCCGGCTCAGGCCTGAGTGCAGATGGCACTGGAGGATTTCAGAGGTCTCATGGGAAATGACTTCCTCCGCCTGGTACAGCGAGGCTGGGAGAAGAACAGGAAAGCTGCCGAGATTTAATTTATAAGTGGACCCGAGATGCCTGCCACCCGTACCAGAAGCCAGCCTGGGTGACAGGAAGAGCCCAGGAGACCCGGGCATGAGTGTGCATTGTCACCCACGTGGCCTTGCCAGTCACACTGCCTCAGAGCTGCCAGGTTCTCCATGAAGCAAGGGCATCCAGGACGGCTTCCTCAGGGGCCCGCGATGCACTGTCTCTTCACTACCGAACTTGTTCGGCCTCTGCTCTCAGGCTCTGCCAGGCACCTGCCTCAGAGGCCCAGGTCTAACCTGCTGCCGCTCGCCAGAGCTCTGTTTGTCAACAGCAAATGTGCGTGAGGACATTGGCTGAACACTCCACTACACCTGGGACGGTGGCTGAGGGGAGCAGGAGACACCCATGAGCTGGGCCTGGAGGAAGGGTTCCGCTTCGCCTCCAAATAGTTCATAGCACTCCACCCGGGGCTGCACACACGTTCAGGGGGGCTCCTGGAGCTTTCGTGAGCTCATGGTCATGTGGGGAGCACAGTTAGAACATCCATGCCTGGGCCACCTCTGCAGTTTCGGGGCCACTGGAGACTGGACCTGGGAGCCCACATTGTCACAAGTTTACTGCTGCTTCTGAGCCATTTAGTCCATTCTCGGAAAGGACTGGCGTGAGCCTGCTTCATTCTATCCATACTATTACCCACTGTTAAGTAGAATAACCCAGGGCTGTTTTCAGACACTTGACAAAAAACTTTGAGGACAATTCCAGAACTTTCTACCTCGGTGCCACCTCTCAAGAAGCAAAGCCACAGCTGCTGCCACGTCAGTGGTGCCACTTGGAAGAGGTAAAGGGCTTCTTCAGACTTGAAGCCTGTGTGCCACTCATTACCCAAAACAGCAGTGGCTCTGGGAAGTGTCCCCAGGCTGTTCTTTTGATCCTACTTCTCCTGGCCCTCCCTGTGACTAAGACTGGCCTCATGACCCTGAGGCATCTGGCTGTCCTCCCTCCAGCTTCCTCTCTCTGTTTTTGTCACTCCTGCCCAACGGGAGTCTTCATCCAGCTCCTGCTTGAGCAGCAAGAGGCACAAAGAGCTCACAAGAGAGGAACCATGCTGCTGAGCCCAGCCTTGGTTGTAGAATTGTGAGCAAATTGAATAGCTCCTCTTTTAAGCCACTGGGTTTTGGGGCAGTTCATGATGCAGAAAGAGGTTTCTGTTTCATTCCCTTCTCAACATCTGCCAACTCACCAAAATCAATTTGTCCCCTACCTCCAGGAGGGCAGGGGCTCTTTGCTGTATCCCCTGAACCTGATTCTTCCCCAGCTCTGAGCAGGAGCTCCCTACTATGGGTCCAATGAATCCACTGCAAGCTCCTCCAATTCACTGCTACTGAATTAACTACTCAGCTGGGCCAGACCAGGAGAAAGGTGTAAGAAAAGAATCAAATGCCTGGCAATCTGTTGACCAGGGCCAGCATTAGAGACATGTTGGTTTTTCCATTAACAAACTTCCCAGTATCAAAGCAAACTTTAAAGGATTAAAAACAGCCAGCGAGAGGTTTTGTGCTTGTTCAGAAATGCCATAAACAGCTGGCTTACAAGCCGAGAGCGCTCCAGCTGCCCAGGGTCACTGGATGCAGCAGCTGAGACCAAATGCCATCTGTGCCAACCCTCACACAGTCTCCAGGCCAACATCTGGCTGCTGTGCTCCTGCTCACCCTGGCCATGAAGCACACTCACCCCACTGATAGTGCTTCCCAGAAGAATCCTAGCAGCTGCCCCTCCTGTGGGCCGCACCGGCTGCTGACGCTGAAGGCAGCAGAGTCCTGTGCAGATGGAAAGCTGACTACACATGGGACAAAGGCCCTGGGTCACTTTTTGCACAAATAGTCCCTTCGCTGTTGTCTAGGCTGTTCCCATTTGAATGTTCTAGGCCTCTTTCTCCTCCTCTCCCTGCTTGGGTCTGCAAAGGCCTGGAGGAGCCTTTCTCTGTAGGTGGCAGCTGGTGCTAGACAAGGGAGTGAGGACAGTGCCAGCCACTCCCAAAGGTCCCAAGACAGTGGAGGTGGCACTTTGGAACAGACCAGTCCACACCTTTAGCTCTGGCCCTTCTAAGAGTCTTTGTCTTCTCCTTAATGAAGACTCTCTCATACTTTCCAGAGGGTCAAATTATGTACTGCATGGACGGCAGTGGTTCCCAAAGGTGAGCAGTGTCACATGCATCAGGAAGGTTCCTGAAAGTGTAGCATGCTGGTCCCACATCCCGAGTTTCCCAAGGTCAGGTAGGACAGTGGCGGTGCTGGTCCAGGGAGCACACTCGGAGAACTGCTGGTGCAACGCGGTAGAAGCATAAATAGGATCAGCTGTAGTCACACAAGTGCACACAGAAAGCCCAGATTTTCTGGAATTGTCCCAATTTCTAGTCAATGGAAATATATAAATCACTTCAAGCAGCCCCTACTGTACTCCTCAAGGAGCTGTCAAAGCAAAACATCCTTGTGGCAGAGTGATTGTAAAGGATGCAGCGAGGAAAGGATAAATATTTCACAGCCTCAGAAGCTGGTGTTCTTCCCAGATCCTGAGAGGGCCAGCAGATGGGCAGAGGCAGGAGGGGACCACATGTCCTCTGGTCCGGCGGCCCGGTGGCACTACTCACTGCTCAGCAGCCCAGGGGACTTTCAGGGGGAAGTGGTTGGCAGGGCTGGAGGACCAGGAAAGAGTGAACATCTTGCTGTAAGGTCAAACCACCCGCATCAGCAGCACAGGAACTTGAGTCCCTGGCTCACTGCAGTCCTGCTGAGCCAGAGTCTCTGGAGGGAAATCTCAGGGTCTCTGTGTAAACATGACACCCATGAAGACTTATATACACTTGAGGAAGTTTTTCTGAGGCTGTCTCAAAGTCCCATCAGAATACAAGGGGTCAGAAAAAGGAAAAATGAGGACTGATTGTTTATTAAGTACAGAGTTTCAGTTTGGAAAGATAAAAAAAATAATAAAAGCTCTGGAGCTGGCTGGTGGTGATGGCTGCCAAGGAATGGGGCCACCCTCGATGCCACTGAACTGTCCTCTTGAGGGTATTTAAAGCAGCAAATTTTGTTATGTGCCTTTGATCACGGTAAGAAATAAAGCCCCATCAAGGAAATAAAAGAGAAATGGAACCGATGGCTGTACCTGATGACTTGTAAGTTATCCTGGTGATGCTGTGCTGCTGTACTGGGCACTGGGGTGGCGGGGCCATGGGGGAATAAGCCTTTCATCACCCCTGCCCAACAAATGGGGTTCTGAGTCCCACGGAGGCAAAGTTCCTCCAAGATAAGTAGGTGGCAACATTCCCTGGGGACAGCCAACCCCCTCTGCTTCTGTCTGGGCTCCCCAGGGAACACTCCTGCCCCCCCCCCCGCCAGCGCCTGTGGCTGACCTCTGACCCCCGCTGGAGGCGCCTTCTGCTGTAAACCTCCACAGCGGCTCCTCAACTCACCCCCTGGAGCAGAGTCCTGTTCGGTCTTATCCAGTCCATTCCCCAGAATCTCAATGCCTGGCCCGTGGAAAAAGCTGAAATTCCAAACCTACAAAACTGAGGGTATAAAAGCCCCCAGGAGGGACACAAGCTCCAGGAGGCCCACCCTGGAAAGTGAACAGCCAACTCCGCCCACCCACAGCCAGCTCCCACCCCCACACACCTGTTATAGTGAAATGCTCTCACCTTGCCCAGCTGTGGCTTAAGTATCTGCTTATATTTTCCAAGTGCCTCACAGGGATCGGTGAGTTCCCCTCCCATCTCCACTCCTCAGCAAAATCTTGGCCAAAGTCTCCAAAAGTCACTGAGCAGCCTCTTTCCCTTCTAAATGCCTGCAGAATCAGAATCAAGGATTGGGTATTTAATTATGCAAGGCCTTGTGTCTTTTCCTGGCATAAATAGCTTGATGGAGTAGGAAAGGCAGCAGTTTCATAGCCAGAGAAATCTTGGTTTGACCCTAGCTTGGCCACTCCCTGGCTGGCTGAACCTGGACTCCGCTGAGCCTGCACATGTGCTTGAAGAATTGAAGAGATGTGAGCAATGTCACAGAATGAGGTGAGGACGGCACTCTGCAATACTCTCTGAATGCATGCCTGCACTTCCAAGAGCTGTTCCACCACCCTGCCTGATGCTAGCCTGCAGGTAGCTGTCAATGTCCAGAGATCCTGGGGTGAGAATTGAGCAGTTACCCTTTGACAGCTCCTCCAGCCACTTCTCCAAAGTCAATAGCACAATCCTGGGCTCAATAGATGTTCAAGAAGGACCTGATAAATGAATAAAGATGCAGAGCTCTGTGATCAATATGAATGACAAGCTCATTTTTAATAAGGAGAAATCCTACTCAATATTAGGTAAATCCTAATGGGCATTAACTGAGCTGTCTAACACTTGGTCTTCAGGTCAAGCATCCCAACAATGCTTTTGCTAATGATTCACATTCAATAGCCGCTTCTCCTCATATTTATTAGGGGAATAACCATCCCTTGGTTTGCAGCAGTGGTGAAAATTAAGGGGTTGGGAAAGAATGATGGGAAGACCAGTGGTGAATAAATGGATTGCTGGGTGGTTCCTCAGCTGGTGCCCAGAGTCATGTAATCAGAGGATAGGGGAAGCTCATTAGCTGCAAAACTCATGGTAGGAGAAAGTAAAAGGAGAGCTGAAGGTAGTGGTACTGAGTTGCCAGGGAAGCCTGCTGGGAGGGAGGCCGCTGGCGGCTGGGACTGGCGTGGGGTCACTGTTGGAGAGAGACAGGAGGGCCCGGCCTGGAGGGCACCTACGCCCGCGGCAGAGAACCAGTGGCTTGTGTGTTGTTTTTCTTTCCAGACAAAAGATGTTAATATATGAGTTGCTTTTTCTAAACTAAAACCTCAGTATTTGGGTTTAATTGTAGTGTTGGCGCTTTTCGATCAGTAAGTGAGTTTCGGGCTGCAGTTTGGCACTGGTCCCTAAAAGTTTTGCCATCACTGCTCCCTGGGGTGAGAAGGGTGAGAAACGTTTGAGGAACTCAATGGCCACAGCCTCTGCCTTTGGCACCTTTTGTGGTTCTCTGGAGCTGCCCTGCAGCACAGAGGCCACAGGACCCTGTCCGCCCCGAGCAGGCACTGGGGTCCTCTGGGATCTGCACCATGGCAGAATGGGAGGAGGCCTGGGACCCTGGCTCCCTGCTTGTCAGCCCTGTCTGAGTGCTGCTCCCCACACCCGGCTCCCTCCTAGCTCCCCAGCGTGGGTTCTGCCTGTACCCCCGCAAGGGGCCGCTAGCCCCGGGTAAGTCCTGGGCCCTACTGAGATTTGGTCCCTTTGAGATGATCCATCCAGCTAATTTATTGAACTTATGTCACATGCTAAGCACCTTATACAATTACTACAGCCATAAATAATCCTGAAGAAGGAATAATAATTCTAGTCTCACAGCTGAGGAAACTGAAGTTCCAAGAATTTAAACCAGAGCTGGTGGAGCTGAGGTCGAAGTCTGCATCTGCTGCCCCAGCACTGCAAGACCTCAAAGCCTAGCTGAACATCAGGGAAGTGTGTAGGATGAACTGTGAGAGAAGCAGCACACCACACCCGCCCAGCACCAGGGCAGAAAGGACAGATGCAGGCAGAGGAGGCAGCTACCCTGTGGGGGCCAGGTGGAGGGAGGCCTCAGGCCTGGGGGCTGCTGCTTAGAACCACAGACTTGTCAGGCAGCTTTTAAAGACTGCATATGGGCTATCATGGGATGCAGAATCTGTACCTTTCCCTAATGTCTTATGATCTGAAACATAAGGCATCCACCCGACTCCTGTAATCATTCAATCTGGGGACCCCGGGAAAAGATCACAGCCCTCTAGCAAAAATCAGTTCCATCCCGAAAATACATTACAATCCTCTGCTAAAATATTAACCAAAAAATATACAAAAATATACAAGAACTATATTGAGAGAGAGAGTGTGTGTGTGTGTAAAAATGTGCTTCAACATGGGATGTGCGTAAGTTCTCTATTCACACCCAAAGCAGGTGTGCCTGTGATGCACAGGATGTGGTGGGCTTGGTTGAAGAACAATGGTCATAGTATCCTCAGGACCCTTTAGGAAGGAAAAATTGCATGTGGGCATGGTCAGATTTCAAAGCCTCTCAATGGGATTCCCCAGTGACCCCTCACAGGGCTGCCCACGCCCTCCCTCACGCTGGCAGTGTCCTCCTGCAGCATAAGCTGGGTCACTTAAGTGGTAGGAAGTTCTGTCCTCCGCATAAGAGCTGGAGGGTGGAAGGACGTACAGTGCATGTTCATTGCAGGCAATTTGGAACAAAACACAGGTGTGCTGCAGACTCCTGGTCCCGGGAGCATCAGCACACTCAGAGTGGCATTCACAGACTATTCAGGAAAATAAAGCTTTGTCCTCCAAACCAGGCACAATCATGCCTTTGTTACAGGTGGGCCTTCCCGGGGATGCATCCAGGTTTCCCTGTGCCTCTTTCAGATCAGCGCTCTTGAGAAAGGGAATGAAGTCCTTCACCTGCACCTGCTGTCCTGTGCTGTTCAGAAGATGTTTTAACCAAACTCAAGGAAATCCGAATCCACTACAGTTTGAGTGTGTCCCCGGAGCTCACGTGGGGGAAAGCTAACCTCCGTTGCAATGGCGTTGAGGAGAGAGACCTTCTAGAGGTGACTGGGTGTTGAGGAGTCTGCTCTCACAAATGGATCAACGTCGCCGTCTTCACCAACGGATTGCTACCTGGAGAGTAGTTTGCTGTAAAAATGAGTCCAGCCCTCCCTTGCTTTCCCTCATGCATCTTTGCTATGGATCTCTTCCCTTCTTCCCTTTTGCTACGGGATGCGCAGCAAGAAGTCCCTGCCAGATGTGGGCCCCTAGACCTTGTACTTTGCAGTCTCTACAACTGTAAGAAATTCAGTTCTTTTCTTCATAAGTTCCCAGTCTGTGGCAGTCTGTTATAGCAACACAGACGAAGACAGTAGCTTGCCTTAGTGCGCATGTGCACAGACAGCCTGTGTGTTTGGATGTGCAAACAGCAAAGAGAAGAGTCAGCCGAACAGTGTGGCCGTTAATCCTGATGTGCAACTTTACTGTGTTAAGAAATCTGTAGCAGCTAAGTGGATGCACATTGAGGCAATACTCTTAAGTGAAATAAATAGGACACACATGAATAAATACCGAATAGTTTCTCTGGTGTGAGAAACCGAAAGTGTAAATAAGGACTAAAATGTATAATAGGTAATGTGAAATAGGAAGAAAAGGGGCAAAGGGGAAGGAAGTGGAGGGCTAGAGGAAAGGATAGAAGGGAATGGGATTAATCTGAGAAAGTGGAAAAATAGGAACAAAATCTTTGTAAATAGGGAGGAATGGAGGAGTTGAAGGGAGGGCTGGGCAAGGGTGAAAAATAAGAACCAAGAGAGACTATGTAAAGGTGCAAATTTCCAATGATGAATGTCATTATATTGTATACCTAAAATGTACCAATGATTAGAATGAATAATCGATAATGTAAAATAGGAAGAAAAGGTCCAAAGGGGTAGGGGTAGTGCGAGGGCCAGGGGAAAGGAAAGAAGGGAAAGGAAAAATGATGAGAAATGGAAAAAATGGAAATAAAGTCTTTGTAAATAGGGAAGGGTGGAGGGTGTGAAGGGAGGGCTAGGAATGGGGAGAAAATAAGAACCAAGATGCATTATCTAAAGGTCCAATTCCCAATGAGAAATGTAATTGTGTTGTATACCTACAATGTACCAATAAAAGAATTTAATAAAAAAAAAAAAAAAGAAATCCGTAGCAGATGTGCATCTGGGTGGGTCACAAAGGGTGACCTTGGGTACTAGGTCTGATCGCTCATCCTTTCCTCTCCAGTGTTGTTCCCCTACTCTGCTTCCGGGTCACCACAAACTGAGCATCTTTGTTTCACCATGGCCTGCCATCATGGTGGGATGTTTACAGCCTGGCGACCTCCTTCAGATCACTGCCTGCCTGGTTCCACAGAGGCAGCTGGAACCCTGAAAGGCAGAGGAGCAGCAGGTCAGGGCAAGGGGTGCCCAGATGGGCATCCTCCCAAGGCCCTAACCCACAGGCCTCTGTAGCCTGCGTTACAGAGATGAGGCAGAGCCACTTTACAGAGCTGCGTGGAGCAGCAGCCTCTGCGCAAGGCTTTCCTAGACACTTGTGCGGCTGAGAAGGATGAGGAGAGGGCAGTAGCAACAGACAGCTGATGCTAAGGGTCGCAGGCAGGTGCAGGGCACACACGGTGCACCCGTGTCCTGGGCTCTCAGCTCTGGATGAGGGAGAGCACTGTCTTGTGGGAAAATGGACACAGGCGTGTATGGCATGGGGTGCCCGCTCTGCGGGGTTCTGATACACGGCAGAGAGCTTCAGGCTCAGGCTGCTCTCCCACGTGGGCAGTGCTGTTTGGAGTTTGAAGCACATCACTGAAAAAAGTAGAATATATTTTTGCTCTTCATCCTCATCTAGCAAATCTGAAGGTTAGATTTCAGCATCTCTTTTCTTGAAAAAAATAGCTTAATGACTTGTTGGAGATCATCGTGCGCACTAAGGTAAACTGAGATGTCTGAGTCCAGTACCCCATGTGAGAGCACAGCTGGGAGAACGTACATCTCCGTGTGTGTGACCAGAAATCACACAGGAAATGACATGAATGTGTTAGTGAGAGATCTCCACTCCCATGTTCAGGGCAGCATTCTTCACAGTAGTCAAGACATGGCATCATCCGAAATGGCCACCAGTGGCTGAGTGGACAAGGAAGATGTGAGATTATATATACGTAGTGGAATACTACCCAGCCTTGTTGGAGAAGGAAATCCTGTAATTTGCAGTAACATGGATGAACAAATACTGCATCTCAGTTGTCTGTAGAACCCAGAAAAGTTGAACTCATGTAAGTAGAGAGTAGAATGGTGGTCACCAGGGGCTGGGATGGGTGGACAAAGGTTGAGGAAATGATGCTCAAGAGGCTCAAAGGTTCAGTTTGGTACGAGGAATCGGTCCAAGGTATCATTTGTATAACACAGCAACTACAGTTAATAATAACATATTCCGTTCAATACATGGAACTCACAGAGCAGATTGTAAGTGTCCTGAGTACAAGGAAATGCTAAGTGTGTGAGGTGATGCACGTGCTAGTTAGCTTGATTAGCCATCCCAGTGTGTACATCTATCAGAACATCCTGTTGTATACCGTAAATACATACAATTTTGTCAATTAAGAAACTTGAAAAAATAAATTGAAAAATTCCTTTCCAGACCAAAGGAAGAGCATGTAGGCTCCTCAGTCATTTCCCATGTTTTCCTGAGAACACAGAGGGCCTTTGGTGGGTGGAAAGAGACCAGAAAAAGGCACTGGCCAGGTCCAGAAAGGGTCAGGTCACCCCTCATACAAGGTCCCAAGAGCCACTGGCCAGGAAGAGTGAGAGCTGACCCTACTAACAGAGCATAAGAAAATGCAGAAAGAATCAGAGGTAAAGTGCCCCTTCCCTTGGAGATCAGATGTAGTAGACACTGGGTTATGCAGAGAATAATGTTCCTTTATCATCCATCTCTCGTAATACACCTTCCTTTTGATGTGTTGTGACTCGGGACATCACAGAAGCACACCAGGTGTGAAAATCTGATTTAGATTTAATAAATATATTCGCACACTTTCCGGACCTTGCTGGGAACATTAAATTGCAGTGATTTCCAAGTGTGTCTGAAGATCAAATACATAAAGCTTGGATGAGTTTTTATTTCATTGGCATATCATTATTTCACTGATTTCCCTGTGTATTTTCTGAATTGACAGATATATAGCAAAAGTTAGGTCTGGAGGCTGTGAGTGAGGAGTCACTCTCAGGGGTGGCGACGAGGTGGCAGTGGATGCCTCCTGGACTCCCTGAGTGCCCTCTATGCACAGCCCTACCTAAGCGGGGCAGCCCTCTGGAGGGGCAGTCATTTTAGAATTCACTTGTTCAACAAAGAATTGTTGCAGGCCCTGGGTCCAGGTGCTGGGGACACCACAGCGACCAAACCAGTCAACAGTCTCGGGAGCAGCCACCCGGGAGCAGTCCGTGCCACTCTCTAGTAAAGGTGGCAGTGGTCCCAGCAGCAACCACTGGGGCAAAACGTGCTGCTTAATTTACTTCCCCTTAACTTTGCCTCAGCTTCTCAAGTTTAGTTTTCTAACCTGCAGATGGGTGTAATTAGCCATCGTTATGTGGCTAATAAATAAAATGTATAAAATGGGAAACACAGATTAGCAGTGTAATAATGGCATGGGCTTAGGTACAGACCTGACTTTAAGGATGTGTCTTAGTTACTTTCCTCTCATTGCTGAGACAAAATACCTGACACCCAAAGTTAAAGAGGAAAGGTTTATTTGGCTCACAGTCTGTAGAGGTTTCAGTCCATAATCGGCTGGCTCCACGGTGGGATGCCACGGCAGAGGAGAAACAGTCCACGGCAGGCCGGAAGTAGCAAAGCAACAAGGGAACCACAGCTCCTTCTGCTCCTTGTGTCTTATCCAGGCCACTCGGGCCAGGCAGCACTCACACCCTGAATCCTAGTGCCCTTGACCCTAGCACTGCACCGTGAATCAATGCCAGCGTCACACACTCTGGACCCAGCCACCTCTGAAAAGCCACCTGTGACTGTATGAGGCTTTGGGGGACATCGAGACACAGCCATAACAGGAGGCTTGAAGTCATACATCCTCTGCATTGCAGAGGATATAAACATAGGTGAGGAACAAAAGGTTCTTAGAACAACGACTAGGGTGTAAGAGCACTCCACAAATAGTATCTTCTGTTGTGAACTACAGTAAAAACAAGAAGGACTGGAACAGACAACTCTGAATGGTGCCCAGTAACTGTTGAATAGATGAATGTCTGTTCTCCTTGTCCCCTCCTTCCTGTGCCCACTTGGGTGACCAGGCAGCTGGGGACACCCGGAAGGATGGTGAATATGTGTGTCCAATCTCTTACTTCATTCACCACAACCCAAAGAAAAGAGTGATTTTGAGCTTCCTTTGGTTTCTACATCAGTTGTGTCTGAGAAGTGAGGAATATTTGACCTGCACCATGCTGGTCTGCGATGCCCAAGCTTGTGGGGTCAAATGTGTGGTGTTTTGCTAAAGTTTTTTTGTTATCTTTTTTACCGGGGATCAAACTTGGGACCTTGCGCTCGCTCGCAAGGCAGGCAGCAGAACCACTGAGCTAAATCCCCGGCCCCTTCTACAGTTTTGTGTGTCTTCCTCAATAACCCGGAGCAAGACCTTGATTCCTCCCTTGGGTGGGGCAGTGGGAGTAGCTTGCCCCACTTGATAAAAATGTACAAATAAGTGAAGGAATGAGAGGGATGCTGTGAACTGTGCCCACTTGATGAAAAGAACATCAGGTGGACTTGCAGGTCCCGGGTGGACACGCGACTGAGCCCCAGATGGAGACAGGAAGTAAAAAGCATGGCTCTGCAGCAGGCAGCTGGAAGGAGGAAGTGAAGCCACTCTTCACCGCTCCCAGGGGCTGCCTCCCCACCCTGTCCCACCCCACACACCCTGCCGTGTCTGCTGCTGCCCTTGTGTGGGAGAAGGGAGTCATTCTTACAAAGGAGCTAGTTGAGGAGCTGAAGGGAACAGATGTGTCCGTTTCCTCCCTGGGCTCCTTAATGTTGCTTTCAGCTTCATTAGCCAGATGTGCTGCTTCACACCTGCATGGGATTCTGGGGGCTGAGCAGAAAAGCCCAGGCCCTGAGGGACCTCTGTACCCTCTCTGCCCTCCTGCTCTGTGGGAGCCATAGGAAGCTGAGCCGTCAGCCTGATGGGCTGTCCTGGGACCTGGAAGAACTGCAAGGGCAAGGTGGAAAGGAAGGAGAAAGAAAGGTCCTTACTCCCACCCAGAACCTGTCCCAGCTGTCGTCCTTGGGGAGAGCAGTGGCAGTGCGGGTGGGGAGAGAAAGGAGAAACACTGGCCCGGCATCTAACTATGCAGATGATCTAATACTCTAAACACTTAAATCTAAATAAATCAAACTTTTCAATGACAGCTGCCCATCAGCCACCTTGCCTGGCGTTTTGGTGCTGTTCAAACACCTAGCAGCCCAGTTGCCCCATTCCAGTTTGGCTGGGAACCCTCGGGTGACCTCTCTGCCCTCTCTGACCTCGTCCATGAAGGAGGGAACTTCTCACACACTGACAGGGTAGTGATGATAATTATATGGCATAGTACTTGTAAGACACCCCCCAAAGTGGATGCACCCAGTTATTAGGAGTGTTTCCATTACTGTGATTACTGATACAGAGAATTTTATACAAGACAGAACTCCAAGCCTCTAAGTCAATTTTCACAACACCCTGAGTTTTCTGTTTATAGATTAAGAAAAACACTTAAGAACAAATAGCGGCTCTGAATTTAATAAATCTTTTTGACAAATTTGTATTTTTAATAAATTTTAAATCTAAATAAATTTAAATTTAAATAATACCCACATATGTAAATGATCAAATAATCTAAATAAATAAAATTGAATAATCTAAATATTTAAATCCAAATAAATCAAATGTATTCAATCTTCTTAATAAATTTGCACTTTCAAATAAATTTGTATTTAGCAAGCACACAGCACAGTTGCATGTATTTAAAACGACAGTGTGTGTGTGGGAGAGCATGGAATTTAGTCAGCCCTCCTGTCTGCTAGCCTGCTAATGAGTGTGTGGATTTGCAAACAGGTCAGAGCAGCACGAAGGTCTCTCTCAGCCTAGCCGGCCCCAGGGTCAGGGAGTGGGGAGCAACTCCAGGCGTTCAGCAGCTGCACACCCATTGCCTAAAGCCAGCAGCACCTGCAGCCTGCGCGCTCACGCGGCATGCACAGAGTAGCACCTCGCTTACCAGCCAGAGATGAAGAGGACAAAGGGAGCGTGCATCTGTGTGCACTTGCTCAGTGACTGAAGACTTGCCTCATTTTAATGCCAGTATGTTCGTGTATTTTGATGGCAACCTTTGTAAAACATTTTCTCATTTTCCCCGTCTTCTTAAGAGCACTTAGAATATAATGAAATATGTTTTTCATCAAACCAAGATCATCAAAGTTCAAATTTAATTACCAGGCTGAACTGTTATGTGTAGTGCTGCATCCAGAGGCTGAGGTGCATGGAGGTTTTTGGCCCTGCCTAAACTTCCCTGGGCTGCTGTGCCTCTGGAGCTTCTCTATCTACTTCACTCAGTCCCATCTCTCTCCTCTAGCCTCCCTCCTCTCTTGTCGACAGTGTCAGTGCTGTGCTCAGAAGCCACTGCCTATGTCACACATGAACAGGCTGGCAGAGCCTTCTGAGTCACCCACCAGGCACCATTCCAGCTAATAGCAGTGGCTCTCTTTTACTGAGAGTCTCCTAGGGCTCAGGCACTGTCTTCTGAGCACACTATCAACCCTACCTTATTTAATCATCACAATTACCCTCCCAAGATGGATAAAAGTATCCTTACTTCAGCTTTGGAAATCCAGGTATGGAATATTGAAAAACACGCCCAAGGTCACACAGAAGGAAGGGGCAGTGATGGATCCAGCTCACTAAGACACTCACATTTCACACATCAAGTTCACTGCACCCAGAGACCTATTTAATAATAAAGTTGGCTTCTGGGTGCATTCATCTCTTTCGTTCATTCATTCACTCTTTCTTCATTAGACATTGCTCACAGGCAGGAAGTGAGGTCACTAGTAGTCTGACTTCTTAATAAATATAAGCATGCAGGACAGAGTTCATGCCTTCAAGAAAGTTGTGGATGGATAAACAAAGTCAAATGCACATAATTATATGTCTAGCTATGTGTACTAGCTAGACGTATAATTTACTTATTAGTTTGCTTGCATTACTATCACAATGTGCCACCATCTGGATAGTTTTGAAGCAGAAAACTGTGAGGACCCTGGACAGAGCACTCTTAACATGAAGATAGGAAAAGTGACTCCTGTCAGTCTCAAGGGCACTGAATACAAGTTTGCTCTTCTTTATATACCTCTTTTTACATTTATGAGGCTTACCTTTATTGAAGTTGCCCTGGGAATATAGCAAGCAGGATCTACACAAAGCAGAGCCATGGAGAAGGGGGAGGCAAAGAGTTCTGGCAGGATTTTCTGAGTCCATTACGCTCCTTTGGTGACAGATTACAGAAGTTGTCATGGCTACTCAGGTACATTCTACAAAAGCATAGTTACCTAGTTAAGCCACAGTTGCCCAATTCCATATGGAAGGGTGGTCTCCTCTCTCAGTTTTAACAGCAGAAATGTGTTGTCTGAAGCTCTGAAGGCTGAAAGTTGGAGGTCAGAGTGTCCGAAAGCTTGGTTCACTCTAAGCCCATGAGGGTGGTCTGTCCATGTCTCTCAGCTTCCAGGGTTTGCCAGTAATCTGGTATTCTTTGGTTTCTTATTCAAATCATTTCAAACTTCCTATTCAGCTTCTCATAGTGTTCTTCTTGTGCATGTGTGTAGGTCTCTGTGTCTGAAATTCCCTCTTTAGGAAAGTGATGCTGGATTAGGACTTACCCCAATGGCCTCATCTTAACTTGATCATCTGCAAAAAAACCTCTATTTGTAAATAAGATCACATTCATAGGTACTGGGGGTGAGGATGTTACAGTGCTTTGGGTGTGGGGTTAGGGTGGATGCAATTCAACTCATAGCATTGTGCAAGGCCATAAATGGGAACACCAGAGCCATGAGCACACAGAGCTGTAGGATAACCCTATCTTACACCCTCTTTGTAAACCTCATAGTCCCGGATACATGGCAGATCCTTAATAAATGTATATTGAACCTACTGGTGATATAATGATGAGGAAAAATTACAAATGAAAGAGACTCCAAGCACAAAGAGACAACTAAAGTAGAAGTCATGATCTGGCCAGCCACACTGGACCTAGAGATACTTGGGTGTGTCCTCACCATGATTTTAAAGAAACAGAATAAGATGGGCATATCACTCAGAGGATGAGTCCTCACTGAGCCCAAGGTTCCATCCTCAGCCCTACAGAAAGAGAGAGAGAGAGAGAGAGAGAGAGAGAGAGAGAGAGAGAGAGAGAGAGAGAAAGGAAGAAAGAAGCTAGCCAACAATTAATGACTAAGAGAATTCATTTAAAAACTGTGATCACCACCCTCTTTAGAAAAATCATATTCACGTGGCAACAATCACCAGGGAAGCAGCTACCCCTTTAGGCAGAGCCCGCTGCTGCCCCTCACTCCCTGCCTCTCACTGGCCTGAAGCTGAGGGTCAATGCCACTTCATATCAAGCTTGTGCTATAATTTTACCTATACCCAGACTGCTTCATCTGTTTGTTTCTATCATGTGCCTGGTCCCCACGCATATTTGTGTTTGTGACCCTTAACACCGAAAACAACTACAGTCGTTAGCACGGGACCCCTTACAGTGCCAGAGGCTGTCTCAGTATTCTGTATGTACGCATTCATTTGCTCCTGAAAACATTGCTAAAAAGTAGAAGGTCTTACTTATTTTTAACCCACGAGAGAAACGAGGCACCAAGAGATGAAATAACACACCATATGTCGCACGGCTAAGGCATGTAAGTGTGATGCAAATCCAGCGCGCCCGCCCTCTTCTGAGGTCTGCCTTCCTCACCATGATGGAGCAGCCCGGAAGACGATCTCACCACAAGCAGAAATGGACAGACACACTTGAGGGTTGAAGACAGAAACACAGATCTGGTTTAGGCTGTCAGCCCCTCAGTCCACCCTGCCAGGATAGTACTGAACTGCTCTAGGCAGATAGCAGGTGGGAAATGTGGTTTCTGCTCTAGAGCAGCTATGGTTTTGTTGTAATAGCTGACATTTGTCAGGCTTGTACCCACACCCCAACCACGGTTATTTCCGTTTTACAGGTGAGGAAAGCTGAGACTCAGGGAGGAGCACGCTTCCGTTTTACAGGTGAGGAAAGCTGAGACTCCTCAGGGAGGAGCACGCTTCAGGCCGTATTGGCAATGAGGACTGGGTCTGTCTGTCTCCTGAGGCAGCAGGCTTATTCCTGTGGTGATGAGAACTCCTCTCAGTTCCGGCACCAAGGCCTCGGGAAGGGGAGAAACACCCCACAGACACCCTTGCTCCAAGCTGCAGGACTCTGGGCCAGAGAAGATAACACTGGCCCCAGGCCCATCAGCCCATCCCCAGCCCTCTTAATCCCGGGATCAGCCCCTGTCTCAGGCCCAAGTCCAGTCAGCCCTCTCCACCAGGGCCCACAGGCTTCCCAGCAGCAGGGCCGCCCTGGCGCTGTCTCCCCACTCCCCGACCCCGGACCGTGGGAATTCCCGGGGCATCTGTCCTCCTGGCCCTGACGCACCTGCAGCTGCCTTGGAACTCCTGTCCAGCCTGCTCAGTCCTCACCATGCCCTGTCCTCTCGAGAACACAGCATGACAGCCTCCCGGGGAAGCCCCTGTGGTTCTGAATCTGTGTAAAGAGACTGCTGTGTACTTTTTGAAGCTCTTCGGCAGCTCTGAGTTCAGAGACACATTCCAAACTCACAGACATCATTTATTTTGCGTATGAAACAAACCCCCAGTCCAGCCGCCACCTCTTCCTCCTCGTGGGGTGTCTTAGCCAGGGTCCCGAGATGGGAGTAACCAGCTCTGTCTCCATTTCCTCCTCTACAAATAACCTTCTCTGTGTAACAGGACCACCTCCAAGGCCAGTGGCAAGGATGGCGTCCTCTCGGACCCTGGGTTCTGTTACAGCTGTCTCGACGTTCCCCTGAGCCTCCTGCAGATGAGGTGGGGCTTTCTTTGACAGAGGAGGTTGAATCTGGAATGTGTGATGCTGGGGTTAAGGGCTTGTGATTACTAAACCACTATATGTGCGTGGTTAGTTTGCCACCACCCTAATCCCCGTAGTCTGAGTAAGATAAAAGGGGCAGAAAGACACTGTTAAAATCCCTTGTTGCCTTTGCTGCCTTGAGTGCGCCGTGTTGTTTCTCCTCTGTGATATCTGTTTGCCATCCCAGCCTCAGAGCCAGCCGACTATAGACTGAAACCTCTATGAACTGTGAGCCAATTAAACCCCTTTAACTTTGGGTGTTGGGTATTTTGTCTCGGCAACGAGAGCAAAGTAACTAACACCGGTCTCATGGTGAGCCCCTTCTCAGGCAGAAACTGGAAACCCCAAACCACTGATCATAATGACGAAGCAATTAAAGGGTTCCAACTTGTAAATCCATATTAAGTCATTTTCTTACAATGCCTCCAGGTTCAGGAAAATCACAGACCTAGAAGTTCATTGATTTGCACAAGAAACATAATTAGTTCAGATTCAGAGTGATTTGTTTAAACTAGCAGTTCTAGGGCCGGGGATTTAGTTCAGTGGTTTCGCTGCCTGCTGCACAAGTGCAAGGACCCGAGTTTGATCCCCGGTACCAATGAATGAATAAATAAATAAACAAACAAACAAACTAGCGATTCCCAACCCCTGCTGTACTGTAAAATTATCCACGGAGCATTTTAAAGAAATAGACAATTGCTGAAGTTTCACCCACCCACCAAGATTCTTATTAATAAGTGCAATGACATCACTAATATTTTTAATACTAAACGCGGAGGCCGTTCCTTCCTAGTGCCTATTCTGCCCATCCTGGCTCCTTCTCTGGCCTTCTGTCACCAAGTCTCTCCCCTGCAGTCCCCTTCTTGCTCCTGGGGGACCGCAGTGCAGTCATGTCCTCGGTCCCCAGCAGCACACAGCTCTTGGTTCCAGTTTAAGTGCTTCCTGCCTGCAGATTGACTGCCACCGTCACGGTGGCCACTTTCTGAGCTTGTGCCACCTGCCAGCCACTGTCCTGGGTGTCCCCACCTACTTCCTGATGGGCTCTACTATTCCAGCTTCAGAGGTTGGCTGTCAAATGGTCTCATCGTCCTCAGTGTTGTCATCATTTTTCTCCAAATCAACTTAGAACGGTCCGGGATTGGATGTGAGATGTAACCCTGATAGCTCCCATTCTTGACAGGTTAGAATCTGAACTCTGCCGCCTCTGCCCTCCCAGAGTCATTTTTCCCCCAGGGAGGGCCAAACCACTGACTATAGCACGAGCAAGTGCAGAATGTAGTTTTAAAACTTAAATTAAATTTTTTAAATGTTCAAAAATTCAGAGCAGAGGCTTCTGAGCCCAAGCACCGAAAAGGAAAACCCTAAAGATAGTCAAGGCTTATTGCCAAAATCTTTATGTGTTCTGGTGAATTGACTCCTCTAGGAGGTCTCACCTAATCTTAACTGTAATAACAAAATTATAGTATAGCTGAACCAGGCCCCATACGTTCTGGGACACCCTATCCGCAGTGATTCAATTAGTGCTGGCCATCTGACAGGCTTCTCCCAGGAATCTGGGAGAAATGGACACTTAAAGATTCAACCAGCACCAGGGGCAAGTCAGGTAAAACATCCCAGCTGAGCTGAGCTGAATCATGGTGATAACGCTAATGCCACGACCAGGCCTCTCGCTGCTGTTACCCTGGACAGGAGCCTACCTCCCCCCTTTCCTGTGGCCAGAGCATCCAGGTTTTGCTTGCAGGTGCATGCTCTTCACAGCTTAACCCATCTCTGGGTACTTTTGTCCCTAGCAAGTACATGATCTCTACAAGAAATTGATTTTGCTCTTGAAAAAGTAAAATGAACCTCCTTTGCACAAATGTGCCTGACCTCCAGTCCTGAGCTCCGGATTGCACACTGAGCATAGTCAGCACCCAGAGAGCAGGGTGTGAGCTTTCTCTCCACATCCAACCTCAGCCCAGAACAGTGGGAGCTGGGGATGGCAGGCCTGGCCTGGCCACTCATGGAGAGAAGGGACAGGAATGAGAGCGGCGAGTCTGGCTTGGACCCAGGAGGAGAGGGCAGAAAGCAAAGGAGCCCACTGCTGTTCCATGCCTGCTCCACACTTGCTGCCGATTATCTGGCTGCCACAAAGGCAACCTGAGTAGTTTCCCCACCTGGGCACTTCATCCCTGGGAGCTGAGGAGAACAAAGCCCCGGGCCAAGTGCCCAGGCCAAGGAATTGTAGTTCATGGGAGGATGCCCTCATCCAAGGTGTCCTCGTACAGCTATCACTGATGAACAGCTGTATGAGACATGAAAATGGCCAAAATATGACTTTTGAAAGTTTTATGTATCTGAATATAATGTGTGGCTTGTGTGTGTGTGTGCATGCCTGACACTGAGCACCCTCAAAGTACTTCACTTTTTTTTTGTTTTTGTTTTTGTTTTTAACTTTTCTAGGTCCTTTGTACTCCTACATAACTTTTAAATTTCAATATCCAATTCTTCATTTATAGCAAGTATACACAGACCTGAATTTTTATATATACCTTGTGTTTTCTAATCCTGCTAAATTCAAGAACAAGTTCTAGGGGCTCCTAGAGATTTCTTAGTATTTTCTCTGTAGATGATCATTTCATCTACATATAAAGATTTTGCTTCTACCTTGCCAATCCTATCCTAGTTGTGTCATTTTATTGCCAGACTATTTTGGTGGGGATTAGGTTTCAAAGTTTAATGGACAGATAAAGAGTAAGCATATCTGCCCTTGTTCCCCACCTTAAGGAGAAAGCATTGTGTCTTCTCCATTCATATAAGGCGTTCCCGCTGGAAGTATAGAGTACATGTCTTTAGTCTGTTGAGAAGGTTCTGTTCTACTTCTAGTCTCCTAATAGCTTTTACCATGAACAGCTGTAGAATTTAGTCCAGTACTTTTTCTCCAAGTAGTAATAGGATCATATGGCTTTTTCCTTTCTTCTGTTAAAATGATGACTTTTGGGGGTGGATCTTCCAATGCTGAACCAACTCTGCCATCCCTGTAAAAAAACCACTTTCTACATCCTGCCAGATCTGACTTCTAATAGTTTGTTTTGTTAAACAAATTTCTATCTATGTTCATACTTTTTTCTTCTATTATCTTTATCCAGTTTTAGGATTAGCACAATGTTGATTTCCTAAAATGAGGGGAGAAGTGTTCCTTCTTTTTTCTGCTTTAGTTGTTTGATATAATTTATCAGTTAAATTGTTTATGAGCCTGCTGTTGTCATATAGGTAGGCTTTCAAGCTAGGAATATACTTTCTTTAATAGGTGCTATTCAAATTTTATATTTCCTCCAGAGTTAGTTTCATTAATTTGTCTTCCAAGTTACTTCTTAGAAGTTGTCAAATTTATTTCAAAAACGATTTTTGTAATATGCTTTCTATATCCTTTTAAATTCTGTAAAATCTGTGGTAATGTCTCCTAGATCTTAATATTGTAATTTAAAAAATGTATCACTGATATTGTATAACAGGAAGTCAAGGTCTAAAAGAGCAGGGGAATTGGGAGGGGTAGGGAAGGGAAAAAAGGGAAAGGAAAAAAATGGAAACAAGGTCTTCGCAAATAGGGAAGGGTGGAGGGGGTGAAGGGAGGGCAAGGGAAGGGGAAAAAAAATAAGAACCAAGAGACTGATGTAAAGGTACAAGATCCCAGTGATGACTGTAACTGCATTTGATACCTAAAATGTACCAATAAAGTTAATGGGGAAAAATAAATTAAAAAAATAGAAGGAGACTCCAGCACCTCAAAACCCAGTAACACTACCACAGCCTGCCAGTAACACCCAGAAGGCAGCCTGTAATTGCATAGTATCCCTATGGCTTGTGCTTAGATAGATATCCCCCATGAGAAGGCAAGTGCCAGCAGCTACCTGGCCTATGGGTGACACCTGGGAGACCTCTATGCATTTTAACAGGATAGGTAGGAAGCCCCTGGTCTTTCAGGGAATCACGTTGCCAACCGGACAAGGTCTAAGGAAGTTCTCACAAAGAAGAGATGGGAACCTCAGCTCACCTCACAAAGTAGGTTCCCGACTCTGAAACAGAAGAAGAATTTCAGTTCGGTTCAATAAGAGGCATAAGCAGATTTATGAGGCAGGCTTAGGAAGCAAGAGAAAATAGGGAGGTACTTCAGCTTGAGGAGCTGAGGGAGGCATGGCTCTGCTGGAGAGGGTTTGCTTGGGTGGCCCTGGTTTGGATGATTATTATTCCAGTTTTGGTTTTTGCAAGATAGCTCTGGAGAAGTCCTTATTCCTTGAGTGAGCAAGGAATTTCTGCTTCAGGCAGTCACAGTCTTATGAAACTCTGCTGGAATCTGAGGTGACCAAAGGTTTAGGGTCATGATGAGACTTCTGGTCACTAATCAACAGTTGAATGTCCCTATACATCTCTTACCTTTGTGTCCTCAGTCTTGAAGGGGAATGAGGTAGGTTATGTAAATATAGGGCCAATCAATCTTGTTTTGCCAGCTTTTAGACAGACACTCCCTAAATGATTTACATGCTTATATGTGGACCTGAACAGGGTTCAGACCCAAAGTTTTAACGTAATAAAGGAGAGAGAGCCAAAATAAAGGTCCAGCTTTGTTCTGCTTTTGGTTCCCAGTGGGCATCTGTGGGCCCAAGTCAATGTTCTCCAGGCAAAACCCTCTTTGAAGTCCCTGAATGCCTCAGATGACAACTGAAGTCCGCTTTTAATGAGTAACAGGTCAAGGGCCTCAGAGTCGGTTTGTCCTGTGTCCCTTTGGTGGTCCCTGTCCATCAGTGTGAAGGCCCCACTCACCCAGAGGCGGCAAGCTCAGAGTCCCCACGATTCCTTGGCGAGGAGACACTGGGGAGATCGACATGCAGCCAACTCATGGGTGGAGAATGGCTTCCTCTTAACGTGAGTTCTGGATCTTTCTCTGGAGGGTGAAGTGGGAGACAGTAGTTCTCGGCACAGGAAGGAAAGGCCTTTCCTTGGGCATTAGGGATTGATGGCCTGTGCGCTTGACCCTCCATCGGTCCTCTTCATTGCCACCAGGGTTATCCAGGAAACTTGAATCTGACTGTCAGGGGAGAATTTCACCTGCCAAAAACTAGTCAGTGGCTTCCCATTCTAAAAAACAGGAAATAAATCCTTTCCATGGGCTAAGAGGGAACAGGGGATTCAGTGGTAGAGCACATGCTTAACATGCTTAAAGGCCTGGGTGCAACCTCCACCACTGCAAATACTACTGCAGTTACTACTAATGATAGGAATAATAATAACAACAGCATGATATAAGAGGGTGACTATATGTTGTATTATCCAACTCCAGACAATGTTGGGAGCCAAGGGGACACTATTCCCAGAGTGGAAGGGGACACTATTCCCAAAGAAGAGGAAACCAGAGCTGTCCCCTGCAAACTGAGATGCATGGTGTCCATCCAGTCAGGCCTCGCATGGCCCGGCCCCAATCTCTCTTGGCAGCTCTGCCTTCCCCATTCGCTCTGTGTTTCAGCCTTTCTGACCTTCTTTTCCTCTTCTGAAAGCCTCGTGCTCTTTCCTATCACAGGACTTCTGCACCTGCTCTTCCTGGGATCCCCTTGACCATTCCTTTGGACCAGGCAGCTCCAACTCATTGCTCATATCTCCACTTAAACCAGTCTTTGAAGAGAGGCTTTCCCTGACTTCCTGTGCCCCACCCACAGATGGTCCAGGAAAGACTCTGAGACAGACTCTGTATCCATCATAGCTGGATGTGGTTTGGCCAGTGGCAGTCATACTCTGTTATGGTTTGACTTGAGAATGCCCCCCAAAGGCTCAGACACTCATAGGTAGGGTTTGGGGAAGGTAATTGAAACATGGGAGCAAAATAGCTGACTTGCTGTTAGGGGGCAGGGTCTGGTCAGATGAGATGGGTCACTAGGGACATGACCTGGAAGGGTGTATCACCCTTCCTGGCTTCTCTCATCTCCATTTCCTGGCCACCATGTTGTGAGCAGCTTTCCTCTGCCCAGGTCATTCCACCATGTCTTTCCTGTGTTAAGCATGTCACATATGGGCAGAGAATACTGCAATTGTGAGCCAAAATAAATTCCCCTCCTCTAAGTTGTTTGCCCCAGTGATAGGAAAGTGACTAATATAGATCTAGGTAGCAGAGAAGTGGGGCCATTTCTGAGACTGTACATGACTATATGGTTCAGAAGCCTTTGGAATTGGCTCATGAGGGAGAATTTAGAAGGGCTTAGAGATGGTGGCAAGAGAAGCCCTGGAATGCAGTGAGCTGAGCTTGACAGGAGATTCTGATAAGGCTTAGGAGACTAGAATCTCCACAAAATGCCGCCAATAAAGACTAGGCTCAGGAGATTTCAACCGGAAAAAGGACTTCATTGGCAGTTGTACTCAAGTTCATGTGTGTTATGCTCTGGCATAAAAAAAAATTTTCTACATTTTGCTATTCCTAAGACTTTGCAAGAGACCAAGATTAAAGGTGGTGGACTAATCTGGTGGAGGAAATTTCAAGCAAGTCCAAAGTTCAGGCTGTTGCATGGGTACTACTTTTAGCAGGAGTTACACTGAGAAAAAGGAGCAAAAAACCCTTTTAAAATACTTTTCAGTTTTTCCAGAAAGAAAGGGCCTGTAAAGTTTTGGCCAAATGGAGCTTGGTTGCTATAAAGATTAGCATTAAAAGAAGCCAAGTACTTTATATCAAAACAACAGAAAAGGGAGAAATCTGAGGCAAGAGGAAAAATGGAAAGGAGATGTGTTTGAAGGGAACTTGGTGGGGGTGGCTATGCCATGCCAAGGCATTTGGACTCTCCCCTGGCCTTCAGGGGCAGTACAGTCTAGTGCAGGGAACAGATATGAATCCACTAACAGAGGAACAATGACTGTGTAATCCTAAAGGGAGATGCATGCTCTAGCACTGCCCAGCTCCAGCCATTCCACGATGAGGGAGACATCCAACACAGTTGAGCCAAAGGGCACCAGTAGACTCTTGGAGTATGACCCAGGTGACTGAAGAAGGAAATGTTTAATTTTACTTCTTAATTCTTATCAAGTTTAAATATCCAGTACTACCCCATCAGAGAACACAGGAAAGAATGGACTTAGTTCTGAGAGCTCATAAAGGAACCTGGTCTCGACTTAAGGGATTGGGGAAAGTGTCCTGGGTTCTAGGACCTTGATTAGGAAGTGGCTTATCCTGTTGGTAAGCTTGTCTCAATATCCCTCATATGCAGCAGCGCTAGTTCAGAACACTGAACTAGAATACCCAAAATTTAGTCCTAGCCCAACT
Organism: Heterocephalus glaber; assembly: GCF_053883595.1. Lineage (NCBI taxonomy): Eukaryota > Metazoa > Chordata > Mammalia > Rodentia > Bathyergidae > Heterocephalus > Heterocephalus glaber. The sequence goes on from NW_028258321.1 coordinate 4,307,936, forward strand.
CTGTGTCTTATAAGGCAAGATCCTGGTTTGGTCTGAAACTCAGTTTCCTCACTATAAAGTAGAAATAACTGTTCTACCTAACTCACAGAACTGTTATGAGGATCAATTTAAAGTATGTATATAAAAAACTGTGAAAGCTTTAAATACTATATGAATGCAAGATATGATTTTGATATCTTTTTCTCATCACAAAAGAAATGCATGCTCATTGTAAAAAAATTTAGAAAACAAAGACAAGGTCAAAGATGAAAATCTAAAGATAAATATTTTATTTGTCTTTTCAGTCAGACTTTCTTTTCTGTACGTGTGTATGAAAGTGGTGTGGTGTGTGTCCACGTATTTCTGATTTTTAACAAGCACCATGGGCACACTTGCATGCTGTTTGCTAAGCTGCCTTTTTCCCTCAGTCAATGATATGGCTGTGTCTCGATGTACCCCCAGAGCCTCATGCAGTCATAGGTGGGTCTTTTTCAGAGGGGGGTGGATTTAGAGTGTGTGACGCTGGAATTGATTCATGGTGTGATGCTAGGATCAAGGGCACTAGGAGTAAGGGTGTGAGTGCTGCCCACCCTGAATAGCTTGGATAAGTTATAAGGGATAGAAAGGGCTGTTGTCATCCCTCATTGCTTTGCCACTTTCTGCCTGCCATGGACTGTTTCTCCTCTGTGATACCTGTCTGCCATGCCACCCTGCCTTGGAGCCAGCTGATTATGGGAAATCTCTGCAAACTATGAACTAAACAAACCTTTCCTCCTTTAACTTTGGGTGTGGGGCATTTTGTCTTACCAAGAGAAAAATAATTGAGACAGCCATGGATCATAAACCTTCCCCCAAGTCATCAGGTCATTTTTCTAAAACATAGTTTTCAATGGTTATGAAGTGCTCCAAAAGATGTTGTCATATTGCTTCAGAGTCCATTACTTCCTTCATTAGGAAGTTGAGAGAGCTGAGGGAAGTTCCCTACTGCTTTCTCTCTGGCACTGGGCCCAAGGATGCGGCAAGTGCATCCAAACTGCAAAGCACCAGTTTCTTTGAATCCACTGCCAAGTGCCCCTGACAGACCTAATTATGCATCAGGAAACCCCAGAGGTGAGGGGGCCTCACCCAGTCCCACCTGTGCAATCCAAGTCCAGGTGGAGGCCTCACTGGATTCACCAGGAATTGCACCTCAGCCACGGCAAGGACTGTGTGGGTAGGAGTCCCTGGGTGACCACCCAGCTCCCCGCACAGCTACCCAGAGCCGGTTGTTTGGGGCGATGTCTCCCCTTCTTTGTCACCAGTAAGCTCCACTGGGCTTTCATATTTTCCAAGATCAAGTGGACTGGGGCCCTCCGAGCAGTGCTCCTGCTGAATCAGTTTTCAGACTGTGCCACTTTCAACATGATTCGAGAAAAATGGCCAGAGCCTCCACTCCATCTGTCTGTGGAAATGGCTTTGTCTCAGATCCCTTGCCAGAGATACTCCATCTCCACAATTACCTCAGCTAGTTTATCTTTATCTTCCTGGAGCACTGAAGGGGAAGCAGCAAGAAAGCTGTGATTTAAGCGGCTCGTTCAGCTCGAATACTTCTGCGCCCCTGAGTATCAAGAACCCCCACTGATTCCCCGTCTTTCCTGGGGGATCAGCCCCTGCACTGCCCTGGGGCTTGTGCTATGATAAAGGGGCTGCCAGTAAAATGGCTTAATCACAACAGGGCTGCCTCTCTCAGTGACTCCGGGTGGGGCTGAATCCCTGGCCTTAATCACGTCTGCCTCTGCCCGGCCCGATCCCCGAGTGCTCCCACTGCAGAGGAGGACGTTAACTGCCCCCTGTCTTCGTGTGGCTTCTCTGTGGCCAGAATTCTGTGGGAGCAGAAACCGCAATGGACTGATAGGACAAGAAGGAAGAGAGAGGCGGGACAGCCAGGATGCTAACCTGCCCGAGCTCTCCCCAGTGGACCCTTGCACACATTTGCTAGGTGGACATGCTGCGGGACCAGGAGGAGAGAGGCACTGCGATGTGCCTCCTGCTTGCAAGGAGATGACGCATCAAAGATAATGAGCAAAACCAGGCAGTGTGTGCTACTCGGCGATAACAGCGAGCATTTCTTGAGCTCTTGCTGTGTGCCAGGCACTGTGTGAAGCCCCTGGTCACGTTTCCTTATTCATTGCTCATAACGGTGCTATGGCGGTACATGATGCATTTTTCAGATGAGCTGCACAGTGAGATTCAGCAACTGTCATAACATCACAAAGCTGAGGTCACAGCCAGAGCTCACTCTGCACGGAGACACATGCTTCCAAACAGGGTTTCTTACACAGCCAGCCTTGGCCGGCTCAAGGGCCCAGAGTAGCACGGAAGGAGGAGGCCAGGCAGCTGGAGCGAGGAAAGCTCTGCTGTCCCTTGTGCTCATGCTATCCCAGGGTCACATCCTGCATACCAAGCCCCGGTGTGCCCCTTTCTGGCTTCTCCTTGCCCTCTAGAGCTGTACTTCCTGCTTCTTTCTTTCCATTCATTTTGCTCTTAAAATAAGATCCCATTTTGTGGGGAGAGCAAGAACTGGGCCAAATCCATCAGGAATTCCAGCCATGTGGCTGACAAGGGTCCTGTGAGTCTGGCCAGGCCACTGCCTGGAGGAGTGTGAATCCGATGTAACCCAGGAGCCACCCAAATCGAGGTAGGACCGGAGCGAGAAAAGCTGCTGACCGTACCAGACAAGCCATAGGTGTCTGAGTGAGAGCAGAAAGAGGAAACAAGTCGTGAGGCCCTGCTTAGGCTGGGGGTCCCCACAGCAGGCTGAGGCAAGGCTGGGGTAGCAGCAGTTTTTCCCAGAGGTGATTCGGAGAAGCAGGAGCAGAGAAGGGACAGACAGAAGGCGAAGGAAGCGAGTACAGGATGTGTGGTTGGGGGCAGCCCAGCGAGGCCCATCACACTGGCTGACTCCGATGGACTGTGCAGACCGTATCTCAGAGCCGCCCTCCTGTGTGTAGCAGGGGGTGTGAGGGAGCTATGCACGGTCCTCCTGCAGCCAGGGGAAGCCACAGGCAGACAGCCGGGTGCTACAGGCAAGATCAGAGCTGGAGCATCCGTAACTGGCAGGAAAGGCTGCAAGAACGCATTAAAGCCCTCCAGGTACCCAGGGAGAGAACTTTGAGCTCACAGGTGCACCTGGCCGGTGACTTCCTGCCTCCAGGACAGGCAGGGCTGGGAGTTCAATGGTCAGAGTGGGGCTGAGGTGAAGCAGCAGCCCTGGGAAAATTACTCAGGCTCTCGGCCCCTTGCAGTCCTGCCCTGAGGTCTCTTTCCTGTCTGAGAGACCAGCGGGCCTCCTACCTGAGGATCAGATCCCAAGAAATAGCAGGGCTCCTGCACATCCTTGGCTTTTGTCACCTTCTAGCCTCTCTCCCCACCCTGTCTTGCCCTGCCTGACTCTCCTGAACTCGGTCTCTGCCAGGGAGGTCAGGGTGACTGCTGAGAAGACGCCTCCTGCCTCTCCAGCCCAGGTCCATAGCCTAACCCTGTGACAGTGGCCTCGCAGCTACCACTGCGCAAACAGTTGTGGCTGGGGCGAGAGGCGCTTAGGCCGACCTGAGGGTCAGAGGCAGACAGCTGCAATCCCACGCTCAGAAAAGCCCAGACCTTCGAACAGAAGGGCCGTTTCAATTTCCTCACTCCCATTCTTCTTTAACCTCAGACTAAGAAAGGGAATGAACTTCTTTGATTTGTAGACTGAACTCTTTAAAGAGACAGCTTGTTCTTTTCTAAATTTACTTTTTCCTTTTGCTTGGGCCAGACACCAGGGACCCAAAATGGGAATTTGGTGCGTTGGTCAGATGACTCAAAATGCCAAGAGTGACTGCAGGGAATACTGTGCTACCAATCCATCTTTCCCACTAATCCAAAAGTCAAATAAGTCCATGGAGGGCTTTTTTTCCTCTAGAATTTCAAGCTCCCAGAGGGCTAATTTCTCTGAAAGCTGCATTAAACTAATAGCACCATAAAAGGCCCATTGTGAGATGTAATTGGTTTGCAGGACTTTCCTATAAAAATAATAAAAAGACTGCCAAAGGCAGTTTCCAAAGGTCAATTATCTTTGTGTTGCTTGAGTTGAGTGGAGGTCAGTCCCAGAATTCCATTTTATAGGCATCTTAATCAAAATGGGGCCTGCCCTACCCATCTGACCTCATCAGCTATGAGGGAAGTCACAGGTTCCCCTCATTCTGATTGCCAACAGGGCACTTGGACTCCTCTTTTCCCAGGAAGTCACTGGCCCGTTGTCACCACAATGAATGCAGAGCTGGAAACTGAAATTTAAAGGTAGGATAAATAGAGAAAAGCCACATCCTGAGCACAAAGAGATATTAACTTGGTGAGTTCAGCAGACCATGGACCAAGCAGTGTGCTTGGAGGTGAAGGAAGACAGGGATGGGTCCCAAGGAGCTGGGGCAGTACGTTAGCCATGGTCCTTGGTTATGCTCGACCCAAACCAACTGAAGCTAAGATAAGCAAAAGTAAAGTTAGTTGGAAAATATAACTAGACATCTCAGGAATAGATGTTCAAGAGCTCAAACAATGTTGCATTAGTCTTCTTTCCTGTCACTGAAACACAATCCCTGACGCCTGCAACTTATAGGGGGAGAAGTTCATTTGGGCTCATGGTTTTAGTGGGTTCAGTCCAAGACTGGCAGGAACATCATGGAAGAACAGCACGGCAGAGAAAAGCAGTTCATCACATGGTAGCCGGAAAGTGGGAAAGAAGAGGAGCCAGGGATGCAAATATACCCTTCCAAGTTAGGCCCCAGTGACAACCTCCAACCAGCTCCACCTTCTAACATGACACTTTGGGAGATATTCTAGATCCAAAGCATAGCAAATATCAAACACATCAACTGTGCCCTTGTCTTGCTCTTTGTCTATGTCGTTCCTCTCTCTCTCTCTCTCTCACACACACACACACACACACACAGTGTGTGTGTGTGTGTGTGTGTCAATCTCTGCATTCTTAGTCCCTGCTCTCAGGCAAACTCTCTGCCACACAGCAAGCAAGAAGAGCTCAGGCTGCCCTTGTCTGTCATTTTCCGCACTGAGCTACCTTAGGATAAGGAGAAACATCTTCTAGTGGTCATACATCAATTCTGGGAGAACACTTTAGAGAGCCCTGTGTGGATCACACACCCACCCCTGGGCCAATCACTGTATCCAAGCGGTTGCAAGAACACAATTTGCAGAGACTGGGTCAAATGCCTGGCCCTGTCACTAAGTGGTCTGCAGAGAAAGGAAATACAGCATTTTGACAATTAACTAGATCATGAGAGGAGAGGAAGTTCCCCCAAGGGCAGGGCGCTGACAGACAAGAATCTTCCTTCATAGAGAAAACTCTCCTAGTCAACAATGGGCCCACGAGCTTAACTTACGGTGTCTCGAGTCCAAACACCCCACTAACGAATCCATCCTTTCTTCCATCTATTCTTCCTTCTTCCTATCTGTTTGTAAAGAAAAAAGTTGTTTTACAGGAACAAGTTTTTCAGTTTCTTGCCCCTGCTCAAAATAAAGTCTAAAACAATTGCTTTTGCAGGACCCTAAGTTTCTAAAGTAATGAACTCCCCTTAAGCCTAGTAATGTATAAATCTTGATAAGGATGTGCAGAAAACTGTGGATGGATTCACGAAAATATTAACAATGGTTTCTTTGTCTGAGCAGTATGTGTGGCTTTTCTCCCCTCACTGCACATCGCATTTTCTACTCTTTATGGAATGAAAATGTATTGCTTGTTTAATTTTACAAAGGAAAAACTATTGATCAAAACCTCTGGATCTCATTACTCAGATTCTATATGCACCAGGTTTTGGAACTTAACCTGGTTTTCCAAGTCAGTTTGCTGCTAAGGAGAGAATGGCTGACCCTCCAGAACACTCAGTGCCTATATTTTTTCTAATAATGATACTCAGCCATGCCAGTTTACCCCATCTCTTCTGAGTCTTGGCTATAAAACTCCTTCTCAAAAGGTGCCAACCCAACTGCTGGCCTCTCCCTGGCCCAGCTCGATGGCAGCCCATAAGGCCCTGGAGGAGAAGTGTCTGCCTTTCACAATAGTCCCACTGTGGTTGCCCACATTTGCAGCTGGGCACAGAGCAATTACTCACTAGCAGCTAAGTGAAAGCCAGTCTGCTTTCTGTCATCTACAGGAGGAGGTGGACTCAATGCACTTGGTGATTGTCCACACTGAGGGTAAGAGGATAGCACCATCCCCAGGGACAACAGCAGAAAATGTTCCAGCTGGGGCCATAAGAGTCAGTTCTGTGTTGGGAATAAAGGTAGAAATTATCATGCCTTTGAAACAGCTTACACTTAGATCTTAATATTTTGGGTAGGATCAAGGGCCATGGTATAATACAGTACTTTTTAATGGAGTCTTTTGTCACACAGGTATGGAGGTCCACACACACACACACACATCAGTCAAAAGTATTTTAAACTTCTATACCCAGAGTCACCTTGAAGAGGGAAGATCGTTGGCCAGATAAGGAATAAAATTATGAAAGGAGGTGGATACTTCTCAGATATGAAACCAAAGTAGCTAAGCACCAAGCTACAGGTGTAATACACACATGGACTCTCACTCTGACATATGTCCCAGGAAAAGTGGCTATCACTCGGAAATAAACTAACACTCACCATGCATCACTTATGATTTACACGTGTTATTCCACATAGTGCTTTTCAACATTCCTGCAAGTTTCTAAAAGGTGAGAAGTTAATGATCAAAACTAGGAATTAGAAGAACTGAGTTTAACCCCAAGAGTGTTCCTCCCTCCCTCCTTCCAGAACACCCTTGCTCTCTTCTCAGGGAAGCCCCAATTCTATCTGCTCGGAGCATAAATAGGCAACCCTTGTATGATAAATTCATGCAACCTTCAAATGTCATGTGTTCTGCATATTCTACGTATTAATATGAGCATTGGAAATGGACATCAAGTCAGAAAAACTCAAATGAGAAAGGAACGCATATTGTAGAGTTAATTCTGAAAGAGGAAATCACTTTAATAGCATAGAAAGTAGCAGGTAGGTTCTGGACCATCTTGGCCATTTCTGGCTTAAATATAACTTTTCCAGGGGAAATTTCCTAAAGGATCATGTGGGCATAATTCTAAAAATACCACTAACCATAAGCAGGGAAATAAACTCTGCAGTTATAAATCCCAGAAGGAAATGGTAAAAATGCCTCTGACTAGATAGCAGCACATGCCACCAATGTTCCCAGAAAGACAAACATAAATGTAAGTTGCTGCCTACTCTAAAGAAGAGGAGGTAGTGACAAACTCACTCCGGCCACTTTGCCGAGTCCTTCGTATTAGTGCTTGGAAAATTATGGGGCCCTGGGGCCTGCGTCAGCTTCCGCTTTCTGGGGGTGCTGGCCAGACTGGGCTTATTTCTCCTAATGCTCAGACTGGGAAAGAACAAATCTTTCTTTAGAGGTTTATAGAAAACAAGACTGGCTTGTGGCGAATGTGGCTTTTTGTTGTTCTTCACAATAACAAGAGGATTTGGATACACACTTGGGTTTATGAAGTGTAAATCCTGCTTAAATCTATACACGTTACGAAGACTTGTGATGGTTCTTTGGAGAAGAAAGCAGTGCCTGAGTCAGATTGCACTGAGTGATGTTCTTTGTTGTTGCAAGATATTGATAAATCTCCAGGTCTTCAACAAGGGGAGTCAAGAATGGGAAACTCATTTCAAATCATGTCTCAGGTAGGCATCAGAGCTGAAATAAGATGAAAGTCATTAATTTTTTTTTCTATTAAGCTACCAAGCACAAGTGGAATAGTTCTCTCCTTATTTCGACCTGAAATCTGTTAAGGACATGAGCCAAATTTCCCGTTCCAAATCTTCAGAGAACTGCACAAAATTGTTCTTTTCCTTTTTCCTTAACAAAAACAACAAAGTGTGAACAAACTGTCACTTAGAATGGTAATTAATACAGGGAGACATAATGAGCTGCTGCAAGATTCCCTTCTTGTCTCAAACGTCACTGAAGCCAAGAAGATTAATGTCTCTATTGCTGCTAGGGTAGTAAGCCTGCCTGATGGATGGGTGTGTGCTACCTGTCCTTATTTGGTAACAACATCCCAATTAATTTCTAAATGATTTCTCAAATCCTCTTCTTCATAAAAAGAGTTTCAGAAGGAAATGCATCCTTAGGCAATTCCTTATATCTGTAAACATAAACAGGTTATGCCAAAGCACTTCACTTTCTTTAGCATAGCATACATATGTGTAACACCAAAAGACAGCCAAAAGGCAAAGCCTGCAGGTCCGGGCCAAGCTAGAACAACCTTGACAGTAACAAGCTAGACAGGTACGGAGGGCTCCAGTATTGAACGTCCTAAACCAAAAATACACTACTGTCAGCCTCCATAACACCCTGGAGCAAAAGGTTAAAACACATTTCAGAAGGCTGCATTCACATGAGGTAATGCAGACTGTTCTCCCTAGACCTGGCTTTCCTTTTATTTCAAGAAAGCCAGGACTGTTTGATCAAAAAATGTATCAAGGCTGCAGTTTGCCTACTGGCGACCATGTGCCCCTCTGACCGCATTACTCCACCCTTCCACATTCTTTCTCCACCCAAAACAAAACACAAGCTGCCCAGCTTTCTGTGACTTCCTCCCCATGCCCAGGTTTTCCCCACATCGTTGTTCATCTGTCACCATCTCCTGTAGCCCTTCTACTTCAAGTCAGTTAGCTACAGTCTTTGCTGCCCATATTTTTGAAATTGGGAGCTTTAATGTGGTCTTCCACCTTTAATCAGTTATTAGGTACAATAACTTCTTTACGAGTAGAATTACCCATCCATCAGATTTATTCGTTCTTCAGGAAAACGGAGTTGCATGATATTTGAAAGTGCTTCTTCCTGTGTTTCTGCTGCAAACCTTCTCCAGCGCACAAGTTCTGTCTTTGACAGCCCTAACTCATGACCTTGCCCTCTGCTTAAACACTGTGGGTGAGAAGAGAGTCTCCACGTTGGAGGCAGCCTGTTGCATTGTCAGGCTGCAAAGACCTGCAGAACATTCCACCCTGCGTCTTCTGGAAACTGTCCCCTGCATCTTGATCTTTGATGCTGTTCCTCCCTCTGATTGCTACAGAAGATGCCACCTGCCCTCCTGAGCTGGTAACTGCTCGACCAACAGGGAAGAGCAATTTCATCCTTTTCAGCAGAAGTGTTGGGCTCAGATAGCTACATAAGCCAAAAATCACACTGGGCTGGTGACAAAGGACTGAGAGGAACAGAGAGCAGCGCATTCGTGGAGGACAGCAGTGAGCTGGGGCCACCTGATCAACATCTTAGCTAAATGAAAAACCAGTGCTTCCAGTCTCTCAAACGTCCAAGAGAACATTCAATCTGAATTTGCATATGAAATTTCTGTTTTTGGAAATTGGCAACCAAATCAGAAAATAATTTTAAATTCAGTGTAGGCCAAACGAAACACAACTGCAAGTCAGATCCAAACTGCAGAACAGGAGTTGGAATCCACTTCACTAAAATTTTCTTGTCTACAAACCAACAGTGGTGGGTTCAATGACAATAGTAAATATTGTTTGAGATCTGGCTTTATTTTTATCATCCTATACATTGCTCTGCAGAAATGGTTGAGTATCTTGATGAGAACATAAATTTGTATTTTCCTGGAAGTTTTCTTTTTAAAGCATTTCGATCAAACTAATCCCTCGTGTGAGGTCATCTCCATGATCACAAGTTAGATGGTTAAGTTATTTAGGTCGTAAACCAACATCATTAGCTTACATCTATGTGTAACCTTGTACATTTATTTAATCTGAGCTGCAGTTTCTTCAGCTGAAGCAGGTTTTTTAAATTTTCTTTGGTTAAACTTAATCACTGCTACCACTCTGGGTTAAGGTTGTGCCAGAATTACTCACTTCCAAAGAACAGAGCAGGGCAAGGGAAATAGTGATTTCACAGTGGAGAAACTTGGCAAACATTACCTTCACCAAATGATGAGGTGAACGTCACCACTGAAGCTATCATGTACCTCCAGAAATCATGGCATTAGAAGGGTACTTTGCTTCTGTGGAATTCTTCCCCCCAAGACCACAATCCCAATCTACTTATAAGAAAAACATCAAGTAGTTTCCTATCCCAGGACTAGTGTATGGAATAATGTTTCAAGAAGGAGGAAGCAGTCAGTTGGGTCAGAGTGGTTGACAGATTGTGTAAGATTAGGGTAGGAAAAGGTCTGTTAGGGTGGAGATCCTTCTAAAACCGTCCCACAAAGTTCTCATTTTTGGAAGCGGGGCCTGGTCAGAGCGAGGTGGAAGCGCATCCTGGCAGGGCGCGTCCTCGTCCCAAGCTCCTCCCCTCGGTCTCCGCCTCCTGGCTTCCACAGGGTGAGCAGCTCTCCTCCACTCTTCCGCTTCGCCTGCCATCTCTGCCTTGGAGCTAGCCATGGACTGAATCCTCGGAAAATGGATTTCTCCTCCTTTAAATTGTAGGTGTTGGGTATTTTGTCCCGTGATGGGAAAAGGACTAATTCAAGATTCATAGACCTGGATTTTTCCGAGGTCTCGCTGGAAACTGAAGATAGATTTGAGAAAGTTGAAGAGCGAGTGGGGTCGACTTGTATGAGATTTTCTAGAAGAGAAAGAGATTGGAGTGTGAGCTGAGAGGATGTGAAATCCAGGAAGATATTCTTATGAGTCATGCTAATAAATAGCTACAAATGAATGCAAATCTACCTGTAGGGGACAAGCTGGTGATGCAGGAAAGAGGTAATAAAACTTGCTAAAGCACCAAGTCCCCAAGAAAGTGAAGACATAGAATCCAGGACACAAGAAGAGAGCTGGGCCTTTGAAAGGAGCATCTTACTTCTCAACGGAAGGGAAGTGGGGAAGGCATGCACCACTGCAAGTGGATTTGTGGGTAGGAAGATGATGCTTCCATACTCTCAATTAAGTGAAAGCAAGCTAGGAATTAAAGGTCAGAAGGGAAGAGGTGAGGAAGGGTGGCAGAAAGGAGGCAGAGGGAGTGCACTCACGCCAGGAGCCCTGCTAGTCCAGTACAGCAAGAGGATCGAGGGAGTTAAGTGTTCACATGGAAATAGTAGCAATTGTGGGCCACAAAATCTAGGCTACCTAAGGAGGAAGAGGAAAGAAAGATATGAATAGTGACAAAGTAGTACAATCAGCGTTTTGAAGGGCTCGGTGATGTTAGAAAACTGCTCACTGATTATTTTGGAACATATTATCTGGAAGAATAGGAAGCCATTATCAGAGAACAGAATGTTCCAAGTCAAGATATCAAGACTGGCGTTGTTGGTGTGGAAGGAATTGAGAGGCCAGGGAATTGTCACCTACAAAGTAACTGAAGTCTCCAGAAGCAATGAGAGTTGGAAGTGTGGAAAAGCATACCCTAAGCCAACAAGAACAGGTCTTTGGGGCACGAGGAGGGTACTCAGGAGGAGGGGAGGCAGAAGAATGCAATCCAAAGGGTTGGTGGGTGGTACAGCAGCACGGTTCAGCTTCACACACACACACTGGTGTTTGCAAAAACAAAAGCAGAAAAACAAAAGCAGTAATCCAGAGCAAGGATGACACCTCCTCAACTTGAAGATACGGTACATGTGATATTTAAAAAGAAAATGGTCTCCATCCGCAAAGACTACAGGGAAGCAAGGGTCAGCCATGCCTGCATGAGGACAGGGAGAGGAGGGGAATGTCCTCTCAGAGGAAAGGGAAGACATACGGAAGTTGTTCCCAGGTAAGAGTTCAGAGGCTTCCTGACAGAGACACAGAGAGACAGAAAGAGAGAGACTCAGGATAGAGGATCAGGTGAACCTCACTAGATTGGAGATTGGAATAAACTATGCAGTTGGACATGATTGGATTAATCAAACATGCTTATCGGTTCAAGTCCTGCCCTCAGACATCAAGTCCTGTGACCCAGGAAGTCACTTCCACACTCAACAGTGGAACTGTGTGTGTGTGAACATGGGCTTTTCTCATAAGATACTATGTGTAAAGCAACGATCCTCCAGCCTAGCTGAGCAGCACAGCTGCGGGGAGCTTGAAGAGATCCTGATGCCTGTGCCATGTCCAGGCCAAGGAAGTCAGAACCTCTCCAGAGGGACTCAGACTCTGGCACTGTCCAAAGCTCCCCAAGCAACTCCCTGTACCAGTGGGTTTGAGAACACGGATTGCTCTTCCAAAGATTCTGGGGTTTTAAAGCCCTTGGGATGGTGGATATTACTGGCACAGTGGAAGGAGAAGGAACTGCCTGTGTCCAAGCCAGAGAACAGTGTCATTTTGGAACCAAAAGAAAGAGTTCCTGGCATTCTGTCTCAGATGAAGTGTAAAAAAGACTAATCACTTGGGTGAAAGAGACACAACTGACACAATGTACTTTAATGGCCATTCAATCTTCTAATGTCTATTTAAAGAGCACAATATAAGGCCTCATAATCCAGTGAAGATTCTTGACCATATCCATCCAAATACAGTTAAGCAGTTTCTATGCTGTTTGGCATTCATCAACTGGCTGCTCACAAGAATCTTTTAAAACTTCCCAGGTTACTATTCAGAAGTAAGACGATTTTTAGATGGTAATAAAGCTGACAGCTATTAAGCACTGAGTGCCAAGCCCTGTGCAGATATTACACGCAGATTCCTGTGATCCTCATAACAACTCCGTGAGATGGAAACTATTATGTCCATTTTACAAATGAGAATCCAGAGGCTGGGAAGGTTACTTAACTTGCCAGAGATCAAACGGTTATAATTGGAAGGGTGTGGACTCAAATTAAAAAGAGATATTCGTACTACCGTGTTCTTTGCAGCATTAGTCACAGTGCTTTACAAAATCAACCTAAGTATCTATCAGCGGGTGAATTAATAAAGGAAGTGTGGTTTATATATACATGGAATGTGCACACTCCAGGCTTTGAAAAGAAGAAAGTCGTGTCATTAGCAACAGCATGGATGAGTGGAGAATATTATGCTGAGTGAGATAAGCCAGGCACAGAAAGACAAATGCCATAGGATCTCACAGATATGTGGGATCTTAGTAGAGAGTAGAATGGTGGTTTTACCAGAGGCCGGGAAGGGTGGGGAAGGAAAATAGAAAGGTGTAATCAAAGGGCACAAAGTTTCAATTTTAAAATCTATCGCGAAACAGGGTGACAATAGTCAACAGAAATATATTGAAGTTTTTCAACTTAACAAGTTTTTAGAAATGAACTCCTACTCCAAACGCACACCATACATAAAATGAACTCTAAATGCACCATTAACATAAACATAAAAACCAAGAGCTCTAATTAACTTCTAGAGAAAACTACAGGGAAAAAAAACCACTACTCTCTTGGAGTAGGCAACAATTACTTTTGACTAGAAAGCTATAAGCCCCATAAGAGAAAAAAGACTAAATTAGACCTCATTAAAGGTTAAAATATCTGCTTTTCAAAGTATACTGTTGAGAAAATGGAAAGGTAAGATACAGACTGAAAAAAATATTTGCTGTACATATATCTGACAAAGGTTTTGTATCTAGACTATACAAAGAATTTTTACAACCCAATAAGACAAAGATGCTTCACAAAATAAGACTCATGAGTGACTGAAATCACACAAAAAGATGCTTACTTATATTAGTCATCAGGGTATGCAAATGTAAACCTCATTCAGATATCACTGTCAAACAGAATGGCTTAAAAAATGCTGACGTTACCAAATATTGACAAGGATGTAGAACTGGAGTTCATACATTATTAGTAGAAATATAAAATAATACAATTAGGGAAAGAGTTTGGCATTTTCTTATCCAGATAAATGTACACATTCCCTTTGATCTAGCAATTCCTTTCCTTGGTATTTACCAAGAAAAACAATAACACAGGTCCATATAAAGACTTGTACATAAATTTTCATAATAGCTCAAACCTTGAAATGGCTTGAATTCCCATCAACTGGCACAATAAATAAATTGTGCTATTTCCATATACAGTAATAGAATATTGCTCTGTAATAAAAGTGAATGAATTATTACTACACATGGCAACATGGATGAATCTCAAAAAGCACTGAAAAAAAGTCAGGCACAAAAGACCATAGTGTATGATTCCATCTTTATGAAATTCCAGGAAAGACAAGACTAATGTAGAATGATGAAAAACAGATCCATGGTTGCTTCAGCCGGGTGGGGACTGGGATATTGACTTTCCAGGAGGCAAATGGGTATTGCCAGGAGCAAAAGATGTATAAGCTGCACATCTCTATATAAGTACATGTATACTTATTTTAAAGGTCCGAAAAGATACACCCCAAAGTACAAAACAGTAGTATTTCAAGGGTCCACAAAGTATGCAACAATTAGGAAGTACAGTTTGGGAACAGGTCAACCAGAACAAATGGAAGGTGTGTACAGGCAATCCTCAGGAATGAGGTCGGTGTCAGCCCAGGAAAACCAAAGTTCTCGGTGGGTAGCAGGATTACTGATGACCTTTTCCTTCTTTTTGCTTATCTGTAGTTTCTAATTTTCTATAACAATCAGGTACTTTAAAGTAAGAAAAATCTATTTTAATTATAAAAAAGAAAGGTACCCTGTTGATACCACATTTCCTACTGTTATAAAATTCTAATGGATCTCAAAACCCTAATGGAACTTTTGAATAATAGATTTGAGAAATGGTATACTAAAACAGCATTGAACTAGAAGTTAAAAATGGATAATGCTATAAAAATATTTTCCATCTACTACAATGAAAATGGTGAGCTATATTGTAGGTTATTTTACAATTTTAATATTTGAAAATGCCCTCCCTTTGCTCCTATCCCAGGTAGATCTCCATAAGATGGATCACGTTTAAGGGAGAGTAACTTTTGCAAATGGCTCTGCCCCTGAAATGCCATCCCACTCAAACTGCATGTTTTAATACTTTCCCATGGGTATCAGGTTTTCCTAGGTCGAACTTCAGAGTCTGCCTGAGCAAGTTGGGAAATCAAATGATAGTTATCAGCCCTGGGTGAAATTTGGCAGCAAAATGGCAGGCACGGCAAGAAGAACTGCTGCAGACTCTTCCTCCCTAGCTTCCATCATCTCTGCGGCTCCTCACAGCCATGGGCCTTTGCACCTAGCGATTCTTCAGAGGGAAGCACAATAAAAACCTGGCTCTGAGAGCAGGAGACCAGCAATGATGACCAGGGGGTCCCCTTTACCACGCTTCTCTCTGTTAATAGAGAAACTGAACCAGCTCCCCATCCGCCTGGCTGGGAGTCAATGAATGGCTCAGCAACAGGACTCCACTCCGAAACCCCCAGTGTAAAATTGTGCTACTATGTAATCTCCCAATGTTGCTTAACAGTGAAGCTCAAGTTTGTGATTTTAAAAGCACCTCCGCCCACTATGAGTTCACAGTTATCTTTCATGATTTGCAGGTCTCGCTGTTTTCCACAGCTCCTTCCTGTGCAGCAGCTGGATGGAAACAAGGGGACAAGGGGACAAGTGCTGCTTTTAAGCCCTTGGGCTGCTGGGGTGCACCGCAGAGAGGAGGTGGCCAGGCTGCCCCCTTCCTCGGCCTCCTTGCCCTGCTCCTCCGGGTGGGCATGAGGACTGCACCTGATGGAGTTGCCCGTCCGCTCCTGGAGCCGGCTTCCACCTGGGCTCCTGGGATGCCGTCGCCAGTAGGGCCCGAACACCCTGCCCCAGGCCATGAAGAGAAAGAGGAAGGGGAGTTCAGCAGGGGCCAGCGGAGTCTTTGGTCTGACTACATGAAACTGACAACGCTGACTTCTGAAGGTGAAGGGTCACCTCGTCCCCAGAGCAGAATTATAAGAAATATACTGATGTTTTTATAAGGCACACAGTATACAAGATAGTTGTGAATTACCAAGTCCAGCTTCATCAGGACACTTCAGTGTCATCCACCCTCTAATGGGATCACAATCACCTTTACAGTCGGCAAGCATTATGAAGCAACTTTCTCCTCTAATTCCAGCACATCCTCCTCTCTTATGTAGTAAGAATGATGCCAGATGTTTATCGGAAGGCCACTGTGTGGCTCCCGTTGTTCTAACTCATCCGATCTTCAGAACAACTCTGTTGCTGTAATAAATTGGACCCTGAACACAGCTGCTGTCTCCAAGTCTCCGCCACACTGAGAGCAGGAATCCCACTCGGTTCACCTGGGGAAGGCAGCCTCTTGGGAAGCCACTCCAGGACTCTGGTTGGAGACAGCTGGGCTGCAGTCAGCAGATCCCTAGGTGAGTGGGAAGTGTCCAGCGCTGTTCCTTTTGTCTAAATAATGACTGGCTCCTGGAGAAGCCTACCTGAGAGCGGATACTAGCCTTGGGGGCTGAAGGGGCTGCTGGACCCCCAAGAAGATCCCACTGGGTCCCGCCTCCCAGAACAGTCTGAGCAAACATCTGAGCTCACTGGCGTCCCTGTTCTTCACACTGGGAATTGAGATTCCTTAGCACAAATGGAATGCTGTAATGAGCCCTTTACATTGCTCATTTGGTGCTGAGCTACGTATGGCTCAATAATTTAATAAAAACTACAACAATCAAGTTATTGTGAGAGGGATGGCCAGAGGGTCCTCACACAATAGCACTGAATGAACGCTCTTCACGAGGACACTGTGAACCGATGCCCAAATAGTGGTAGCTACAATAAAAAGAAAACATGATGGAGTCAACGGCTCAGAATGCTGGCTGGTAACCTGGGGCCAAAGGGCTCGCTGTGCTGAGAAATTCCACTCTCAACAGTGAGGTCCACGGAGGATGCCAGCCCGGCCCCTCCACTGACGGTCCTGGTCCCGAGTCAGGTCTTTGTTTTTTGTTTTTTTGTGGTTTTTTTGGTACCAGGGATCGAACTCGGGTCCTTGCATTTGCAAGGCAGGTGGCGGAACCACTGAGCTAAATCCCCAGCCCACCTTGAGTCAGGTCTTTATGTTAAACATTTCTCACAGTAATTTCCAACTTTAACTACAGACTCTACTAAGGCAAAGATCAAAATCTCTACAATGGTTCTTCCTTTTTCTTTTTTACAATGAAGTATTTATTGGTCTATCTCTTTGGAATAGATTTTCCTACCCCAGGCCTGAAAAAATATTCCACTCAGAAATCATTCTCAGAACACTTCACATACTCGAGAGTTTGTCCTTCTTACTCATCTCATGCAATGACTTGGTCACGAGGAGTAATTAAAACGGACTGTTAGCAAGATGAGAGGAGATGTGTTCCATTTCAAAAATATTTTAGAATATAAAACCTTCAAGTACATAAATAGCTATAATAGAAAAATGAAGATCCCAAGCTTCATCCATGTGGAGCATCTACATCTGGTGCATTTCAAATCAACGGATGTAGTTGTAACAAAAATCTGCTTCCTTCCGTGGGTCAGCCTAATTGAGTAGAAAGGATTATAATCTGCTCATGTCCGTGTGGTCCAGGCAAAATAGCATCACCTGAGTATGTACGAGTATGCTAGCTCTGCATTCCTTTCCATCCTGGAATCTGGGCACCTGATTTTCCTAGATATTAATGATCCAAGGGTTATAAAAATGCTTCCTCAAAACTGTTCCTGTGCCAATTCCCTTTCGTGAGCTGTTCGATGGACCCAGCCAGAAGCTTGTAGTTAGGACTTCACCTTGGGTGTCTTGGTGAGGGGAAATCCACCCCCAATAAAATGAGGGCCAGGAGGTTTGGCGATCAAGGTGTTATCTATGGGTAGTTTGTCTTTGTTCCTGTAAGAGAGGAGGCGACAGTTAATATCTTTTTTCCTCCTCTACTTTTATGTTCTGCAAATTTCTAGGGTGAATTAGCCACTGAAAGCAATTTTGATTAAAGCTTCTAGTTTTAGACAAGGCGGTTGTGTAAATGTAATTAGGTGTTCGTTGCTAACACACAGAGTCAGGGGAAGACAATGTGCTTTCCTAATGCTGATCTAAATGTGGACAGAAGACCTCATTATGACTCAAACAATGATTTGGTGGCTTCTGACTTGTAATCAACTTCCTGTTTAAAAAAAATTTTTTTTTGTTTCGTTCCAGGCATCAACCAGAAGAACTTTCTGTTAGCTCAATTATAGTGACTAACTCATCATTTATCACCTGGCACATTCCAAAGTTCAGGTTGCAACTCATAAATATTTACTGCACATAATGTATCTCATCAAACTTGGGCATTTACAAAATACAGAATTTCCTGGAACTCTAGACAAGCAACAATTATCACTAGGAATAGTCAAACTTGGGGAAGAAGAATAAGATGGTGTTCTTGGCAACAGATAAAAAGAGCTGAGATGATACGCTATGTATGAACTGCTATTTTATAAAGGGCATGTGTGAGCAGAACATCCACAGAGCACCCTAAATTATTCCATTTGGAAATAACCTTAGAGGATTGGTTAATGGAGCCAGCTATCTCTTAGCAGGAGTGATTTCATCACCACGAATAACCATCCTCCCTAAACAGGACTAAAGCTTCAGCCTTGAGTGTGCCCAGCAAAGAGGATTCCTGCATGTTCTCTGGCAACTTGTCCGGCCCTGACTGGTGTGAGATGCAGGCCGAACTCACCTCCCTCCCTTCCCCTGCCTGCCCTTGCCTTAGATAACCTAAATTTTCCTTTCTGAAGGAACTTAAGCTTAATGCTCCTGGCTTGGTCTAAGCTGACTAATGGGAATACTGTCTCCTTTACATTATCGTTTTAATGTATTTATAGACCATTATAATGACTCCCTGCAGCCTTCTTCCTTCCAATCTAAACCATCTCAGCACTTTAGTTCCTGGGCATATTTTTTTCCAACACCTTCATCTCTTTTGCTATGAACTCAGCTCTCTGTCTACCAGTTTATGTCCCCAGCCAGGCGGAACCCCCAGTGAAGCCAGGTCAAAGTGGCTACCTCTGATGAGCATTCAAGGACAAGAAGAGGACAGGTAAAGGCAAAGGTTCCAGAGCAGCATTGCCCTATGCATCTTTCTGCAGTAATGGAATAGCGCTTGAAACGCAGCCAGTGCGACTGAGGAATAGAACCTTAAATCTGCTTTAGGAGAAATGTATTTGCATTTAAAAGGCCACAGTGGCATCATGGTTCCAGTGGATGGGGCGCTGAGAAGGGCTGGCTGAGCCCACGGAAGCTGGCTCCTTATGTTCCCTGTGTCCAGCAAAAGATGCAATGCTCAGTTAGGTCAAAGAAGACTCAGCCCAGGGCCAAGGCAGGGAGGAGATTGGGCTCCCGAACCACAATGGTCAATGTTTAGCCACACTGGCTGCTAGGAGCTGTGTACACTGGACCACTGGATGCAGGGTGAGAGCTTCCACTGAGTATAGAATGAAGGCATCAGAGCGCCTATTTATGCTTTTAACTTTATTGGTACACTTTTTGGGGGGAGTACTGGGGATTGAACTTTATGCTTTTATCTTTAAAAGTTAACAATGGGATTTTACTTATAGTTACAAAATGACAGTAACATGTAATTTATACATTTAAATATATGGAGATAAATCTGAAACTATTCTGAAATAAAAATTTTATTTAAAAAATATGTATATATATGGTATGTACATATGGTAGGAGGAGCTGGAAGAATCTTTTATGGATCAGAGTATGTGGTCAAAGCTTGAAGACCAATGAGCTAGACACCTGCCTCTTGTGGGAATTGGCCATGTCGGCATTTTCTAAGCACCACTGTGATATCCTAAAAGGAAAAGAAATCTATAGTGTTTCCCCTCCGTTATTCATTTAATTCACATCTTTAATCTCGTGGTTTGCAGGTTTCTATGTACATGAAGAGCACCTGAGTGTTTCATTGAATTATAGATTCCTGAGGCCTACCCTGAGCCTGCAGGCTCTGAAGGGCTGGAAATGGGACCTGGGAACCTGGATGTTTAAAAAAATCTCACTAGAGATTGTAAATCAGATAGTTGCTACACCCACCCACACATTAAGACTTATCTAAATGAAAGCCGTACTTTACTCTCCCAAGGGGGCATCTAAATGGGGAACTGGAGGAGTCCTGATTTACAAGAAGGGCAGATTTGTATTGGCAAGTGAATTTGCATCCAGTCACTTTATATGCCGTTTGCCTCTATCAGATCGTAGTCCGATGCATTTGAACTATATTTCCCATGTCCCTGAAATGCCCATGAAAATGAAATACCATAATGTAAGGCGCTACTGAATTAACGGAATGATTTTGGAAATGCCATGCAGTCAAACCAAGTTTCAGACCCACTGATTCATTTGGGTTTTCTACCCTGGCCTAGGACCAGGCAAAGAACAATAGTACAGTGAAGGGAACGTTTATCGTCAACACATGGGCACCTGAAACTCCAAATGTGAACTTCACATTTGCACTATCATCTCCCAGAACAGTGGCTCATGGCAGATACTGAATCGTAGATGATGGTTCAGAGACAGTTTATTTACAGTACAGGAAGGGCTCATAATTAGAGTGGTGCAGCTACACGGTTAGGAAGAACAGTTGTGCCAAGACCTGACCCTCAGCAAAAGTGCACGTGGTTTTCATTATAAATTTGCTTCAGCCTGTACACAGCTCATTTCCAAACTATAGAAGAGCATGGAGGACCCCAGCATGCTCCTCCTGTCCCAAGTTAGAACCACCAGTGAGCAGCTGCTATGGAACTCCTGTTAGGGTCCTAAGGAACGGCTCATGTGAACCAGTTAGTGACCTGCGGAATGACATCAGTTCACCCTGCGATTCAGTTTACCCTGCGGAAGTTTGCAACTCTATGAGTATTCACCAAATATTTTCTTATGAGCAGGTAATAGGCACAACAAAATCAGAATATTTGACTAATGCTTACTTTTGAATAAGCTCTTTACGTTTCTGAGCAAGGTATTTCTTCTTTACATTTATCAGTTCGTTGCCAAGTTTCTCGATCTCATACTTATATTCTTGGCTCTGTGATTCATACATATTCAATTCTGAAGACAAAACCTAATGTGGCAAATAAAGCAGCATTAGCAAAAGACACAGGGAGAAACAATATCCTTCCCTGAAAATGTTTTAATCTACCATCTACCTCCCTGGGGCTAGAGGTCTGTACCAATGGACAAGTTCAACAGATACTCTACTTGTTTCCCAGGCTCAAGGTCCTTGTCTGAGTAAAACCCTGGCCAAGACTCATAATCAAGGACAAACGTAAATGAAACCTCATTCTTCCACTTAAAAAGAGAACTACCAGGTGAGACTCAAACAGCGAAGATGAATGGTGTAATATGTTTCCAGGAATATTGTGAATAGAGACAGAAGAGCTCCTAGACACACTTTCTATAATTGCTTTTAAAATCTTTAAAAATATATATTCAAGAAAGATACCACTAGGGAATGCGATTCATCTCAGGATTATGGTAAAAATTATTCTGAAATCATTCTGCCACCACCACTAGCAGGCATTCAATTTATGCGTTTGCCCAGGTGGTTGTTCTGGTTGGGGCTATTCACCGGCCGCCATTTATCCCAGCACCTGTACACTCACCTCCAGGGAAACAGGCGGCAGTGGCATGTGCCCAGGAGAGCCCAATACAAGCAAGGCAGGACTGCGATAAGAACCCTGATCACCCACCTCCCATGGCTGTGTTCAGTGGATGCCACTGGTCTTGGGCTGAACCAAATAAAACACAAAGCAAGCCCAAGCTAGGGTGCGGTCCCCACCAGAACCAGGCGAGGAAAGGCAGGCTGTTGTTCTGAAGGCATGCAGTAGACTCCACGTATGCTTCCTCTTGCGTGTTAGTTTAAAGGTTTGCACAAAAGGGACATGTGTGCTGAGTATTCATCTGCCTCTGAACACTTTATTTTTAATTGCTGCAAAAATTATTCTGACCACCCTATCATAGCCTGCACACATGACTTTCATGTTGGAAGAAAACCTGTGCTCCTGCTAAACGCTGGGAATGAGACTCTGTTTCCAAACAATGAATGGGAAGTTCCTGAGTCCAGATGACATGGAGCAGTTGGACGAGCCCAGTACCACCTCCCTCAGAGCCTCTTTCTGTACAAGGTCACATTTCATCATAAGCAAAAAACCCGGACATCCTGAGATCAAGAGTTAAACAAAGTATCCAAAGACTCCTGTGAGAGCCATTTTTGGCCATCCAGAGCTAAGTGTGGTAAAACAGACGTGTGCTTTCCCATCCTGACAAAATTAAAAAGTAAATCTTAAAATTTTGTCTGATATTCAACTGCCCCAAAGAACAAAAATAAAAGCATATGTCCCGTGCAGAGCTCAAATTTAATCTCTGTATACGTGCGTGAAATGAACAGAGTAATTTGAAAATTAATGTTCTAACTGGATGGTTTCATCTGCCCCTTTTGTGTAAAAGGGCACAATTCGACACTGGCAGGCAGCAACTGGCAGGTTAGTGCCAGAAGCCAGAGACGCTTGGTGCACTCAGCAGCTGTATGCTCAGAACTTGGTTAGTGCACCAAGAATAGGGAGCATTTATTTGCTCAGCGCGGAAAGCTCAAAATACAGTGTGAGCACACACCGTTTTTCAGAAAATGTCCAAAAGGAAAACACAATAGGAAAACACCCTATCTCTCCAGCTGAGGCCCTTGTGTTACTTAGAAGGGACTCCTGCTGACAGAAGTCTGGCATGATTCCCTCTCTCTTCCCCGGCCACTGTCGGCCATCTGGGCGTGAGCAGCAGCATTTCCTTCCAGTGGAGGGAGTGGCAGGAACCTGCACTGGCACAGTGATGGGCTTCAGCAGCCAACGGCGTTTGAGGTGTGAAGTCCTCTGCATCGTCTTGTGGTCCTCCACACCAACCCTGGCTCCCAGATCGCCTGCCATTGCTTTCCTCCTCCCGCAACTCTCTCTTCCCTTGCCCGCAGCGAGCGGCCTCACCTTCAGCTGCTTGGTCTTCTCCCGCAGGGTGTGCCGATAGATCTGCAGCTGTTCTGCAGCCTCGGGGCCAGGCTGCCGTGCCAAGATGTGCTTCAGTTCCATGTACAGTTTCTCCTTCTCCTGTGCAGAGCAGAACCCAGGACAAAGATTCACAGCTCCATCCAGCCAAGAAAGTGCCTTTGGCCCGCAGCAGGGGTGGATTGGGGCCATCCTACGCTGCTACTACACTCACTTGCTGATTCCCACCCTCGCCGAGGGCCCAGGTGTGCCCAGTGCTTGGGTCCACATAGGGAGACGATGACCACGAGACAGTTCCCCGGTGACGGACATGACACGGACAGACACGACACGGGGTCACACGACTGTGAGACAAAGGTGGCAGTGGAGGGTCCCAGCCAAGGGCTGCGGCCAGAGAAAGCAGGAGGGGCTGTGCTGGGAGGTTTCACAAAACTGAGTAGGGGCTTCCCCAAGCAAAGAGAGAAAAGATGAGTTTTTCAGGCCAAAGTCCCATGGTGGGGCAGGAGCATCACGAGTTCAGCTCTGCAGGAGTGCGAAGCAGGAGGGGAGTAGGAGGGGAGAGCGGAGCCAGGCCTACGGTGAGAGCAGGCTGCTTCCAGACTGCACCTGTCAGGCAACTGGGAGCCAGGGACAAGGCTGGTTATCTTCAGAGGGTCGAGTCGAACCCAAAGCAGAGTGCAAGAGGAGGAGGCTGACTGCCCAGGGCCCCTGCAGGCCGAAGACGAGGCTGGCCAGAGCCCAGGCACCTAGGAGGGAAGGTAAACCGTGTGAAAGCACGAGCAACATCCGCAGCATCTGCAGCATTCGGTGAGTGACGAGACAAGCGAGGAAGGAAGGAACAGGTGCTAAGAGGACTCCAGAGTCTCTGACCCGGAACCCTGGGGACGGGGTGGGGTGGGGTGGGAGGGGGTGAAGGGACAGAGGGAGGAGGAAGGGGTGTCCTGAGGGAAGTGCTGCTACCGGTCAGAGTGAGGCCACCGAACCTGGGTCCTGAGGGAATCCGAGAAGAGCTGAAAACCTGGCCCTGTGCGGAGACTTACAGGACAAACTGAGGGAGAACGGCTGGATCACTGGGAGAACCAGAGCCAAGGGAGGGGTAAAGAAGGGAGAACAGAGGAAGCAAGCGCAGGAGAGTGACAGTAAGGCCCCAGGCACAGAAAAGGCAGCTGTTTGGAAGAGGAGGAACATGAGTGGCCAGCGGCATGAAGGAGGCAAGGAGAAGAAACAGAGACTGGAAAGAGCTCCAGGTGAGGCTTTAGGACATGCTGGCTGACCACGTCCACTCAGACAGGCCACAGTGGCATGTGGGAAGCAAAAGTCACACAGGTTGAAGAATAAATCCATGGCGCATTCCTGTGATCCCAACACTTGAGCAGCGGGGACCCGAGAATCACAAGTTCGAGGCCAGCCTGGAGTGCACACCAAGACTCTGTCTCAAAAAGAAATCAGAAGGAAGTAAAGAAAGTGAGCCTTTTAAGAAATACGACAACATGAGAAGAAAAGAGACCTGGAAATGTTTCCCCAGGATAATGAGGATGGCAAATTTGCAGGACTAAAAGAAAGGATTTCCTGGGAACCCAGAGCAAATCAGATTTCCATAACTTAATTTAAACAGTGAGTAATATAGAATCCTCATTGGTATCCTAGAGTTTAATTGCTCGTAATGTGTTCTCAGATCTTTGCACTAAAGATACTACATACAAGCAAACATTCACTTCTAAACCATTTCAATTCTAGATTCCCATATCTCTAATGTGCAATAATTTGAACAAACATTGATAAAGACTAATATGTCTACTCATTAGTCTCTATACACACTTATTTCCTTAAGGTAATTGTGTTAAAGAAAAAACTATAGGTACGAGCTCTCATTAAATAAAACATCCAATCAAATAGAAATAATTCCAACCTAGAGCTATGCAATCCTGGCATGGGCATCAAATAATCTATTTTTGCCAGAGCACACAAAAGCCATTAAAAAAAATAGCTAAACTTCATTGTTACCTTTTTTTTAGTTTTTCCTTCCCCTGGCCAAATTATAGAAACCTTGTTACTAAACATAGCTCTACCTACAGAAGTGTGTTTGCAATTTAAAGATTAGTTGGATGAAATAAGCCTCTGGAGAAATACACGAAAAAGAATCCTCTTGCCATTTAAGACATAATTCCAGAAATGACAAGGAAACGCAAAAGCCCATGCTAAAGAAAACTTGAATAGAATTGCAAAGTAGTGATTTTCCTTTGCCATACACCACCCCGTCTTACCTTACAATATAATCTTCACAGTAAATGGATGTAGCAAGCAATGAAAACGATTATTGGGGGTGAGTTTATTTTCTACAGGCACTTAACACCTGCTCTGTTGGAAAAATAACACTTGTGACAAGGCTTCAAGATTCAATTTGAAAAGGGTACAATGCATGTGGAGAAGCCCATGAAACAGTTTGTCCATTTCTTTCCTCTCACCTTTCTTTATTCCAGAATACCAGTAGACTTGATAAGTAAAAAGCCCCACAATGATGAAGAGGAAGCCATCTAGTTTGGAATGGAACAATGGCTAAAACTGAAAAGAGCATCTTACCCCAAGAACTGTGAAACATTTCACATGGTAATTCTTTTCTATTTCTCATGGCAGATAAAAAGCAGAAAGACACAAAGTCTAGAGGGAGCAAATACTATTGCCTTGCTTCATAGGTCAGTGGGAATCGCCACATGGGCAAAGTCCTTCGACAAGTCAAAAACCTAGTTGTAACATACCAGAGAATCATTTTTCCATGCCACACCCCCTCCCAGTCTTACGAGACGTGCTATCAGCTTGAAAAACTCTGACTCAAATTGAGCCACGAAATTCCTAAAGACCATGTGATAACACCAATGTAAGAATCAAGCCATCAATCCAACCTGTCAATCAATCCAACATCAAACCCAGGTTGGACGTAAAGGGTAAGAGGTAAACTCCTCCACCTCCTCACCCATGCCATCAGAACAACAGTGCCCACCTCCCCTAACAGGAAGTGGTTTCTGATACAGAGTAGAAGACACTGTCATTCACCCCTCCCCTATCTTATTCCATCACTTCCAGTTTTTTAAGGCTGTACAATGAGCGGAAGTGGGTTTATTTTAAAGAAAAACTGAGCAACTGAACAGGGAGGCCCCACAAGTGTGGAGAAAAATGAAGAAACTGAATGAATTAAAATTAAAACAGTCAGAGAGTGCTTAGTGACATAACTCGGGGGAAGCAATGTGTGCGTGCTTAGGGTGGGTGGAAGGAACCTGGAATGAAACTTTAGGAACTCAGACTGGGCTGCACCCGAAGATGCAACAATGGCAAGGAGTGGCTAGAATGTATCACCAGGCAGGAATTTTGGTCTGTACTTTCAGTGGAGTTGATAAAAATCAAAGTGAAGGCTGGTCAGCATTAACATGCTAGCCATGTGGATCATACAGATTTGTATTTTGGGAGAAAGTGCTAGTAATTTAGATAAATATGGAGAGTTTGATGGATTGAAGGTCTTAAATACGATTGTCTTCCAATTTATTTCTCTCCTAACCCTGTACAAGGGCCAACCAAGCTCTTCAAACATTGCGCAATGGTGTGTATAATAACCCCATTTAGAGACAAAGCATGCAATTCTGTTATAAAGAGAATCTATCTTATGCAACAGAGATTCATTAGCTGTCCAATGTATATTGTCTCCATAAGCCAGCAGTGGCAGAAGCAGCTGCCTTGTAATACATACCCTGCCCTTCTTCATTAAGCCCCATCCATTCCTCTTTAAACCTAGTCAATTCATTTGTCACTTGGTTAGAAGTACCATATGTCAATGAAACATCATAAGAAAATCATAATACTTTATTTGCTCAGCAAAAAAGACTGCATCTTCTGATTGGCATTTCTTTTTTCAGTGTATTCACGGTGCACATCAATAGTACTGTGTAGCATGCTTCAGTCTTTCAATTAGTTTATGAACAGCTATCCTGGAGTAAGGCTAGACTATTAAGACCAAGAGATTAGTTTTCTCTGTGGCTGAACATCTCTCGAGAGCACTAACTGTGGGATGCCCATCTTTGAAATGATATTCTCTTCCTAGACTTTCCATCCTCTCAGTTGGACAGACTGTCAGACGTATGATCATGGATTCTTTGGCTGCAGGAGCCTGCCAAGTTATGCTGGATAATAGCATATCTTGTTGTCAATATTGGCTGAGTACAGTGGGAAGAAATTAATTCTAGCATTAGCTTCAAATAATGCTGTCATTATTGGTGACAGTCCGTAATTCCAACTGGAAACTCCAGAAACACAATCACTCAGACTTCAGGGATTTGTATTTTACCTGACAATAAATTAAAAGTCTGCACTTTGAACAGTGTATGCAAAGAAAAAGCCAAGCTATTCCGGGAACAATTCGGAGGAAGCAACTGAGTTGCTCCCAGACTCCTTTCCCTCCCCAGCTGCAGTTTTGCAGGCACTGCCTGTTTCTACGCTGTCTCCTGCTCTGTGTCTTCGGTGAGGACAGAAGGTAGCTCACGCTCAGGGTGCACCCCAGTACCCCTCTTCCCTGGCTCGCCTACTCAGAGCAATAACTGACGGAGAGGAACTAATTTATTCTGTTTCTGTCTGACTGTTTGGCAAATGCCAGTGCATTGATTCACTCACCCCGGAGCCATCAATTTGCTTGGGCAAGAGTTTGGAGTAATTGCCTGGCCCCTTGAAAGAGCTGACTCGGGAAACAAGCAGCTTTCTTTCTGACCAGAGATGCGCATTTATCAACACCCACCAGAGCAGAAGCCACCATTCCAATGCCTGAGTCACGGGTACTCCATGGGAAGACAGCACCTCCTCTTCACCTCGGCTCACCCAGTGGGCTCAGAATAAGCCTGACCAAGAAACAAAGATCCTATAGCCACTCCTTCTGAAAAACACACACCTCACGGGATATACAGAAAAGCTCTTTTCCAGAATGTCAACAGACATCATCTATAGTCCTGCCTGCTTGCCGGGTTTGATCTTTATGAATCCATTCTTTAGCTCCAGTTGAGTTATGAGCCCTAGAGGTCAAAGCCATGATGATGGATCTCTCTCTCTCTCTCTCTCTCTCTCTCTCTCCAATGTATATATGATTGGAGATATATATATATATATCTCCATCTCGCTGTTGTGCTCGGCTCACTCTAGATGTTCAATAATTTTGGTGATTGGAACTATATTGGCAGCAAGCTATGCGCATTGTATTTTAGTAATATACATCAATAGAGGTACAGACATATTTCTGTTGAGGACTTTTACTGGAATTAGACCACTGGATTACACTTCTGGTGAGCAGAGCTCACATAGCTCAAGCTAGCAAGCAGGTGCTACAAGCCTCACCCCTGAGCAGTAGATTTTTGCATAGTATATATCGTGTATAACTCAGAAAACCATGTACTATCTCAATGTCTTAGTTTAATGTTTATAGAGGTTTTTGATAATTTGAATGATTTCAAATATTTTTTAATTCATGAAACTTGCAAATGTATTCAAATTTATTGGCCCTGAAAACACTACAGTACTTGTATGTGCATGTATATCCTGATACGTATAAATATGAAAATGCAGGCATAATATAAACTATGTTCCCCAACTAAATAATGTGTTGACTTCTTAAACAACTTCCTTAAACATGGAAATTCTAATTACACACATAGCTCTTTTCCACGATTAAAACAAAATGCAACTTTTGTTTGCCTCTTTCTTTGGTTTCAATTATTTTTCATCTTTCCCACCTCCACCCATAATTCTTAACAAAAGGTTAAACTAGATTTAAATTTTTAAGCAAAATCACACACACTCTGCTCTAAAGCCAACTCTACAACACTGTCCGCCTATCTAGAATTGCCTGTTTTCATTAGCAGGAAAATAAATTAGAAACTCTATAAACATATTACACTTCTATCGGGCTTTAGAAAAGGAAAAAATAATGGCCGGTACCTTGGGGCCTTCTTGTTTATTGGCTTTATAACAAAAATGTCAGCTAAGCTGAGCTCTAGACCCATCTTGTTTATGATGTCATGAAGTAGTAAAGGCCCTGGAGACGGAGATGCTGGAATTGAGGATGAAATAGAACTACACAGTCGAGCTCCTTATGAGCAAGAACTGGTTGGTTCCACAGTAGTTCTTGACTTTGGATATAGGTGATTAAGTATTTTATGAGGCATATGAGAAATTTGCATGCACTAACCTTCACCATTTTTGTAACAATAAGAAAAATGCTTCTGGAACTTTCCAATAAGAAGAACACAAATTTTCCTGAGAGACTTTTTCTCAAGAAATTTTATTTCCAAGATACACATACATGTTTGTGAAATTCTGCACAACTACATAATCCCCTAGGATAGTCTGAGCTTTGTTACCAAGACTGTTTGCTTCTTTCACCTTGGAACCTGGCCTAGCACTTGAGGAGATGAAGAAATGGTCATCTATATAGGAAACGGTCAACGCTACCAGGTTGATTTTGCTTAAAGCCACAAATAAAACAGATCTAGAGAAATTCAAGCCAACTAAGTACTTATCTATGCTAATTTGATACAAAGATAAGTAAAGTCTGAAAATATACGCAGCTTACTGTCCAGTTAAGGAAAAAGACTAATTGTTAATGATTCATTAGTCCCCAGAGAGGTGCTGGGCGTCTTGTGTGTTGTGTGAGTAGGTACAAAAATACAGATGATATCCAATTGGTGGGCCCTAGGAAGGGAAATATTTCAGATGGAATTTAGTGTGAGCAGTAGTAACAGTAATAACATTTACATTCATGGATTTAAAAAAGGTCTTCACTATCAAAGAACGGATTTAATAGATAAAGCCATTTGAAATCAAAATGGTATCCATTGTCTCTAGGATGATTTTCTAAAATGTATCTAAATGTATCTAATGATTAAGTTTCTAAAATGTATCTAAATTTGCATCTAAACACCATGCAAAAACTTGTCTGGGGAATTCCATAGTTATTAATGTATATTTGTTAAAGGGATGGCAAGCATAACCCATGGTCCCCCAGAAACCTTTTAGAATGACAGTAGCTAACATTTTGCCTCTTCTTTTTAGATTTTGCTGATTGTAAAGATTTGGATTAGACAGTACTCATTGGATCACAGTCCTTGGAGCTGGTTCAAATTATAATATGACAAGACAGAGAGGATGAACTACAAGGATTCCTGGATGGGAATCAGATTTCCAGGAGCTTAACACTAGATTCCCGCTCCAACAAAGACACATTCAGGTAGCTATTTTAAAATTCAACTTAATTGGCTATTCCAAAGATTTCTCTTCCTAGTCATTGCAATGGGAACCCTTAAGATGCACAATGGAATAGTGTTTTGAAATTTTTTATTAGAAAGACTGAAACATGGTCCTGAAGATACATACTGTAGAAAAATCCCCTTAGAAAAATTCAGTCCAAGCAGACTGCCAGGATCTAAAGGGGAAGAAAAGTTTTCTAAAATATTAAATTAGTGAGTCACTTCTAAATTTAAATAAAACAAAACTGGAGTGAAAGAATATGTCTCCAATTGGCTCTTGTCTTTTTCTTTAAAAATGTAAACATTAAAAAATAGCATTCAACATTCGCAAGTAATAAAAAAGTTTCAATGAGTTTTTTTCCTTGAAGAATTGATTTAAAATTCAAAAAGTTTAGCCAGACCTGGTGGAATACACCTGCAATCCCAGCATGCAGGAGACTGAGGCAGGAGGATCATCATGAGTTTGAGGCCAGCCCGGGCTACACAGAGAAAACTTGTCTCCAAAAAAATACTCAAAACGTTTGTCTTATAATTAACAAAATGTATATTTTAGTCATAATAATATACTACTTATCTTAGTCACTTTCCTTGTCACCAAGACAAAATACCTGCGCCCTGAAGCTGAAAGCAGGAGAGGTTTATTTCAGTTCCTGTTTCAGAAGTTCCGGTCCTTTCCTGGTCAGTGTCATGGTAGAAGGGCCAGGCTTGGAGAAAAGCCAATCACAAACTGGCAGCCAGAAAGCAGAGAGAAGCCAGACAGGAGCCGGCAAAGGACATATACCTCTCAGGTGACCCACTTCCTCAGACCAGGTCCCACTTCCGACCCCACATTTAACGATAGCACCCCATGATTCAATCACCTTTCAAAAGCCTCGCCTATGAGTGCATAAGGCTTTGGGGATGTCTAGATGCAAACAATAACAGTACTCATTGAAACAAATAATTCAGGTAGTGATTATTATCATCACTAATAATAATAATCAATAACCTTACCCAAAATGAACCAGGTTCACCGATAAAACTGCCGCTATAATCTGAATTTATTAGCTGACTTCTGCAGTGCAATGTTCTTTTACATTTTTATTATGTAACAACCATGTGAAAGAAGCTATGTTGCATCTATGGCTATAAAGATAACAATAAAATGTATGCTCCTGATAGACCTGACATCCACAGCATAAAACGAACATTATTAATCCCGAGAAGCTACTTGCATACTCCCCAGCACCAGGTCCGCCCATGCTCAGTCCTGTTCTTATCATCTCCTTGATGTGCTCACACAGTCCTATCGTGCATGTGTGGTTTAGTTTTGCACTTTATAAAATATATCCCAGTGTATCTAATTTACCTTGACTTGCCTGTTTTCCTCAACACTGTGGCTCTAAGATTTTGCGGTTTTCGTGTTTCTGTTCACGCAGGTTATTTCCTCCAGTCAGAGTTCCACAATGTACCCATTCTCCTGTCTGTTTGGGGGCTGCTTCCAAAGTTTTGTTTTTATCAACTATGTAGCTATGAATATTCTTATACATGTTCTCACGTTCATAAATAAAGTCTTTGTAGGATACAGAGAAAGGGATAGAATCACAGCACTTTAAACATATAAAAATGTTGAGCTTTATAAGATAAGGTAAAATTATTTTCCAGTCTTTTATAGGCAGTCCCATTGATGTGCAGTCTTACCATTGCCTGGTGTTCTCAGACATGCCTAAGCGACAGGCCACTCCCAGGTTGCTGCTCTCCTAGGGGCATGAAATGTGTGCTTTAAATTGCTAAGCCTGTGGTCATTCACAAGGCACGGATGGATAGCTAACGTGCACACCTTAGCTTTGGTCCCTCTGGAAGTGGTAAAGCGGTATCTCCGTGTGGTTGTATATTTCTTTTCCTGCTTATAAAATAACGCTGAGCATTTTCCAAGTTTATTCACCAGTTGTGTTTCCTCCTCTGATAAATGCCTCTTCTACTTGCTTTGTTTCCTATTTTACTATGACTAATCTTATCTTATTGATTTGTAATTGTTTATGTATTCTAGATATATAGTCTATTTCTTTCTTTACGATTTCTCTTAAGGAGTGGACACTTTCAATTTAATATATTAAGATTTATTCATAATTTCTTTTACGTTTAATGTTTTTTATGTTTTATTTAAGTTCTCTGATCAGGGGTTTTTAAAAGATTCCTTTCAGCAGAAATATCCAGAGGCTTCATTAATTTCTCACAAACTTCCTTTTGATCCTTGGTATTTAGAACATTCCCTTTTGAGGTGTCTGCCTTTATATGCATTAGATTTTCTCTTTTTCCATGGGATGTTGATTGTCTTTGCCCTTGCATATGATCCCGCATTTTCCTGCTATCATTTGCATTAGCTTCATGGCATCTGGCACCATTTGTGAAGTTTATAATTTTATTGTGCAATTTCTTTGTGCTGTGTCTTTGTTGCACTGTGGATCTGGATCACAGTGGACAATCCTACCGAACGGGAGGCCCCAGGCGGTCAGGCGGCCAGGACTCAGAGGACGCCGGGAGGACTCTGACTCAGGAGCAGTGATAGAGCAAGCTCTTGAGGGAGCACCCTGTGTCATGACGACCTCCACTTTCCAGCACAGCCTCACAGTTGGGGAAAGGTGGAGAGAATAAGAAAAGCAGGAGCAACAGCTCTCACTTAGAGAACCCATATTAAGGTGTGCTGGGCATGGTGACCCAACATACGTGTCATTTCAATAACTGAACAACTGATTGTTATTGTCTCTATTTTCCAGACAGGGAAGTTAAGGCTCAGAAATGTCAGTGGTTTGCCCACATACAATAACTAGAAAGTGGCAGAACCAAGATTTGAACCTGCATAAAAAAGAACATTTCAGATTGAGATAAAAATGAGTGGCTATACAAACAGTTCTTGCTCTTAACCATTCTGCTTCTTACAGCAGATGGAGCGCAAGAAAAGGGAACAAAGCCATCAAAAGCATCAACGTGAGGAAGGGGGAGCGGAAAAGCACCCAGTGTGGCTTCATCTGCAGTGTGTACGGGGTGTTGTTAGGGACCAACAGCCTTCGTGGACTAGAAAGGGGTTCATGTGTCTCAAAGGACAGGCAGGTGAGTTTGTTTTCAGTATGCTAGGCATGGGCTTTCTGGTGCATGTTATTAGGGTATTAACCGTACAGTATTACATTCCATATGCAGTATACTACTCTAAGGAGTGATTTACGTGGTAAGACATATATGAAACGGGACATTTGAAAGACTGAGATAAAAGTGCACATGTGTAGAGAGTCTGATATGTTCTTTCAACACTCGGTGGACTGTCTTCAGCAATCCACTTTAGAAGACTGGCCTAAGATCACAGAGAGGGTCTGGGCGGGCAGATGCTTGAGCAGAGAGATGGAGTGTACAGGGGCAGCGGCGGAGCAGGGCAGGAGCAGGAGAAGAGGAGGCAGAAGAGACCGTGGCACTTCCAGCTCTAGGAGCCGGGAGAAGCTGCACCGCCTGAATGTGACAGCCACAGCCGGGCAGGAGATGGCTACAGGCAGAAGACTAGACCCTGACGCCAAACTTAAAGAGTTGACAGGACACCCTGTCCTTCCACCCTGATACCAAGCATTAGGGAATCCGAATCCAGCCTGCAGGGCCATGTAGGGAAACCATCTGAACTTTGTCTACAGAGAGGGGATAACTGGAGCCTCCATAAAGAATGAGGTCCTTGAGGCTGAAAACAGGGAGAGCAGCGTTCAAGAATATGCCCTAATTTCCCAGCCTGGTGGTGCAGTCTATAATCCCAGAGCTCCAGGAGGCTGAGGCAGGAAGATCACAGGTTTAGGCCCAGCCTGGGTAACTGAGTGAGTTAGCAAGACCATGTCTCAAAAACTCAAAACAAGAAAACAGGCTAGGGGTGCAGCTCAGTGCAAAGTCCCAGGGTTCAATCCCACTACTGTACTACTACAAAAAATCAAACAAACCAAAAGAATATGCCCTGGAGAATGGCTGACATTTGGAGAATAAGAAGAGAGGAAGGAGGAGGAGGAGGAGGAGGAGAAAAGCCAAGAAAGAAGAGAGATGGAACCATCAGCAGGGAAAAGAGAATCTGCGAACTTCTGAGCCATGAAAGACACGGGGTGCAGAGTCTGACAGCATCAGATACCGTAAGCCAAACAGGACAAGGGCTGAAATCATGTGTTCAAACATACCACTGACCACTCCCCGGTGGTGGTGGTGAGGGACCCCAGCTGTCGGGATAGCTGTCTTCACAGTCTCCAGCTAGGCTGATTTGGGTCAGGCCAGTCATTTTCCATAAATTATACCCAATCCTTCACAGGGTTCTAAACATCAGCAAGTACCTTCACCTTCAGATGAGGAAACAAGCAGCCCTCGAAGCAAAGCCAATCCAAAGAGACCACACCCCTTTGTGTAGACTGTGATTCTTGGGGAATCCAGAGTCCAATGGAAGAGACAAATGACTCAAAAGTTTGTTGGGATAGGAGCAATTTTTGGCAAGTACAAATGATGCCACAGGAACCAGAAAATGAACATCTCCGAAAAGAAAGGTTGTTGGAGCGCCCATCACCAATAATGATCCGTCACTGTAACTCTCTCCTCTCCTCTCCTCTCCCCTCTTCTCTCTCCCTCTCTCTCTCTCCCCTTCCCTCCTCTTATCCTTGCTGCTTGGTGATTTGTTCAGGGGTGGGATGAATAAGGCCAAATGAGAGCTTGGCTTCCAGAGCGAGAGCCTAGGCGTACACATCCCCATCTTCCTTGGTCTCCTAAACCGGACTCATTCCTCAGGCGCTGCCTAAACTCTTCTAACCTAGAGAGAGAGAGACCTTCAGATCTCTTACTCCTTATCCCTTAAAGCATGGGGTCCCCCAGGCAGTGAAACTCCCAGCTTTCTCTCACTGGAGGGCAATGAGGTAGGAAACACAAAGGAAATCCTAGAACCATAAATACTTAATTAGGCCTTTAATATGAATGATCCCCTGGGGATTAAGAGAAGGCAGAGCGATCCCAACTACTTAAAAACACAGCAAGTACAAAGCAGCGGTGGTAAAGCACACCAGTACTGCCAGTACTCTGGGAGCCTGAGGCGGGAGGAAGGCAAATATTCAGCCCAGCTTGGGCAACTTAGGCAATTTAGTGAGACCTTGTCTCACAATTATAAAGGAGGGGGCCTGGGGGGGTGTGGCTCATTGTGAAGGCCCTGGGTTCAATCCCCAGCACTGACAGAGAAAAAATAATAATTACAAAATAGCTTAACATTTCTCGAGCCCTACCACAAGCTCAAAACGCAGTTTAAACACATTATCCATGTAACCCTGATACATCCATTCCACTTTGCAGATGAGGAAACAGAGGTTCGCGGAGGCTAAGCGACTGTCCAAGATCACACACCCGCGAACTGCAGAGGAGTCACACCAGCCCTGGCTGCCATGCACCCTCCTCTGCCTGCCCTGCCTCAACCACCGCCAGACCAGAGGGGCTGCCTGCCGCCAGAGCGAGCTTCAGGAGGGCGCAGAGCAGCGCTGAGTGCTGCACAGGGAGGGACTCTCCTTCACACGAACGGCTTGTTACCACACGAGATGGGGCCCATGAAAGGCTGCGCAGTGAAATTCCACCACCTTGGACAATTCTTTGGATACGAAGCTAAGTTGCATTTTGAAAATAAGAACTATTTTGGAGGGATTAAATACTGAAGTTGAAATAACTCCAAGTAATTTGCATTTCATGATTAAGTCCTAAAAAGCCTCCGAGCAATAAGAGAATGGGTGGACTCAGGTCGGAGAAGGGGCCACCCTCGGTCTGTCCCTGTGTGCCCAGCACGTAAGTTGTGGTCACTCCCATGCCCAGCCAGGCCCCTTGGAGCCTTCTTACCTTGGTACTGGCCGGTCTTTTTCCAGAACATCTTTCCCTACTGCACCTCCACTCCTCAGCAAACACCTCCTCACCCTTCAAGACCCTGCTCCAAGTAACTTCTTTTGGGGGAGCTTTTCCAATTGAGGTGTGGTCCGGGTTTCGAAGCATGGACTGATTTAGTAACAACCTCCATTAGCTCAGGCAAAGCCTTAGTCCGGCTTAGTCTTTTTAGCATAATAATACCATGGTGATCATGCTTAGCGCACGCACACACACAACTCCGATATAGT
Organism: Heterocephalus glaber; assembly: GCF_053883595.1. Taxonomy (NCBI): domain Eukaryota; kingdom Metazoa; phylum Chordata; class Mammalia; order Rodentia; family Bathyergidae; genus Heterocephalus; species Heterocephalus glaber. The sequence continues at coordinate 4,344,217 of NW_028258321.1, forward strand.
TTCTCTGGATTAATTCCTAACATAGAATTTCTGAGTCAAAGAGCTCTTACATTTAAGGCCTTTGATATGTACTGCTACAAACTCCCGTAGAAAGTCTGCATCAACTTAAACTCAACTCACAGTACAGGAAAAGGCCCATTATTCCCACATTCTTATTACTGGGAATCATCATTCTTTTCCCACCTTTGCCAATCTGATAGCCAAAAAGAGGATAATTATTCTGTAGTCTTTAAATTTTCATGCTTTTGATTACTAACAAGGTTATCATATTTCATGTGGTCACTAGTCATTCACAATTCTTTTGTGAACTGTTTCCTTACGATCTCTACCAATTTATTCAGAGAAGTAATAAACTTTTCCAGATTGATTTGAAAAAACTATGTATTAAGGATATTGATTTTCTCTCTGATACTTGTTGCAAATATTTTTTGCAGATTTTTAAAATCTTTACATATTTAAAGTGTTTTCTGTTGTACTAGTGTTGTTTTAAATTTTTATGTACACAAAGCTATCATTCTTTTCCTTTATGATTTCTGCATTTGGTGTTATACTTAGTCTTTTGCCAACTTCTAAATACACACCCTGGAGAGACGCTTATACAGTGTATGTATAATACAGTGCAAGGAAACTTATACAGGAATGCATACTGAAACACTTTTATGATATTAAAAACTTAAAAGAAAAAAAACAATTCTCCATCATTTAAAAATGTATACAGACCTGGGCATGGTGGTGCACACCTGTAATCCCAGCACTCTGGAGGCTGAGGCAGGAGGATGTAGCCTGGGCTACATAGTGAGTTCAAGGCCAGCCTGAACTGCATATAGGACCCTGTCTGAAAAGAATGGATCTAGTATAGATATACAGTGGAATTTTCTTCAGTTTCACTATCTATCAACGTGGATAGATCACTAAAATAAAATGTTGAGTGGGGATAAAAGGGAAGAAGTGAATACTAATACACACCATACAACACCATGTGTAAAATACACCAAATAGTCATATATTTGCGGCACATGCACAAAAATGTACTGAAACACACATCAGATTCATCATGTGTCACCTCTAGGAAACACAGGAAAGAAGTGAGATTTTGAAAAGGGTACAAAAAACTCTGCCTAATCCGAAAAGCCATTCACTTTATCTTCTAAAATCAGACAAAACATTAACACCTGTCATTTGGGGATAGGTAGAGAATATGCATGTTATTCAGTATTTTTCTGCATTAACGTTTTGTCCAAAACTAAAAAAAAAAAAGAAGAAGAACAAAACAAAAAGGTCTTTTCCCTCCCAAGAACATATAGAAATTCATTCATTATTCTTTAATTTTGCAGTATTTCTTAAAATTTTACATATGGTACAAAGCAGGACTCTTACCTAATTTTTCCAAATATAAATCCCACAACAATTTGCCTAGGTTTCTGTGTTTCTTTATCACACTGTGCGACATAAGGACTGTTTCCTGTGGTTTTTGTATCCCTAAAATAAGCATGAAACCTGGTACTGAGTGTCTGTTAAACAAATGACTGAGTGAAAAGAATGGATGGGTGAATGAATGATTTATCAAAATGACCAAAGAATTTTCTGCCAGTCCCATGAGTCTCCCATTCAGATTACCCAAGCAGTCTCAGCAAATTTTAGAGAATTTGGTAGTCAAGCTGGTACCCGAGTAATGACCCTAAACCATGCCCATGCTGGTCAGTAGGGTACTAGGACACAGGCATATCACATCTCGGACCTTTCCTGAAGAGGGATGCAGTCCACAGCCAAGGGGAAGATGCCATGCGCTGTGGAGAATTTCACCTTTGAAGACAAGAAAGACTATCTCTGTTTAGAGAAACACAATTAGATCAGAGCTTCAAGTATTAGAAATGAGTGTGAATGCTGAATAAGGAAGTGTGTGACCTGGGAACAACTGTTAGACGCTTCAAGGATCATCCATCTCAGAGCGGCTACAGACCAAAGGAGACACTGCCTGGAAAACTGCCTTATCAACTAGAAAACAATTTCTGACTTGTAATTCTTCTGTGATATTTTGCCTCTAGCTAGATTAAGAGTCAGGACATGGCTACCCTGAAGAAAACTAAAATATCTGCTAATCTCTTTGGAATCCACATTCCTAGAACTGTTTATAAACTGAGGATTCTATTTAATTCCCGTCCTCTCACCTCTTTGCAGAGGAATAGAATGCAATAAACTTCAAACTCTATTAATCGCATAGCCAAACTCCTGCCGACTATCAATTAGACAGCCAGACTTTGGAGCTGAGACCCAAAAGCCGTTTTTGGTACTCTGCCCCTAGTAACAAAGCCAGCCTATTTTCTCTTGTGACTCTTTCAGTTTCCTTCACCCTGCCCTCCTTGGGCATGATCACAGCATGAGTCCCCTGCAGGAGCTTCCTGGCCCTTCACTCCATCCTTTGCCTGTCTGATTTCCAATCCATCCTTGCTGCCAGAGCTCAACATTCAACGTCGTCTTCAGGATTCCAACCAAATTTTGGAAATAGCTGACATTATATAAACAAAGCAGTGAATCAGTAAATAAAGACAAGTTGAATAAACATTGGGAAACAAGAAGAAATCCATCGCTTCTTAAAGGAGGCATGATTATGACCCTGAAAGTCAAAGCGGATTAGCTGAGCAGCTATTAGGTATGATGGGTGGATACAACTAGCACAAGAATCAGCAGCTTTCTACCACATCAGCAGTCACCAGTGGAAACACACAGAGGAAACTAAGATTCTTTCCATAACTGCTGACCCCTGTTAGCACAGGAAGAGTGAAGTTGGAAGAAAAGGATTTCCGGAGTCTCTGGTTTTTGTGTGACTTTTTTTTTAATGTTTGCACCCTTTCTGTGCCACAAGTTTTCTTCCCCTGTTTTGTGTCTCCTTGCTTTCAGCCTCTGTTCATCCAGGTTTACAGAATCTTAAGCTGCCAGCTTCAGTGTGGACAGCGATGGTGGGGCAGTTGCTGAGGAGGGCTGTGGGCCCCAGGCAGGGGTCTGCTCCCAGCCGTGCCGCTGCCAACAGAGTGAGGCCGAAAATCCCCTTCCCTCTTCTCTCTTAGCCTCGCAGATATGCAATGGCCAAGGCCCATGCTTTGGTCTTTTCAGGACCTCTCGGATTTACTCCTTTCTCTTCCTCCCAGTGCCAGGTCCTCACCATTATCCTGCCCACCTGGGGCTCAGATCACAGCTGCTCCTGAGCTGCTCTTTCTGCCCTGTCCTCTGAGTCTCAGTTTCCTCATTTGTCAAATTGCCCTGAGATCTAAACAGTAAAAATTATCATGAGGATAATGAATGTAATATCCGTAATATAAAGAATCCACCACTGGATCAGGCACAGAAAAATACAATCGACATTCAAAGTTTGTAATTGCTTTCACGGCAGTTGTGGTCATTACCGTGACTGAAGCCCATGGTTTCCTAGTGGGGTAAGTTTAATCCCCGTGCCCAGTTTCTAAGATCATATACTTGGTGGCCCGTGACTATCAGCAAAGGTGCTTATAGCCCAGACAAGCTATCGGGTTACTCAGCCGCATCCCTACCCCACAGACACACTCACAGAGCTTTGGGTTCTCATCTTCCCTCACCCTCAAATGCCCCTTTTGTTTCCAAATATTGCTCCTCCAAGGAAACATCCCACTGGGCCTGGGGATGTCCTCAGCGCTGCAGTGCATTGCTGGGGATGTTCGAGACCTGGATTTGATCCCCAGCACCACAAAAAATGAGAGAGACAGAGAGAGAGAGAAGGAAGGGGTGGGGAGGAGTTCAGGGAGAAGAGGAAAGAGGGAGGAGGATGAAAAAGAGGAATAAAAGGAGGGTGGGAGGCAGGAAGGAGGGAAGGCAGGAAGGCAGAAAAGCAGGAAAGCAGGAAGGCAGGCAGGCAGGCAGGAAGGAAGGGGAAGGGGAGACTCTTCAAGACTGCCCGTGTGCTTGGACAGCCCCTCTTCCACCCAGCATGCGTAGTTACCACCCTGCCCGCCCCGCCCGTGCAGCTCTGTGGAGGCAGCTGAGAGCAGTTAGCTCATTTGATGTCCACAGCAACCCTGCGCACCAGGGCCACTGCTCGCAGTACTCACAGCGGGAGTCGCTGAGCGGCTCAGTGCCTTCTTGAGGTCCCCAACCTGGTCCCTGGTAAGGCAGGCCTCGAAGCCGCGGTGCGGTCCTCCCCGGAGCAAGTGTTCGGCGCTGGACACTTCAAGGCCCAGCCCGAGCCCATGTGCTTCACCCTGCGGAGCCGCTTCTCCACCTCCCCTGCCTTGTGCCCTTGGCCTTGCAGCCGATTCCCTGAGGTCCCAAGCGTCTCCCGACGCTATCCCAGGCAGTGGCTCTGCCGCCCTTGGGCAGTGCTTGCTATTGTCAGTACGGTAAAATGTGGTCGCGCATCGTCGTGTGCGGTTCCCTAAACGGAACCAGAGTGACGGTCGAGATCCCCACACCCTGCTCGCACAGACCAACCCCACCGCCCAGACACACCTTGGGAGTCTTCTCCAGCGGACTATAGACTCCTCACAGGCAGGGCCATGTCTTACATTCCTCTCCAGCTCACAGGCTTCCGGAGGGGTTACAGACGCCCCAAAGGCAGTCTGGCTCGCAGCTAGTCTACCCAGCAGGCTCTCCTAACGGAGGAGGGCAGGGCCCTGAGGGAACACGGCCCACCCTAAACTCCTGCCCACACTGGGGCAAAATGTTCCCACCTGTCAGGTGTCGGGCGTTGTTCTGATGCTTGATATGCTGCAGATTTGGCGCCTGTTCCAGAAGAGACTGTCAGGAGCTCAGAAAAGTCTCCTGGGCATATAGGCAGCTGAAAGTCTGTCTCCCACATTTAAACACACTCAGGGTAGGGAATATACATTTTTAAATGCATGAAACATGAGCCAGACTTGACACCCATCTATCAGCGCTGCTTTAAAGATAATAAAATCAGCACCACCATTATAAGGAGAAGGGACTTGATGACCCACTAGAGATTTCTTCCAATCTAAATGATTCTATAAATTCCCCTAAAATCATAAAAAAGCAGATTAAGGATTCATGTAGGTGTTTGCACTATAAATACAAATTAATTTCTGCTCCAGCTGCAATTTTTCTTATCCTTGTAGGAAGCACCTCCAGTCCTGAGACATCTGTGTAAAACACCAACAGAGGAGCTAAAGATAGTTAAGACTCCCCCAGGTCCTTGTTGGCAACTATTTTCTCCTAATTTCACAAATAAATCTGTACCTTGAAATGAACTGAATTGAATCTTGCTGCTGTCCAAAAACATTTATCACTGAAAATCTGTTTTGTTTGGGGAGTAAGATATAATTGTGTACAGATTCAATAAGAACCTAAATGTTCCACTGAGAAATTCCTTACTGAAATTGTTTGGACTCTAAGTAATCTGCTTATTTCCCTTTTCAGTTACTAGTCATATTATTAGTATTTGTTTTTACTAAAAAAAAAAAAAAACCGTTTAAACACTGCTGCTATAAAAAGCTTGACTAGTTTCTGAGGTTAGAAACATATTATTCTGCTTCTCACTTGATTTTATGCAACTTAATTCAAAAAGACACTTGAAGAAAAAAAATATTTTCTAACATTCCCTCACCTATTATGGTTCAACAGCTAGAAATCGAAGGACAATATCTTTGGTGACATTTGCAAAAGCTTAACTTATCAACTAATACATTTTTAGTTCCTGCGTTTGCCATGAAGTCAGAGACCAAAATAGAAATGAACAAATGGATTGTGGATCATGTTTCCAACTGTGGGTGGGGAATGCATATCCCTAAGGAAATGTGCTCAGTTATGACATCACAGCTGCTTCTCCTATAAAAAGAACATGTCCTGCAGCAAACTGTAATTTCCCAAATAAAGGGAATAAAAAATCAAATGAAAGAAAAACATGCCAGCAATAGAATCCAAGGATAGCGACCAGATGCCAGGCATGTTAAAATACCACATCTGACAAAAAGATGGAAAAAAAATTGTGCACCACTTGAATGCTTAAATACGAAGTTTTTCCGCCCAAACTCGCCAAAGAAAAGTGATTGAGGTGTACTGTTGTAATCCTGGGCCCTCATATCTCTAATCCTGGGGGCCCTCCTCCACATTCACTCTGGGCTCACACATGTGACTTGCTTGAGCCCAGGGGACCCTAGAAAACAACACAAATAGACTCAAAAAGTGCTTGTACACTGGGTTTTGTGCTTTCTTGTTGCTCTTGGAAAGCCCAAAGCTGTCACCATGAAAATCAACCTGAAATCAAAAATGAACTATGAAATCAACCATGAAATCAGTCTGCTAGAGACAGGGGCTCTGTCACTCCTGTCAAACCCAGCCAGTTTGCCAGCACCAATCACCGTGCATGGAGATCCACTAGCTCCTGGTTGCCCACCAGCTGGATGCAAAGATGTGAGTGAGTCCAGGAAGACCCAACAGAAAAACAAGCTAGTCAAGGCCCACCCAAATTGCCAGCTGACAGAATCATGACCTCATAAATGATTATTTTAAGCCATGAAGTTGTCTGATGGTCTGTTACACAGCCAAAGCTGACTGGTACAAGTCATCACAGAACCCTATTTCATAAGTGTACCAATGAGTGACCCAGCCACCATACAAGGGAATAAGACCAGGCAATCACTCCCAAAGGTGAGCTCACATAGGAAATGCTGAGCCAGACTAAGCCCTTTTTAGTCACTCTTTTAGAGGTCCTTCTTGAGTCTACATCTAAAATATAATGCCATGGAAATAACAGCTAACATGTATTAAGCACAAATATCATGCTATATGCTGGAGAGAGATGGTCTTGTTTAAAATCAAGAACTAAAGCTTGGAGTAGTTAAGTTGCTAGAGATCACACAGCATTCTGAGCTTGGACTCACAAACGTGATGTGCTCAACATTGGCTTACTTAGGCACATCACACACACCTGTAATCCTAGCATTTCAGGAGGCTGAGAATCACAGGTTTAACCCCAGCCTAGGCAACTTAGCAAGTCCCTGTCTGAAAATAAAAAAGGGCTGGAGATGTAGCTCAGCACAAAGGCTGTGCATTCAATCCCCAGTACCAAAAAGAGAGAGAGAATAGGCTCCCTTTATCCTCTTTATCACTGTTTTCCTACTGTACTGGATAGCACACTATATAATTAAGGCTTCTCTAGTCCGTGGGCTGGGGAATTGGCTGGCTCTGGAGACCTATTCCCTCTTTCTCAATTCTTAGATGACCGGAAAGAGCAGACCCAGCACGTCTCACCCATCGGAGACACAGAGAGGTTGGGACGGGCCCCGCTGGGTCTTGCCCAGGCCTGCTGACCACACAGACACTGGAGAGCAGACAGCGTCGCTCATGACGGAGCTGCAACACGCGGCGGCCCGGCTCACCAGCAGTGCAGGCAGCCAGGCTCCCAAAGCCGCCTCCCCTGCGCACAGGAGTACGGGGTGGGAGAGGAAGGAGCCATCAAGGGGGCCTGGGAAATGGCTGGGAAGTTGGACAGTGGTTCCTTTCCTCTCATAAGTGTAGACGGTGCTGCCGGAGGAGGGCAGAGGGTCCCCGTCTGCTGCTCACTCCACACATGTGTTGATTAATTAAATTAATTAAACCTCAGATGCACTATTTCCTGGATTTCTGGCAATTTAAAATGGCTCGATTTTAGCTCTTAGAATTGAGATGAGAAGGGGGTGAGGAGAAGTAGTCAACCTGGAAAGCCCCTTTGGAAACCATTTGTTTCAAAATAGAATGTGAACAGGACCCTCGGCACCCAGATCAAAGACGGAGACCAGCCATCGTCTGTGTGTCACAGGCTGTCTGAAATTACAAGCACTCGAGGTACTTAGGGTTTAAGGCATAAACTGGTTCTTAACCTCTGTCTGCCTAATCGAGCCCAGTGGAGCAAATCTCTTTTCAAGAAACCCCTAATGGTTGTGAGACTCTAACACTTGGGAAGTTGTTCCTGGCACATTTGTAGGGAGCCACTGAGAGGGAATATGAGAAGGCCTTTGGTAATTGAGCACATTAAGTATACCCAGGCAAGTGTGAAGGGGCACGGGCTGGGAAACTGATTCACCTTAAAGGAAGCTGAACACATTATAAGAAAAGCCCCAAACATCTGCATAGTAAGAGCTTGCTGCCTTCAAGAAGACCAGCGGCTCCTCCACAACCTCACCACTGCCCTTTAGGTTCCCCCACCCAGGCAGCAACATTTCCTGAGGGCCCATAACCCCGGGGTTACACTCTCTGGTGGGTCGGATACCGAGGGAGGGTTTCCCCTCAAGCCTTGGACGCACCAGCAGTCTTGCTTAAAACTTTGCTGAGTTTTAAAATGGAAAAGGAAAAGAAAGAATAACAGATAATATGAACGGCAGCATTTGCTATGTGCCAGGGGCAAGTCTAAATGGTGTATGTTATCAATATGATATCCCCAAAACCCTAGGAGAGAGACAGGATTATCTTTTGTCTTCCAGATGAGGAAACTGAGTCACCCAGGACATAGGGGCCTTGCTCTTGACTAACAGAAAATTGTCAGAAGCTCTTATCATCTGATAAAGGAAAAAAGAGAGAGACTATTACCTGAAACAATCCCCCAAAGTAAAAAAGAAAAAGGTAGGAATTCCATTACAGACCAGTGAGTATTGCACTTGGGACCGAAGAGCTCCTCCCTGTCCTCAGCTCAGCACTTCGGAACTCCTGAGAATCAGTGGCAGCAATGGAAGCGCTCCGGAAACACGTGTCAGGTGCTAGGGTTGCTGCAGTGCGACAAGGCGGTGAGCAAGGGGTCCCCCCAGGCCACCCTGGACAGCCAAGCGGGCGGGGCGCCCTGTGCCTGCCCGTGGCCCCTGCCAGGTGAGCCTGTAGCGCTCGGGACTCACGTTCACAGTCTGTCTTAGGAGCAGCCCATCTCCGGCTCTCCTTTTCTCCCGCTGCAGTGCAGGGCACTTGCAGGAAAGCGGGCGTCCTCCAGGGGCGCAGGAAGAGGAGGTGGCGGGACAAAGCCCACTGCCCAGAGCACGCTGCAGAAGCCGCCTCAGCCACTCCCGCTTTCCCTGTCCTCGGACTAGACGGCAAGGCTCTCTCCGGAGAAGCTGCTTCCCCTTCTCGTCCCTTTCTTCTCCCCCTTGATTCCAGAACAAGACAAAAGTCCACAGACAGGCTTCCGTTCCCTGGTGTTGTGTACACGGCGCCCCGCATCTCCCAAGACCTCTCCAGCCAGGGAGCAGCTTCAACCACTGGGCTCCACTGGCGCAGGGCCCCGGTGAGTCACCCAGGACCCGATGGCGGGAGGCAGGAGGCGGGCAGGCATGCTGCTCCCCTGCACCCGACACAGTATCACAACTCTGCCTTCCGAGCCTTAGAGCCCCGCTCCCTTCCATGGGTCAGGTCTGCTCTCCTTACTTGCTGTTCAAGTGCGTAACCCCATGATTTGGTTTCCGGTAGGTCTACTGAATGGAAATATATAGCACCTTGATTTTTAAACACACAAAACACCTGTGTGGTTTTTTTTCAATTATACATAAAAACACTGGGTGTTGGCTCCTGCTTTCCATTCCCCAAAGAACGGAGTTTGGAGACTTGGAGAGGTTGAAGCAGTTGCTGGGAATTAAGTAGGGCAACGCAACACTTTAGCAACAACTCCCTGAAGCTAGGGGGCGCTGTCCTCGGCTGTCGGGGACCTCCTATGAAGCGTCGGGTATGGCCAGCTGCTTTTCCAGGGCAGGGAAGAAAGGCTGAGGTCCCTTGGCAGCGGTTCTCTAATAATTGAACAATCCCTGGAATTGAGGGGGGCTGGTTATGGAAATGAAATGTTTCCTGGCTCTATTGGAGGAACTGGAGAACAGCAGTTAGAGGCCCTGTTCTGGCTGCCAGAGACTGACGTGTGTGGGAGGCGCCAGCAAAGTTCTTTCCCCAGAGCCCGAGAGTCCGTGCCTCGGCCCCGGCACCCACTCGGTCTGTCACAGCTGCCCCACTGGGAGAGCTCCACGGTCCACACGTGCACGACTCGAGCGTGACCGTGGGCCCATGAAACATGATTCACGGACACCGAATATTGACGCTGAATTTCACGTCACTTTTACCTGTCACGAGATTATTCTTCTTTCGGTTGGTCTCTAATCTTGCAAACACAGTCGCCATTCCTGGGCAGGCCTTACAGCACAGGTGGCGAGACTGACACAGACCTCTGCAGCCACTGCCCCTGAGTCCGGGTTCACAACCGCCACCCTGGGGTCTCAGCTGTGAACTCGGCAAGTACATTTCCCCTCCTCTCTAGGCGTCGGGGCAAGTCCACTTCTCCCTGTGGGCGTGGAAATAGCAGCAGCAGCTTCCTCTGGACATGGGGAGAGTAAAACTCAGCATGTTCAGGACACAGGAGCTGGGCCTCGGCTCCCTCCACTCTTTCTGCCCACCCCCGAAGTGACCATCCGGTCAGACCCGGGATCATCTTGTCTCTACCAACAAGGAGAAGAAGGCTGCTCACACTGACATTAGCAGAGTTTGCTGAGGGAGAGTTTGCTCAGTTGCAAATCAGGACCAAACTACAAATACTGAGATCTCTTGGGCACTCCCAGAGTCGCAAGCATCTGCTAAGAGCTCTAGGTCAGAGTGCAGAGCTCCAGGGTGACGAGCTCCAGGCTTTGAGAAGGAAACCAGAGCAAGGGAAGGTGAAGCGGCAAGGCAAGGCCCACCCTGGAAGCCGGGAGAGGAGGTTGCTGGCCCTTACTGCAGACCACTAAAGTCTCCCACCAAGAAAGAGGTGACCAACTTGTCAGGCCTCTGCTTCTCAGGCCCAACCAGCACCCCAAATCTCTGGGGGTCTTGTCTAGAAGATGCAGATTCTGATGCACTGAGCTTGGCGAGGCCTAAGATTCTAGAAACCTCTCGGGGAAGCCAACGCTGCTGGCCCCGGGCCACACCTGGAGTAGCAGTTCTTCAGATTCGGTGACAAATCCGAAATCTCCCCAGGAGTGACCAAGGCAGTCTGCTCACACCTCATGCTTCCTTGTCTGTATCAGGAAATAGGGATAGCTCTTCCAAAGCGCCGCTGATGATCAAACATACATATACACCATTGGGAGCCCTGTCCAGCACACTGCAAATGCTAAGTAAGTGTAGGATATCAGGAGGTCACACAAAATGAAGACTCTTATTGGAGAATTATCTAAAAATGGGCCAGGTGAGGCTTGCTCCCCTGCACAGCTAGTAACTTGGCTGTACATTCATTCATACTCTCCTATCATTCCAGCTATTTTACAGTTAAGTAAACTGGACTTCCATCCAGTCGGTCATAAAGTCAAATTAGAGAGAAAGTTCACCTTGAAAGGGCAAGACCCACATGCCAGCAGAGGAGCCGCCATTCCCAGTTCAGTCCATGATTTATGCCTCTGAGGGCCTCTGGGTGCAATGGAAAGAACCCTAAGTGGCATTCTCACCTGAATTGTCTCTGGCTCACTGCTCTTTAGGTGGTGTTTCCAGCCACCATAACCCGGAAGTAATAACCCCCTCTTAGTACATCGTTACTTCTACACTTAAGGAGAGGGCCCCGGTGTTCTCCCTAGTACCACATATGTCAGAGTGAGATGAAATTGTGCTAACATTCCAGGAGTCCCCAAAGCCATGCCACCTCCCCGGGGGAACCACCTGTCATTCTGACACACAGGTATTCATGTGCGGCCACCACCACGGAGCTGTGTGTAGGGAAAGTGTAGTGCCTGGCACACTGTGAGTGTTGAGGAAGGGGTGTCTGTGATGAGAACGGAATCTGGGCACCATCTTTTTTTTATTTCCTGTGGCTCTGAGGATCAAACCCAGGACCTTGTGTGTGCTAGACAAGTGCTCCACCACTGAGCTGCAGCCCCAGCCCAAGGGAAGACCCAGAGAGAAGGTGGTTGGGCGAATGGCCACTGCCTTTTCTGAAGTTGGGTGGGCCAATTATTATTTTTGTGAGTAGCTAAGTGAGCACAGAGACCTGCTGGGTGGTGGTCTTCAGGACTTGCCAGAAAGCCTGGTCTCACATAGCCCTGAATCCCGTTCTCTTGGCATCTCCAGGTTCATAATTTGGAGCCGACATGCCTGGAACGTGGGCAGCCATGGGTTACTAGAACGCGCTGGCAGCTGCTCTTTCAAGCACACATGGAGTCAGCTTTCCTGTCTGGCGTGAAGGAGATGAGCAAACACCCCGCAGTCTGCACTGGAGAACCTCAGAGGAACCCCTGGCCTAGGGCCTCCCAGTGCACCCTCCTCCCTACTGGCTCTCCACCTTCCCTGTCTCTCTTCTGCTCCCCTACACTCCAGCTTCTGGGACACTTCCCCAAAGACTGCAACCCCAACTCTTGCCTCAGAGTCTGATTTTAGGGCGCTCAAGCTGAGACCCCAGCCCCCTCCAAAGCCCGTTCAGGGTCCCACAGAGTCCTGTGTAGAATCACAGGCCTGTCACATTGCATGGTGCTTACAGAACCAAGAAGCCCTTCGAGGCTGGGACCAAGCCTGTCTCGTTGCCCCATGGAATCCCAGCACCCTGGTACACAGATGGCTCAGTAATGGGGAGGCACAGCATGTCCATGCAGCCCCCGAGTTAGGGGGTTCCTGACAATGCTTAGACTTGTCAACAATTCGGGGGAGTCCTTTCTGTTTCAGAGAAGTTTATAAAGAGTCATTCGTGTCAAGAGAAAAGACACCAAGAAGCCTGGCTTCTAGCTCCTCCACCTGTCCCACCTCCTCTGCGTCTGCTCCTGTTCACCTCTCTGATCACCTGTAGCCTGCTCCTCTGACCCCCCCATCCCCCCTTCCCCTTTTGATTCTTGGCCTCTGCAGTTCATCAAGGAATAACAATTAGGTCAAAGAAATCTAAACAAGTGAAGCTGATTGTATGGCTGTTCTTTCTTCACCTCACCTTCTCCCCAGGCCTTGAACCTAGAGGCTGCAAAGTATTCACCCTGGGCCAGGCATAACTCGCACACTTGCTTCTGAAAAGCTCATTCAATGTTCTTAAGGTTGCCAATAGGAAAATTCAATATATTGAACGTAAAAATCCATGTTTCCAGCTATTCTTGAGAAGTTCAGCATCTGATGACCTGAGCCTGCATGCCCTGGGCTAAGGTGGGGTCAACGCCTCCTGGGGATGGGTCTTCTGGCCTCCTGAGCTGCAGACCCTACCCCTCCCTTCTGCCTCCACCTCAGGCCCTCACCATGGCCATTTCTGATGGCGATGTGCAGTTCACTTTGCTCTCTCTGGTTTCTTGCCTGCCCTGAGGCTATGTGTATTTGAGCTCGCCACCCCATATCTAAGCACTTGCAAAAAAGTCTGGCTCCAGCCGCTCTGAGTGTTTCTTACGGTGTTAAGCGCCTCTAGCAAGAGGCTAAAGTAGAGCTTCCAACCCTACACCATCATGCCCCTGCCCACTGTCTGGAATCCCATTAGAGGGTGATGATGATGGCGGAGTCATGGTGCCCCCGTGACTGCAGCTATTCGAGGCCCGTGTGCCTGCCTGATTCTGCAGATACCTTCAGAAAAGAAGTCATTGATCCCGGGTTCAGAAGAAGCGAGGAATAAATGGATGAGGGTAGAGAGAAGGGTCCCCAGGAGGCACAGCTGGCTAGACTTCCATTGCCCTTGCTGCTTGGAAGGCAACAATAGCTAAACAGACAAAGAAACGATGTCCTTCCCACCTACGGATCAGATTCCAGTTCTGGCAAGAACACAGACTTCTTCATCTTCCTGCCAAAGCTGCAAAGAGAGGTGCAGGACCCTTTTCACAGTATCCCCGAGCAAGGGGAGAATTTTGAGCACTGCCTGCCTGGGCACCCAAAGACCACAGTGACAGTTTGCAGCAAGTTTACAGGTCCCTAAACCAACAGTAAATTCCGGACACTTGTGAAGTTAGAAAAATGCAAAGGTGCCAGACAGGAAGCATAATTCCCTAACCTGTCAGCTCAAAGACAGAAGTTAGTCCTTGGGAGACATATTCCTTGCTGAAGGACAGCACTCTCCCCACCATCAGTAGGCAAGGGGCTAGGAGTGTGACAATCCCCAGGCGGGTGCAGGAGCTGCCTCTGAGAGGCTTAAGGTCTAGCAGGGGAGTGTCACTACACACAAGCACAATGATTTCAATAACTACAAGTGTGAAGTGTAATATGAAGGTGAAGCCAAGGTGTAAGATACCCAACCTAGGAAGAGAGGGGGCTCTGAGGGGGAAAAGCAATTTACACAAAATCTCAAGGGTAAGGGGTCGCCCAGGCCAAGTGCCATCTTCACTGAGCATTTACTGTGCGCCTTTTCTGCACCCGGCAGTGAAATTAGACAAGTTACGCAGTGCCTTTCCTCAAAGAGCTCAGTCCACGGAGTGGGAGACGAGCTTCCTTATCTGCTCTTGGAGACGACAGCCCCTTCATCACAGTGACACAGATGAAGGAGTCATTTAGAAGGTATTCTGATCCTCAGAAGGACTGAAGGGAAAAACAATGAAAACGGAGCTTTGGCAAAGGGGAAGGGGACCAGGAGTTGGAGGGTGCAGGGAGGGAGAGGAAGGGTAGGGGATGAAAAGAGAGACAGGCGAACAGACGGACGGAAAAGGGAATTAAGACACATTGTGTACATGTCCCAACTCCCAGGATGACTGTAATCATTATGGGCTGCAAACATGTACTGATAAAAAACTCAGCCAAAATCTTCACGATGGAAAAACGTGCTGTTGCGGGTGGGTATCCACAAGGTCTGTAATAATTTAATAAAACACATGAAATTGAGAAACTTTCCAATCCTCAGAAGCAACTAGGGCTTTACCAAAATAATGAGGCTTATTTAGCGGGGCAGGCATAGGGCAGCAGCCTAATCATCCAAAACTAAAAACAAAAGTGCTGAATGAGGAGCTGATGATGTTATGCTTTCTATCCAGGTGTCTAGCCAAGAGTGTCACGTGCCCATAGTCAGGGCTTCTGGGAAGTGACTGGCCACAGGGGCATGGTATGCACCGGAGGACTGGTCCATTGATGAGCTTAGTGCTAAATGTGATTTTAGAAGAGGGGGTCATGGTGGGTGTGGCCTGGAAGTGTCCATCTCCCCTCCTGCCTCCCTCTTGACTCTGCTTTTCCCACTGCCGTGCCATGAGCACTCCTCCTCCGCCATGCCTCTGTGCCACACTCTCCGGTCTTTGAGTCAGCTGACTATACACTGAAACCTCCACAAACTGTGAGCCAAAATAAACCGCTTCTCCCTTTAAGTCTCAGGCACTGGGTATTTTGTTCCAGTAACTAGGTAAGTAACTAAGACAATCGAGAGGAGTAAAATAGGGTAATAAACTTTGAAGGCCTGCAAAACACTTGGAAATTATCAGTATTAATCGAAATAAATGTTAATAATAGCAGTGTTAATGATAACAGAACACGCTTCTAAATCTCTATGTGCATTAACACGCTTGATTTTATGGGTAGGGCCAGGTATGGTAGTGCTTGCCTATAATCCCAGCACTCAGGAGGCTGAGGCAGAAAGATCTAAAGAAAAATCCAGCCTAGATGTTTTGGTAAGCCTTCTTGTTGATGGAACAAATGCTTGATACCCACACAACTTGAAGGCTTATGGTTTCAGAAGTTTCAGTCCATGGTTTGTAGGGTCCAAGACACAAACATTATTGCAGAAAGGCATGGTAAAGGAAAGCTGCTAATTCATGGCAGCTGGGAAGCAGAGTAGGTTGGAAAGAGCCAGAGAGGAAGGGGCCAGGGACCAGATATAGTCCCCAAGGTCACACCCACTATGGTCCATTTCCTCCAACTACCCCTCACCTAAACACCCACTCACTCATGAACTCATCAATGGGCTAACTCACTGAAGAGGTGAGTGCCCTCCCAATCCATCCCCTCTCCAGGAGTCTCTTAATCCAGTCAAGATGAGGATCAAGATTAATGGACACACTGGGGTACATAGCAAGACCTTGTCTCAAAACAAAAGACCTACAGATACACACTATCACTGTCCCCATTTCCTAGGGATTAGAATAAAACATTTCTTTAATGGTCATCTATCAGACTAAATAACTTGAAATCTAGCCCAACTTGAGCAAGCAGGCCCACACCAGACACCCCCTTCCAAAAGCAGGCAAATCTTAACTGGAAGCATGGTGACGCCCCGCCCATGCAAGGAAGCAAGCCCACGTTAGATACATGGCACCCCCTCACATGAACAAGCAGGCCAGTCAGGATGGTGCCCCATGGATGCAAGCAAGTAGGCACATGCCAGACATCCAACGTGCACGCGCGCGCACACACACACACACACACAGAAGACCATGCACCACTCCACGATGGCTCTATGTTTTGCTTCCCCTTGGGCCAGTAGAGGTGAGGACTAGACAACTGACCTGATCCTGGATGAGGACAATGCCCAGGGAGAGAAGGGAGCAACCTGACCCCGAGACTGTCAACATTAAATCTAACATCAAGTCTAACAGTCCACCCGAGAGCCCAGGAGACTAATGGCACTTCTCATCTGCCCGTGGAAACAAGAACAAACCTTCACTTGTGCTGCAATTAGTCTGGGATGAATGGACAGAGGGATTTCTGGTGCAGGGAAGGAACCTCAAAAACCCATAGGCCCTAAAGCTAGGCAGAGAAAATTGCAACTGGCTGGACCCCAAGACTGCAAATATTGAAAGAAACCTTCTATTCAGAAACACAGGTAATTTTTCTTTGATTCAATCTTTTTTGATTTTTCTATTTTGCATTATTTTTATCTTTCCTTTTTTGGATTTTTGGGGGCATTGGAGGTTTTCTCCCCTTTTTCCTTCTTTTAGTTTCTTTTCTCTCCTTTTCTCTTTTCCTCTTTCAACTTTATTTTCTCCTGCTTCTTATATTTCTTTTATCTCATGTGTTTTGCTCTATATATCATTTTTCTTTTTTTCTTGTTTGTTCTTTCCCAAAACTGTTCTCTAACACTGATAATTTCCTTTTACTCCTCAATAAGACCCCCTATTTTGCTTCTCTTTCCACATTCTCATATCCCATTAATTTTTCAAATTTTGCTTTATTCATTCTCCAAAACCAGTCCCTCTACCTTTATGACTACTAAGCTTTATGAAATTCTAGATGGGTCATTAGTTTTAGGCTATTGCTATTGAATACTGTTCTCATTTTAGTAAAGGTAAAATTGTCCTATTTAGTGATATTTACTGAAGGTCAAGAGTAGATGAATATTTTGTCTGTTAGTATTCATACTATAATTATATATCTCTTTCCCATGGTTAAAGGTAGTACATTATTGGTCCTTAGGGTTTATGAATACTTAGATTCTATTTGATGCTATACTTAATGTGTTTTACTACAACCAAAGTGACATAGACATTGCTATTAATTGGTTTCCTTGAAGTGATGATACAATAATACCTTGGTTCACAAACACTTCTGTTTGCAAACAATTCAGTTGGCAAATAAAGGTGTTTGGTAAAATTTTGCTTCCATCCACAAGCTCCACATCAGGTGACAAATATGACCACAGCCATCTTCCCCCAATCACAAAACAAATGAAGTTCATAAACCAAGGATTGTTTGGGGGTCATTAATAATACTGTGGCCCATTCCTGGAGAACTGCTACTGGGCCAAACAAGCTGCAACCTCCCATCCCACTACACAGGGGTGGTCTCATCCCAGGAAAGAGGCAAAGGTCAATAGTTAGGCAGGCCCACAGAACACCCCTGAAAAGAGGGGTCTGTATTAGAAACAAAGCTTTCTGCTAAAATCAACACCCATACCTCAACACAAAAACAAACAAACAAAAACATGAGAAGACAGGCCAACAAAATACCTCCAAAACTTCCCAACTCCCCCAAAGCTGACCTTCAAAAGCCAGACACTGAAATTATTTTAAATGATGTCATGAGAGGTAACAAAACAGATCAATAAGGCATATGACAAGTTCACAGAAGATATAAATAAGCAGGTATTGGGCCAAATAAACAAAATGATCGTGGAGCCTACAGAAGACAATAATAAAAAGCTAGCAGAGGTAAATAATGCAAAACATGAATGACCAACATAGAAAAGAATTAAGAGTCCATAAAAAAGGCTCCAAATAGAAATTCAGGAGATTAAAAATTCTATCAAAAGTATGAACAGCAGAACTGACCAATGGGAGGGGGAATTCAACATAGCTGAATAGAGGGGGAGCCATGTTGGAGCGACTCAGAGAAAATCAACTAAAAACATAGGCAACTAGAGGAAAGGGAGGAACACACATCCTGATGCCAAAATCAGTCTGAAATAGGAGACTTGTAGGTCAAACAAAACGTAGGCACAGGACTTTATAAAAGAGTGAAAGCAGCCCACAGGGCTGCCCATGGGTCCACAGCCTTCACGCGGAGCAGGAACCGCCATTCCTGGGAAGATCCCCAAAACACAGAGAGACTGCAAATGTGTGGCAAAGGCAACCCACACAGGACAGATCTGGAACATAAGGGCCCTCTCCTCTTTTGCTTTCCTGCAAACAGAGGATGCTGCAGCCTGGCAACAAATTCCACCAGCACACACAGGGGAGAGTGACCAGGAAGTTGCTCCCTCCCTGATGGGCCAGCAGTTTTTTGTTTTTTTCTGTCGTGAGTCTGAGCAGCTAACTGGAACCTCTAACAACAAGGTTGGGAAATGGCAGTGGCATTGAGGATAGCCATTGGAACAATGCTACCTCTCCTGCCCTAGAACCAGTGCAAGAGATGCACTTGGACCACAGGTGCACTTGGGACCAGCAGTGCGAACAGCCTTGGGCTGTGGCAGCAGGACACGGAGGGCAGCAAGTGAGAGGAGCCAGTAGTGTGGAACACAGGAGGCTGTGCAAGGTCCAGGAGGGGCCAACTGTACACGGGACTGAAAGCAGCCCCGGGCTGTCTCTGTCTGAAGGCACCAAAGCAACTGGGAGAGCAATGCAGAGATAAACAGGGTAAGGAGACATGGGTGAGCCATCCACTAAGCTGCTGGCTAAAGACTGGCCCAAGCCCTCACATTGGGAGGCCAAGATCAGCCCACACCCAGCACTAATCCCACTGCAGACTTGGCAGGGTTCCCCGGCACAGACTTGGACACTACCACCGAACTGTGGGCTCCTGAAGAATTTTTCTTTCTTCTTTCTCTCTTCATTTATTAGTTTGTCTTGTTTTTTCTTTTTCTATTGGTGTTTGGGGGCGTGTTTAGCATTGGACTTTTATTGTTTGTTTTCTTTTTGCTTATCCTGTTTCTTTCCTCAACTGTCTTCCTTGATTTTTTGATATTTTCATGTGAATGAACATTGCCACTAATCTTTCTGGTTCACTTTGATATTCTTCTGCTTTCTCCTTCATTCTTTCTCTCCTGTCCTCTTCTCTAGTTTCCCAAAGCTTGGGCAATCCTCCTCTGTCCTTCTGCCCTGCTTCTACTATATTTCTCTTCAGTTATCACTCTGTTTTGTCCGCTATTCCTTGTAATATCACTCTACCAAGGGGAAATTCACTACATACAAGTTCCTGGTTTATGTTGGATATTGTTATGATTATAGATCTTTCTCCTATGGTTAAAGGTATCAAATTAGCAGTTACCACAGTTTTTCAGTTTCTAGACTATGCTTGATAATATTGCTATTTTTAATTGTACCACTTTAGCCTTTATGCCATACCCATTGTCCACTCTTGTATGACAACATTGTGATTGTCTGGGGTCATAATCATCACCATAGTCCAGTACCAAAGAGCTGGGAGCTGAGCCAAATAGATAGCAAATTCTCATCCCTAGTAAATTGGGAAGGTAGGATCTTGGGACAGACACACAGACCAAGAGCCACCTACACCTAGAAGACATCTCTGAGAAATAGACATTTCCTAGGGAAGTCTCAATACTAGTGATAAAGCTACCTAACATAAGAAACTTACAAGCATCAACACAAAAAACAAATTAAAATAAAAAATAGAAAATGGCAAGATGCAGAAGATAAATCAACCCCAGGCCTCCAGCCCACCCAGAACAAATCCATAGGACAAGATGAGGAAATCAGAAGCCACCCACTGGAATTTTCTGAAATGATAGCAGCAGAAGTAAATACACAGATGAATGAGGCTATAGAGAAAATCAGAGAAGAAATAATCTCAGGTTAAAAAAAGGAGATGATGATCATAATGAAGGACCTGCTCAGCAAATCTAGAGTAGACATAGATTTTTTTTTAAAATAGAGGAGCTTAGAGAAATGATGGAAACCATGAATGCCCAACATTGGAAAGAAATGGAATACATGAAACAGATTCAAACAGATATCCAGGAAATTAAAAATTCCATTGAAAGTTTGCAAAGCCAAATGAATGAAAATGAAGACAGAATATCAGACCTAGAAGATAGGATTGCAGCCAGCAATCATGAAAAGAGAGATCTCTTAAAAATACAAGGGACAATGAAAAAATAATCCAACAGCTGCAAGATGATGCAAAGAAGAACAACCTAAGATTCATCAGAGTCGATGAAAAAGTAGAAGTCAGCACAAATGACATAAAAACTTGTTCACAGAAGTAATGGCAGAAAGCTTCTCAAGCATGGAAAATTACTAAATATCTTTCAGAATCAGTGGAGAAATGAGATACTTCCATGACCAAGAACAACTGAAGAAATTCTTGACCACCAAACCAGCTCTACAAAATGTTCTGAAAGATATTTTATAAAGAGATAATGGAGACCACAATTCCAAGAACACCAACAGAAAGAAGCCACCAGGCATGGCAAGCAATTAAACAGAAGTGACCAATGTGAAGAAAGAGTGTCAGGTCTACAATACAGGGCTGTTGTCAGTGACCAAATAATAAGATACCTTAAAAACAACAACACAGGGGCCAGGGATGTAGCAAAACAACAACAGCAACAGAACATGAGAAATCAATCCAATAGCTCCTAGATGATGCAAAGAAGACTAACCTAATATTAATTGCAGTAAGTAAAAAATAAGAAGATAGCACAAATGACATTTTAAAAACTTATTTACTAAAATAATAGCAGAAAACTTTCCAAATAAGGGAAAAGAATTTAACATACAGATAAGTGAGGTATATAAAACCCTAAATAGCCACAATCAGAAAAGAATATCTCCACAAAACATCATGTCTAATGCAAGAACAGAATCTTTAAAATGGTGAGAAAAAAACACAATGAACCACTTATAAAGTTAAACCCAATAGAATTACAGCAGACACAATTCTCAAAGGCCAGGAGATGTTGGAGTGAAGTGTTTCAACCACTAAAAGAAAACAATTTCCAACCCAGGCTGATATATCCTGATAAACTATCTTTCAAAATCAATGGAGAAATAAGATATTTTCATGATAAAGAGTACCTAAAGAGGGCTGGAGATTTAGCTCAGTGGTTCCGCTACCTGCCTTGCAAGCTCAAGGTCCCGAGTTGGATCCCCGGTACCAAAAAAGAGAGAGAGAGAGAGAGAGTACCTAAAGAAATTCATGACCACCTAACAAGCACTCCAAAATATTCTGAAGGATATCTGAGAAAGAGACAATAAAATTATCAATGACAAAAGGGCCAGTATAGGGAATACACCAGATAGGGTGAGCAGGTAAGTAGAAGAAAAAGATAGAGAATTAGTAGCAGGAAAATAAAGCAATGGCAGAGATAACTCAGCACCTATCAATAATAATCTCAATGTGAATGGTCTAAGTTCCCCAGTGAAAAGACACACATTAGCATAATGCATGAAGAAACAAAATCCAGTGTTCTGTATGCAAGAAACACATACCCAAAAAAGAAACTCACAGATTAAAAATCAAAAGATGGAAAACAATATTCCATGCACTGGAAATAAGGAAAAGAAGCAGAGGTCCCTATCCTATATTCAGACAAAATGGATTTTAAGCCAAAATGGATCCAAAGAGGCAAAGAAGCTCACTACGTATTGGTTAAGGGAACAATCCAATAGAAAAAAATAGCAATTATTAACATAAATGCACCAAACAATGATGCACCCAAATTTATAAAACAAGAACTACTTGACCTAAAAGACCAGATAAAGATAAACACAATTATAGTGGGGGAACTCAATACTGTACTATCACAAATAGATAGATTGACTAGACCAAAAATCAACAAGAAATATCAGAGTTGAACAAAACCTTTGAACAAATGGATTCAGTAGATATCTAAAGTGTTCTGGCCAACAACAACAGAACATAAATTCTTCACAGCAACACATGGAATTTTCTGCAAAATAGACCACATACTGCTAATAAAGCAAGCTTAAGTAAATGTAAAAGAACTGAAATTATACCATGCATGTTATCAGAACTTAGCACAATGAAACTAGAAATCAACAACAAAACACAGAAATATGCAAATACATAAAAACTGAACAATGTGCTCTTAAATAAACAATGAGTTACAGAGGAATCAAGGAAGAAATAACACAGTTTCTAGAACTAAATGATAAAGCCACTAAAACATGCCAAAACTTAATGGGACATGATTAAAGCAGTCCTAAGAGGGAAGTTTGTAACTGTGAATCCCCATTCACAAAAACAGAACAAACTCAAATAATTAACCTAACAATGCACCTCAAAGTCCTAGAAAAACAAGAAAAATTCACTTAAAGCTAGGAAAGAAATTATTAAAAAAGGAAGGAAATTATAAAGATCAGAGCACAAATTAGTGAAACTGAGACAAAAAAATATAATCAGTGAGTTGGTTGGTATCTCTTCCTGTTGAATTGTTCCCTTAACCAATGTGAAGTGACTTCTTTGCCTTTTTTGATCAGTATTAGCTTGAAATTTACTTTGTATGAGAATAAAATTGCTACCCATGCTTGCTTTCAGAGTCCTAGTGCATGGAATATTGCTTTCCATTCCTTGATTTTTAGTCCACGAATTTCTTTTTGAATTAAATGAGTTTCTTGACTACATCATACTGCTGGATTTTGTTTTTTGATCCAATCTGCTAATCTGTGTCTTTTAATTGGGGAGTTGAGGCCATTTATATTGAGTTATTACTGAAAGGTATTGATTTATTACTATTGTTGCATTCTTTTCCTGATGACTTCTTTATTTAAATACTTGCATTCCTTGATGTACTTATTTCATCTGATCTTTTTGGCTTTGTTGCTCAATGTCTCTTTCTAGGATATCTTGAGAATTTTTTGGAGTGCTGCTTTGGTGGTCATAAATTTCTTAAGGTGTTCTTTGTCATGGAATGTCTTTATTTCTCCATCAATTTTGGAAGATAGTTTTGTACGATGTATTAGTCTGGGTTGAAAGTTGTTTACTTTTAGGGCTTGAAACATTTCACTCCAAGCTCTCCTAGCCTTTAAAGTCTAAGTTCCAAAGTCTGCTGTAATCCTAATGAGTTTATCTTTCTATGTGATTTTATTTGCTTCTCTCTGACAGCTTTTAAGATTCTTTTTATTGGACATCTGGGATTTCGACTACAATGTGTTGTGGGGATCTTCTTTTTTCATCGTAGTTACTTGTGTCCTATATGTTGAGATCTTTCCTCCTATTATTAGCTCTGTAAACAGATTTTTTTATTTCATGTATGCTGTCTTTTAATTTCCCTCTAACTCCAATTAGCCTTAGGTTAGTCTTCTTTGTGTCATCTAGTAGGTGTTAGATGAATTTTTCTTATCCTCTTATTTTTAGGTCTTCTCTAAGTAATTCATTATGAATTTTCATTTTTTCCTCGATTTCCAAAATCCTATCTTCACAACTGCTGTTTATGAATTCTATAGAATATTTTATCTCCAGGATTTCTGTTTGGCATGGAGTCTAAATCCTTGGTAAATTTGTCATGCATGTTTTGAATCATTTTGATCAGCTCTTCCAATTTTCTATTTGTTTCTCCTATATCTATATTGCTTAGTTGGTATGTTAGTTCCACTGTTTTGGGTTATGTCCTCTTTGAACTCCCTGAGTTTTTTTTAAATAGTGGATATTTTTAAGACGTGCCTTTCAAAGGAGGAATCATTCTTGGAATAAAAATATTTAGAACCAAATGAAAATTCCATATATCAAAACCTGTGGGAAGGAACTAAAGGAATTATTTGAAAGATGTTTTATAGCCTCAAATGTTTACATTAGAAAAGAAGGAGCTCAATATGTTGCTCAGGATAGAGAACTTGCTTAGCATGTAGGAGTCCCCGGGTTCAATCCCCAGCACTGAAAAATAAAAAGGAAAGAAAAGAAGGAAGGAAAGAATAAAAAAGAAATGAAGAATAAAGACTAATAAACTTAACATCAATCTAAGAACAGCTAAGAGGAAGGAAATAGTAGTTACAGCAGCCAATGAAATACAAACTCACCATAAAGAGTTTTGACAAAACACCAAATGTGCAGTTTTTTTTTTAAACTTACAAAGTGATGATAACAGTGGAAACAGGGCAGTGAATTGGTAGAAAGTGAGGGTTCTGGAGCTGACTGCCCGGCTGATTCCAAGCCTGCCACTTTCCTACTGCGTGGCCTTGGGGCAGTGCTTTTTGGCTGGCACTGGTGGGCATGCAGCTCAGGCTCTGGACAGTCAGTTCCTAGTGCCCACGAGCTAGTGGTCCTTACAATAAGACTTCCAAGTTGTGTACTCTGACCACAGTATCTTCTTCCCACAAAGGAAATGGGAGGAGGGTACACTGAGGTTGGGAAAATGTGTTTAATTCTCCCCAATCATGGAACTATCACCAAGTGTTGAACTGATTCAAGACCAGATTTTCCCGACTTCGAAGTCTGCCCTTTCACCCACAGTGCTCATCCACCAGAGAAGAGGAAAATAAATCCCTGTTGGCTGCTCAGCTGGTCATGCTCAGGAATGATATTTACAGTACACCCAACTTTAGGGAAAATGTATTTTAGGGTCAAAAGTGAAATAGAAGGGGCCAAAGGCCACTTGCACATGCACACAAGTTCCCACTCCTTCTAATGGCAAGCCAGCAGTTAACACTGTGGGCTTTGGGATCAGAAACCACAT
The DNA here is from genome assembly GCF_053883595.1 of Heterocephalus glaber. Lineage (NCBI taxonomy): Eukaryota > Metazoa > Chordata > Mammalia > Rodentia > Bathyergidae > Heterocephalus > Heterocephalus glaber. The sequence continues at coordinate 4,369,127 of NW_028258321.1, forward strand.
GAATAATTAGTAATGCTTATTCGACACTATGGGCCAGGCATAATGCTAAGATCTTGCAGTGCTCAGAATATACCTTTTCGTGGGTCTGTTCTCGTCCCATAATACAAATTAAGAACCTCAGATGCAGAGAAATTAAATTCAAATTGCTAGAAATTGGCAGAGGCAGGATTTCAACCAAAGCCATCTAACTTCCAAGCTGCTTTCTTATCTTATTCCTTTTTTTGGGTCCCAGGGATCAAACTCAGGACCTTGCACTTGCGGGGCCCCAACCTCCTCACCTATTGATTGTGTGTGACAACACCCACCACACCCTAACTGTGCAGAGAAAATGGGAAAAGGCAGGGGAACCCTCCATCCTGCGGTATCTGCAAGCAGCAAGTGAGGAGGAGGAGGAGGAGGAGGAGGAGGAGGAGGAGGAGGAGGAGGAGTGTGAAGAAGACAGTGAGCATGGCAGTGTTGTGACACCTTTGACAAAGACATAGGCCTAAGTGCTCCAGAAAAACTTACTGCATAGACTCCTCAAAGACATCTTTCCACTTCTCTCACACGGCTCTTTCTGTGGGCAGATCCTTTGCGCTGTATGTGAAAGCTTATTTTCAAAATCAAAATCACAGCATTTCCCATTATGTGAAGATATGAACAAAAGTATTTAAAAGAATCTGACAAATAAAACTGTAAGAAAGTGAGAAAAATGCTCACGTTACCAGGTTGCGGTTAAGTCTAGCTTTGAACTTAATTTTCCAGAATTCTTGAAATACCCGTCATCCTGGCAGAAAAACCCAATTAATCAGGCAGTGTTTGTTCTCTATGTGTGAGTCACTATCGCCATCTACAGTTAAATGTGGGGCATGCGGCACTGTCAAACCACCATAAG